>NC_031969.2:18228679-18563679 GCF_001858045.2 Oreochromis niloticus | reverse complement strand
GCACAGGAGCCTGCTTTGACAACCACAGCCTCACGCAACAACCCTTTCTTCCTGATTGTGGCGCTGTCAGCGGGCGGCTGGGCCCGGGGCGACTTGTTTTGGGATGATGGGGAGAGCGTCGACACTTTTGAAATGCAAAATTATTGCTACGTTATCTTCACTGCTGGACAGGTAAGTAGAGATTATTTATATTTCCATATGGAAAGCAGCAGAGACTTTGCTATGCATTGTGATGCACGACTTCATGCATAAAGTGTGAATGAGGGACAGTGTTTCACACACATCTCTGCCTTTACTTCAGTCTCAGGTTGTGAGTAACCCTCTAAAGCTGAACGGGGCGCTGGACAGCCTGGTGCTGGGAGGGCTGCAGGTTTTCGGGGTGCCTTCACCACCTCGCTACATTTTAGCAAATGGGGAGAAAGTCAGGGACTTTACATATCGCACTGACACCAAGGTGAGTTTTTAACCAGCAACATATAAGCACCACTACTTCCATCATCACTTTACATTTCTTTGCCTCAAATAAATGTTTGTCTTTCTCCTCCCCGTCTCTTCTTGTAGGTTTTAGCAGTGACTAGTCTGGCCTTACCCATGTCAGAAGTGTTTACGGTCCAGTGGGTTTTCTAATACACTGAGTTTCATTTAAAAGAAAAAAACCCCACTCATTTTGTGCACCGTAGACTTGCTGTATCTCTTCTTCAAAATTGCCTGGAATTTGGATCAGCAGGTTTGTCGAAAAAAAAAACCCAACAACAACAAAAAAAACAAAACAGGACATGATAATATCAAAGCACGGGAGCCACCGTGGTATTTCTGGTTTGCATGTCCTAACTGCTACACTCAAAACGGTTTAATGCCTTGAAATGAATTTATTTTTATAACTATTTTAATTGTTTGTATTTTTGAAAATGATTTTTGCATTTATTTTTATGTGAAATAGTTAAAAAATAATTCTAAAATTGTTTGTCTGCAGCACTTGTGTAGCATTTACTATGATGAGATGTCACATTTACTGTGTCCTCTGAACAGTTTGATAAAAGCCAACCATGATGTAACTGACTCATAGCTGGATGAATCCTTGGATGAGGGTGATCATGCTCCCTCTGAGTAATTGGACTTGCATGCCCCACTAGTTTATGCATTTGACATAAACTACTGCACACTTTGTATTCTGAGTGGTATGTATGTATGGTTGTATGATTGACATTAAGCATATTATTCAAGTGGGAAATAACCTAAAAAAAATAACCAGGTTTGTACTGGCAGGTAAAAGCAGCAGTGCTGGTGTGTGAAGAGCCTCTGACCAACTGCATTCAAGCCTTTGCCAGTGACCTTTAAAACGTCACTTATGATGAAAAAGCTCTGCTTTTTTATGATAGGCTGGGGCCGATGACGACTGCGGATGGTGTGAAATGCATTTGTTTTCAATTGCTGTCATGCTCCAACTTTTCTTTCACTGTTTTGAATATGAAATCTGCACCCGGGCTTTTTTGGATAAAAAACCCCCTTTAAATTTCCGGAAGCAGCAATAAATTTGTGGATTGGTCTGGGAGCTGTGAAGTCAAGTAGGACGCAAACCATCGGGTAGTTGTAGGAAGCGCGACATGTGCGGGCTACAAATTAAATCGCACGCGTTGTGAGTCTAGCGCGAGCTTCTACTTTGAAAATTCGAACCGGAAGTGTATTTTTTCCGCTGTAGAAACCGCAGCAGTCAGACATGTAGCGTGCCCTGTCGGAAAACAAGGATACAAACAGGATTTACAGTTAATAACAACAGAGCCGGATCTGGGAGAAAGGAGGCGAGACAGCGCCGGTACGTCCCGCTCGGCCCCTGCCTGCCCGTGTGATGGCTGTCCGGTGTGGGATGTAGACTCCTGCGGCGGGACTGACGGTGAGAGCTCAGCTGCTTTAGCCCCCCTCCCCTCTCGCTCCGTTTCTCTACAATTTGCTTGTTATTCATTCATTTCTGCCGCTGGAACAGGTGTGTGCCAAAGCGCCGAGCAGGACGCTTTTCTCCGGTACGACCCGAAAGTGTTTTGTCTCCCGGCAACTTTTAAGTTGCCAGCAAACGCGGACGGCTTTAAAACACCAGCCAAGCAGTCGGATTTCGGCCATGGCTCAGCTGAGCTAAAGTAAAATATTTATGTCCAAGGTGCTACAGAGTGAGGCTCAGGCCACAGAGCCACAGTAAATACTCGTAAGGGCCTGCGTGTAAATAGGCTCGTCCATCCTCGCCTCCGCTGTCAGGCGGATGCTGCCTGTCAGGACTGTATTGATAGCTGATGGACATCACGGCACGCCTCTGCTGCACAGGCTGCCCCACCACAGTCAGGGCAGGGATTAAACCACCCCCAGGCACCCTTTTATGTCCTCTGAAACGCGTTGACCCACGTCACGGGTGCTCGTCTAATCTGTATAACCTGAGCGCATCGTAATTAAGTTTCTCAAAGTGCTCAATATGTGTGGGACCTGTTAGAGACAAGTTGTAGTTTGTGGTCTGTTTCTGTTGCAAAATGAGATGGATACACTTCATATTTTAATAAAATAAAATTTAAAAAAGCTGAATTATCTTTTCAATTCTATCCATAAAAAGCCACTTGTATCTTTGTCCTGTCTGTACTGCAAGTTATCAACACCATATCTGAAAAAACGTAATATTGGTTTACACTTAAGTCATTTTAACATGTAAAACAAGTTTGGGCAAACACAAAAAAGGAAAAAAATGAGAGAACTATGCTGTGTTTATAACCATTTCCCACTGAGTCACCTGTAAAGTTTTATCATAACTCGCTGACTTCAGAAGAATCTCGTTTTTCAGCCTTCCTTTTTTTCCATTCCAGGCATTAATATACAGTGGTGATGAAATAGGGGTGTTAAGTATTGGCTCCTTCATTCATAAGTCACAATGTGACAGCTTAATTAATGTAGCCCAGAGGTGAGAATTTGAGATCGTGGAAGCTTGTTGCTTTCTACACTTCCAAAGTTTCATGTTCACATTAAGAGTTTCTCTCTTTCTGGTAGGTGATCCGTTAAAAGTTTGTGAAAAATGTGAAGCATTCTGTCTGTCACAGCAGGACTAGACTGAGGCGAGGATGGTGTTTCAGTCTTGAGCATGTGAGCAGTTTGATAAAACTCTGAAAGGTCAGAGAGGAGAGGGAATGTGCGAGCACGCCAAGGTGTTGACAGCAAAAAGATGAAGGGGGAAGTAAAGAGTGAGAGGACGCTGTCCAGCCTGATTGAGAAACTGACCCGGTTCACCCTGTAATCGCACACAGACCAAAATAACTACTGCGCAGTTGTACAGTAGCAGGGATTTCACAAAAGAACTGCAAAAGAATCATTTTTAGGGTCTAGCCCTCTTATTATTTGAATAATGGTCAGTTTGCATGTTTTATGTGCATGGATCAGAGTATACAGAAATACAACTATTCTTTTTCTTCATTTACTGCTAGTCTGAAGTATTTATGTATATTCACTCATAGGCTACTGTATTAGTTGTACTTTCCGAGTAGTGGTTAGAACCTCTTTCCCCCTTAAGAGTTGCCTTCATTCTTTGTGGCACAGAGTCAAAAAGGTCCTAGAAACATTCCTCAGAGATTTTGGTCTATATTGACATGACAGCATCACACAAATCTTTTTTGGCTCACATCCATGATGTAAATCCACCACATCCCAAAGGTGCTCTGTTGGATTGAATCTAGTGACTGTGAAGGGTTGCCAAGAAAAATATCCCCTACACCACAACACCGTGACCTGCGGATACAAGGCAAAATGGATCCATGCTTTCATGTTGTTTACCATTCAAATGTGGCAGCAGAAATTGAGACTCATCAGACCAGGCAATGTTTTCCAATATTCCATTGTCCAGTGTTGGTGATCCTGTGTGGACTGTAGCCTCAGTTTCCTGTTATTAGCTGATAGGAGACCATCTGTTTCAGTGTTTGAGGTGTTGTGGATTCATGGATGCTCTTCTGCAAACCTTTGTTTTAACAAGTGGTTGTTTGATTTACTGTTGCTTTCTTAGAGCTTGGAGCAGTCTGGCCATTCTCCTCTGCTCTCTGACAACAAAGAGGCATTTTTACCCAGACAACTGCCGCTCACTGGATATTTTCTCTCTCTTTTTCAACCCTTCTCTGTAAACACGAGATGGTTGTGTGGGAAAATCCCAGCAGATCAACAGTTTCTAAAATGCTCAGAGCACCAACAACCATGCCACATTCAAGGTCACGTAAATGAGCATTTTTCTCTATTCTGATGCTCAGTTTGAACTTCAGCAGGCTATCTTGAGCATGTCTCTGTGCTGTGCTCTGAATGCTGTCATGTGATTGGCTGATCAGACATTTGTATTAACAAGCAGCTGAACCGTTGTACTTAATGAAATGGCAGGTGAGTGTACAACAGGTTGCCTAATGATGGGCTCAGTAGCAGTTAATGTGACCCCCCCCCCTTTTTGAGATTTGTGAAAAAATCATTAATCTACTAATTTAAAAAAAAATGATGAGCAAAACTAGTAAAATGTGACTAAGCCTAAGATTACTGACATCTGCAAGAAACCACAGACACTTTCTAACCAAAAAGAAAAAAGTGGTCCTGCACCGGATTTCGTGCCAGTAGTTTTCCTGTCTGGGGTCTGGCATCAGGAAGTGGGGTGGCTTCTTAATCAAGCAGAGGTAAACATGCCCTCTGAGGAAAAAGCAGGGAACATTCCTCAGATAGAGTGAGGAGCACATGCCAGGGTGTTCAGCCTGCAAGAGAACAAGGTTACACACTTGCATTGGATTCAAAGATACAGGCACAGCTAAGAGAAATAAAAGTTATCATTGCATTCTGCAGTTCTTTGATGTGAATGCTGAAGGCAAAAGTAAGGCTTTAATTAATTTTCTTTGAGTCTGAAAAATAAGATCCCTTTTAAACCTTATCAGAGACGAAAGCCTTCAACAACACGCCGAAGCAGAAGCTTCAAAAGAGCCCTGTTACATCTAACTTGACATCGCACAAAGCTTTCTTTCTAAAGCAGACAAGTTAAACACTGCTGGTGTGACAAGCTGATCCCAATTCATTGCTGGCATTGATGTCATCTGCTGGCTACTGATAACTGCCCTGAATTTCACACAGATGGAGTAAAGTGTGTTTGCACACGTCTTTCTCTCCGTGTGTGTACACAAAACGACATATGTGTGTGCTGTTTGCAAAAGGTGGGACACCCTCGGCTACACAGTAGTACAGTATGCAGAAGGTGGTAATGTGTTTGTAAGCGCAGGTGCACGGCAGAGAAAATGTGGCATGGGGAAGTGCTGAACAAGTACGGCGGGGAGAGGGGATCCTTGTGGGGTTGGGCGTTGCAGTAAGGACACTGCAGTAAATACTAGCACACGTGTGACGGAGGATCAGTGCAGCTCTTAAACCAATTTCTGCTGCACCTTCTGTCAAATATTTACCTGACTGAAATTATACTTTTAATTTTTCCTTTATATCCTCCCCTTCACCTGATGACTTTTTCTACTCCCTAATCTCTCATATTCAGAGGATGGGCGCAGTGTCCTGGTGCCTGAGGAGATGTCTTTGGGTCGGCTCCTACGGCGTGCCTCCTCCAAGGCCTCCGACCTCCTGACCTTTAACCCCGGGGCGGGGGGCTCATCGTTACGCTCGGGACTGGATGGCGAGATTATCTTCTCCAAAAATAATGTTTGCGTGCACCCCGCGGAGCCCCTGCCTGGCCTGGCTGAGCACCACCCAGGTTAGACTGAACCAAGCGTTTCTTCTTATAAACTTTTCAACTTGACAAATACAACAGAAGAAAATGCATAAATGTGCTGCAAGTAGCCAAGACAGTAATACAGTTGTTTCTAGAGGACATGAAAAAGTGAAAATGGCTGAGACACTGCGCTTGTTAAGTGTTTTGAACCCTTTTAATTTGCTCAAGTCAGCTATTTGTCCCCAGCTGTTGCTTATACTTTTTTGCAGGGTATTACTGACTTTGCAGTGCATGTGTCTGTTTGATTGTGTTGCATTTGCAGTGCATGCATTGTTAAACCGATTACACTGTATTACATTACATTGTGTTTTATCTATTTGTAGCTGGCATGGAAGTGCTTTTTACACCTCGGCGCTGGCAGCCGCCACAACCGGAGGTGTTATACTTTGGGGGATGTGTGTTCATTCCAACTTGTGAATGTGATATCTCTTTGGCGGTTTGGCACAACTGGTCAAAGTGCAAAGACGGTCAATGTGACATGCCTCGTTCTTCAGAACATGTTATTTGAGAAACTCCAGGAGATTACACTACTGTGCAAAAGTCTTGATTTACCCTTCATTTCTTTTTATTTTGCTAAAAAATGGGAAATGGGTGCAGCAATTTACAGTATATATAAGGCAAACACAGCATTTGAAAGTCAATATTTAGTGTCACGGCACAGCCTGAACTCTCTTAGCAATCTTTCTTGTAATTTCTTTAAGCAGTCTTCAGGAATAGTTCTCCAGGCTTCTTGAAGGACATTCAAAGCTCTTCTCTGAATGTTGGATGCCTTTTATTCCTCTATCTGTCAAGATGATCCCACGCTGAGGTCCGGGGTCTGGGTTGGCTAGTCCGTGGCTAGTGTTCCACTCTGTGTTTTTTCTATCCCTGTAAGCTTTTAATGTATTGGCAGTGTATTTTGGGAACGCTGTCATACTGAAAAATAAAGCAGTTGTCATGTCAGACATGTTTCAAAAAAATCTGAAGGTATTTTTCTGTACCTCAGTTTTGACAAAATCCCCAACACGGGCTGAAATGCAGCACCAAACCACGACAGTCTCCATCATGTTTTACAGATGGGTGTAGACACTGTTCTCCCTCTCTCCTGACCTCCTCCTTAGATATTGACAACGAGTTCTCAGCCTTCTTTTTCTTCTTAACAGCCACCCTAACAAGGCTTCTATGAACAGTTCATTGATCAGCTGAATAGGACGTGACTTTCAGACACTCTCCAGCTATAAATTATAGCTGGAATTATAATAATTAATAATAATTATAATAATTCACTATAAGGACTAGATGTTTTATCAGGGATTGTAACATCTAGTCCTTTTGCTGAGTTATTATAATTATTATTTTTTGTTAAGGCCTGACACTTCTTCTCTTGTCTCTTTCTCAAATGTTTTCACCTCATGGCTCTGTAGAAATCACTTTGTTGGTGCAAAAATTTCACACTTGTCAAACTGTCTTATCTTTGGCACCTTTTGAAGATTCAGCTAAACTGTCTGATTCACCCCTTGGGTTAGGTGCCGTTTTGTATGTTTGAGTAACTCTCAGGTCAGTGTTAAGTGGCTTAACCAACAAAAGTGTTCCCCTGGTATAATTGAAAATATATTCAGAAAGCCTGGAAAGCTACTGCTCAAGACCATGTAAAAAAAATAAATGAAAGTCTGGCTCCTTAGAAGCAAAATATAAAGAAATGAGGGGTCCATAGCACTGTATGTGAATGCAAAAAGCACAAACGGTCCATTGGATTGAAGTATGAACTCAACAGTCAAAGGTCAAGGTCACTTTGACCTAATAAAACATGTTTTTGACCACAACTCAACAATCCAGATGCCAGCGATGATAGAATTTCACACCAGTGTCAAATATGTGGAAATGATCTAGTGATGACCTTTGAATTTGAATAGATGGAATATAAATTTGCCTGTTTGGTGAAAGTGTTCAACTGTGAAGCAGGTGATGTCACACTCTTTTAGCTAACATGCATTTAGATATAGAAGAAACACAAGGGAATATAAAAAGACAAACATGAAAACAATAAAACGATAATAATACTTCTAACTTCTATCTAAAAGGTAAGATTAAAGGGGCTCTAAACCATGTGACATTTATAGCTATGTCAGATAAGCTGCTGTAAACTTCATTCAGGTTTTTATTGGACTGCCTCATAAATTCAAACAAGCACTGTTCCTCTGTTTTATGAAGCCTTTGGTCGTTAGTTGAATTGCTTTACCTTTGTCTACTTATCTTATTCATACATGTAAAGACCGTACAGGTCTGGTGGAGTGCTTTTGAATACGTGTTGCCTTTTTTTCCTGGCATATATGAGCAACACTTCCTCCGTCATCATCATCTCCTTATTCTCGAGTTACGCGTTTGTTTTAAATTGGCTGCAATATATAAAATGCTTCATAAGCTCTTCTTACATTCCCAAATTACCTCCACCATAATTAGTCATAACACGATCAAGGTTTTGTTGCCCTCTGCAGGCTACCTCTGTGTCCACGTGGAGAAGGATGAGAGCCTGGGCACCACTCTTATCCTGACCTGGGTCCCCAACTCCCGCATCCAGAGGCAGGATGAAGAGGCGCTGCGATACATCACTCCGGAGAGCTCGCCTGTACGCAGGAACGCCCGCCGCAGAGGCAGACGGTACAAGAACCTGTTGCTTAAAATGTGTCTCTGGGTTGTTTATGTGGTGCTGATATCTCGATCAGCACCACTCAGTAGTAGGAAGCAGTTTTCAGTAAAGCATGAACCGAAATACTCTCAAGGAACTCAGTTTATAAACATCCTTTCCAGACCTCACTCCCGTCCCCCAGCAGCCCAGGAGGAAGACGAGGATGAGGAGAGGAACATTACAAGCAGCACCTCCACAGAGAGCCACAGCCTGGTGGTCGAGGCTGGAGCCGATCCGTCCTCACACCAGCAGCAGCTGCCCTCAGCTGGGGAGGAAGGCGACGAGGGCTCCTGTGAGCTGTCGGATGAAGTGAGCCGGGACAGCACTATGGGTTCGGACTCGGACACCTTCTCCTCTCCCTTCTGCTTGTCCCCCGTTAGCGAGGCCCTCTGTGAAAGCAGCGGCTCCGTCTTCCTGGACAACGAGAGCAGGTCAGTGAGAGGGTTGAAATTCCTTTTATTAATAATAGAATAGAATAAATTTATTGCCCACATTAGTGGATAACTCATCTCACCAAGTCACAAATCAGTTCATAATAAAAAGACTGACAATTATGAGCAAAGGTTACATTTGGCACAAATGATCTTTTATACAGCTTTTTAGTAGCTAGAGGCAGCTTATAACCTTGTCCTGAATAAAGACAATAATCTTTATTGTTAGTTATACACGGGAAAGTTTAAACTGTTTAATTTTGTTTGTTTTTTAAAAATAAAAATAAAGCTTATTACGAAAACACGTTAATTGGTCAGGTCACGTTTTTTTCCCCTTAAAGTCGCAACAGCAGTCTCACTAAGATGTAACTTTATGTTACATTTGTTTCAACTTGATACAAGTCTGAACTTCACAAGACAGTCTGGGCATGCATATGATCACAACTGTGCTTATCTGTTGTTCATCTTTGACAGTTGGTTAGCTCAGTTTTGTAAAGAAGGAAAAATCAGGCGTGCTCTGTGTTTCTCTCTGCCACTGTTGTGGTCATGTCTGAATGAACACATGTGGAACATTAACATAGACATGACCTATTACCTATTACTGTATAACTACAAAACCACCATGAGCATTTGTTGCTTGTAGGTCCTTTTCCCTCTCTGTGTCCTCCCTAAACCCCACAGACAGTCTGTGTGGGTACATAGCTAGATGTCTCTGCTATTATCACTGCATTATTCCTAGCTTCCTAGATTCCTGCAATTTTTTCTTGGGATTTAATTGCTCTGAATGTCTTTATCCTTTGTGGAGTACAGCTTGTTTTATCAAATAAAAAGCACCTTGATAAGCAGAATAAAGGGGCAGATGGAGTTCTGTGTTTTATATATTCTTTTATATCTATCTATCTATATATATCTACATATATATCTATATATATAGATGTATATGTCAGAAATTTTAAGCATAATGCAACACTAAATCCTTCAGTGCGTGCAAACTCCAGAAAATGTCAGTTTTAAAATTATTTCCATTTAATTATTTATTTGATTTTTTTTTTTTTGAGAGATGGCGTGACTTAGCATTTTACATATTGTTTCGTGTTTGTTTTTATGATAACAAATACAATGACACTGTGTGAAAACTACAGTAACTGACCCGTTGTTGTGCAGGTTCTCAAGTTCATTTAAAAAACAAAGAGAAATAAAGGGCGAAGCTAAACCGTTTCCACGTCTGTTTCATACAGCAGGGTTCGTACACACGTCTCTGTTGACTGGATAACACTTCTAACCCGTCACCAAACATAAACTAACACAGTCAAAGCCTGTTATGCGCAATTTTAAGAAAACATAACTGAAAACTTTGGACAGCTTTTTTCAGACTGGGCCTGCCACGTTTTTAGGAACTAAATTATGGGAAGGGTTATTTTTGCATACGTTTAAATACGTTTAAAGATCATGGAAGTGTAGTGTGAGTAAATTGTGTTATAAATATTATGAGATTGTGTGTGTTTCTTTTAAAAGGGAACGAGGCTAGATGAGTGGGCTGTTCCTACATTCCTTGAGATATTCTGTGGTACTCCAAAGTAAATTTATAGTAAATATTTCATTCTATTTAATATCAGCTAAGTTAAGTTGCTCCATAAAGTCAAAATTATTGATTTCTTTCCCTTTCTTGTTGTGGCTTTGAATAACATAATGTTAAATTTTCCCTTACTGTAATTTTTTGTGTAATTTTTATTCACAAATGGGTTTTTTTAGTTGCCCTAAGCTACCAGAAGGTGGAGCCAAAAAGAAAAGAATTGGTTGCATGTGAGCTGGTTTACAGTTTGAAGCCACAAGGTGGCTCACTGCACTACAGCTAAATGTCCTGAGGGACCTGAAAGCAGGTAGATGACTTCAGCAGGAAGCATGAAATGTTATCAGGCTTCACAATTTCAATTTGTATTTAAATCGGCCTTCGATCTAAACATTGTGTAATGTCACAGAGGTCTTAAAATAAGTCTCCAAATCCTAAAAAACCAAACAAAAATATTGTAAGCCAAACCACAATCCCTCCACACACTGTTCTCTAGTCAGGGGAGCCATCTGTACAGTAATTGTGTTGCTGTTCAGACCTCGCGGTCGTGTGATTTTATGATTCCCTTCGCGGTTGTTTCCTCACGCAGCTATGTGGCCTGATATGTTGCCCAGAAATGTGTAAGCCTGTGTCAGTGTCACCCCCACCCCCCACCAAAAAAAAAAAAAAAAAAGCGAGAGAGTGAGACAGTGTGACTTTAAGTGTTTTTAGCCACTTTTTCACATTTGCTATAAGTGCAGTCAGTGTGTGACTTGGCATTGCTCTTTGCTTCACAGCTTCTAACCTTTGCTCCGTCCTTCTCTTCATCCAAAACTCTGTGCCTCACTTGCTGTTGGTGTCTCTCCACAGCTCTCTGGCACTCGTATCCATCTTTTCCTCTGCCTGTTTTTTTCCTCCTCCTTCTTTTTCTTCTTCTTTTGGATTCTCCTCTGTTCTCCATGTCTGTCAACTACTCCCACTTTTCCTCATTATTATTATTATTTCACATCTCTTCCTTTTGCATATTCTCTCCATTTTTCTGAGTTGTTGTATCGTTTGGTGTTGTCCACCTCTCAAATACTTCGCCCCACCACCCCCTTTCCCTTTCCCCTTCCTAAAGTCTGTGTGAAGCCCTTTGATTGTCAGTGCTCCCAGGGTTGTTGTGCTGGGCTGAATGTCAGCTCTCTGGATTAGAGGACTGAAGAGAGCAGAGCAGCAGCCAAAACCCTGGAACCCACTCAATCTCTCTTTCTCTCTCTCTTGCTTTAATTGACACTGTTAAGGGGCCAGGAACTGGAAACATGTCACTTGGAATCATTCAAAGAGAAAGCTCTGCGAATGAGAGTGAGAGCGGATGAAAAGGGAGGGGGGGCAGAAAGAGGAGAGCGGTGGGAGAGGGCAAAAAAAGGGAGAGAGAAATCTGCAGCAATCTCTGTCGAGCTTCTTAACAAGTTTCTTTAAAGTTTATGATGCTGTCAATGCGTACTGCCTTCTTGGGGCTTTACTTTGTGGAACGTTTAGTATATGATTATGTCTAAGAACAGTGGTTTCCAGTGTTTTTTTTGCTCCGTGACGCCTGAAAATGTTTGCAACCATTTGTTACGTATATTTGGTCTGGCAGTTGCGATCTTAGTTTTTACTTGTTTTTCCAGTTTTTCCATGTTTAAATATTTTTTCAACTACCTAATTGTTATGTAAGGGGGGAAAAAAATCAGTCAATGGGATTTTTTTTTGCAACAGAAATATTTGTTTCTTCTTTGTCTGTTGGTTTATAATCAAATTAAAGTACGTTTAATATGGACAAAAGAGTGTCCAGTGTGCAGAAAGTGCCTTTGGGGGATTATTTCTGAAAAGGATAAGATGATGCTGGATGTTTGTTTTCCTTTTCTAAAACTTCAAATTGTACTGACCACTTTTCAGTGTGCGCCCACACCATCCCCTTCGTCTGAGCCCTCCCTTAAACTCCCTGTTCTCTCCAGGGATTAGCTAGAGGACCTGGGAGTCTCTGTAGGCCTGTTCACTGCGTGGTGGTTCTCAGGGTGACCTGGCAGCACTTTCCCCCGGAGTAAAGCCTTATGTGTGTGGAGGGAAGCATTACACAGGGCCTCAGGGCAGTTTGATCTCACCCTGGCCTGGTGGGACATGATGGTTACAGCAGTCTCACTCGAGCAAAACAGCTTGTTTATATAATGTACACTGTGCAGAATTTATGGCGTGACTGCTGCCTACTTTTGCTGCCTAATATAAATGAATAGAATTGGGCTCTAAACACTGACAGATGTTGTTAATCACTTGTTGAGTTTACGCTTGAACGCAGCACAGTGAATGACCCATGCTCAGATTTCAGAAATCAAGTGACGTTTGTTGCTTTCCCACTTTTTTTTTTTTCTGTGTGGCGAAATATACAAAAAGATTTTAATGCATGAGCCTTAAGCATGCAGGAAAGAGAGAAGGAAATGTCAGCTGTAAATGGGCTTATAGGCCTTCACAGTCACTTAAGAAAAAAAAAAGGGAAAAAAAAGGGGAAACACAGTTGTCCGTTAAAAGATCTCCTTCATAGTTCACATTGCCTAACTCTCTTACCAGAACTCTCTGCGCCTCTCTCCCCGTCTCGTAGTCTTCCACAGTCTGGTTTGTGGCATGATACATGAGACAGAGAGCAGTAAATCACCAGATAGCATAAGGAAACGGTGCAGCTTGGATTGATCAGCCTTGTTATTTTCCCATCTGCTAACAGGCAAATTATTAGCAAGACATGATTGATTTGGGGCGTAAAAGGCTCAGCCCGCCTCCCTCGTGATCAAAGAAGCCAACGTGTCCGCTGATGCGAGCAGAGTGGAAAAAATATATACATTTTTACAAATTGATATTCTGTTACTAAATTTTGATCGTGAATGACCTCTTCTTGGCTGTATTGTTAAAAAAAATATTTCTGATGTGTGTATATATATGTGTGTGTGTAGGATTTATAGCGAGTCATAATCAAGCAACTTAATTTACACGTGTGCTTCTCAAATGTCGCCGGGTTTAACGCATTTCTGTTTCTCAGCGTTAGCAGGTCTGGAGACGTGTTTGAGAGTGCATTTTGGTCATTAGCTATGGTCCATTCTTGAGTGTGTGTGTGTGTGTCTAAATGTGTGTACGTTAGAGAACACGCCAGCCAGCGAGCGGTTCAGCTGGTGTGTGGTTTGCTGTGGTGCGCAGTGCGTGTTTGTGTTGGCCGCGTACATATTCTGGCATTGTCGCATGCATGTTTCTCTGCACACACGTGTGATTATAATGTGTGTGTTCTTGTGTGTCTCCTCGTGCAGCAGAGGAGCCCTCAGCTCAGGTTTCAGTGCCGGGAACAACATGCTTGCCATGGGGGAATGACAGGGGAAATTGGACAGCGGACAGTGTGATTTGTGTGTCTGTGTGTGTAGATTTCCTTGTGTGTTTGTGCATGTGTGTGTTTCTGTCCTCAGACGCCTCCATGCATTCCTCCTATTCTCAGCCTCTTGGTGAAAAACATATTGAGACATAAAACAACAGGGGAGAGCTGAGCCGAGGAGTGTCTCCACCAGTGGCCTCTGACTTTGTGATATTCACTGTCAATGCTTCACATTGAAAAACACAACTTTGTATCTGAATGTGAGGTTTAAGAAGCAAGGAGAGAGAAACTACAAGACTCCCTATTGTGATGTAAAGGGGAAAATACTTAAATTAAACAAAAACCCCAAATTCTGATTCCAAAATCTTTTTTCTTTTTTTTTTGGATTTATTTGTTTTCCAGGGAGCTGTGCGAGGAATCCATGAACCACTCGGCCAGCTCTGCTTCAAGCCTGGACAGCCATGCCCCCTCTGAGAGCAGCAGCCAGTCGCAGGGCATGCGGTGGGAGGAGCAGCAGAAGCTCCTGGCTCTGGAGCAATTGTGTGGAGTTTTCAGGGTCGACCTGGGTCACATGAGGTCGTTGAGACTCTTCTTCAGGTCAGTCAGAGAGTGCAAAAGGTCGCAGGGAGGTCGCGAGGGTTCACTTTGCTGCGCTACTGTGCAATGTTTCACTCTCTCTTGCAGGCTCTTTGTTGAGGTTCTTTATTACTACAGTAGTTATTGACTTATTTATTCACCATTTTGTTGTTGCAGCGACGAGGCCTGCACTAGTGGCCAGCTGGTGATAGCTAGCAGAGAGAGCCAATATAAGATCCTCCACTTTCATCATGCTGGCCTGGACAAGCTGGCTGAGGTGTTCCAGCAGTGGAAGTGCTGCAGAGAAACTCAGCTCAAAGACCAGGTCGGGTTACAGCCCAAATTCCCAGTTTGGCTTCTAGTTTTATTGGAAAAGGAAGGATTTTTTTTTAACAGGTTTTCTTCAATTGTAGGGTTCTTGCCAATTTGTTTCTCCCTTTTGGTCTCGCTTAACATCAGGTGTCAGATGAGAAGTCTTGCATGCAGTTTTCCATTCAGAGGCCCACCCTGCCATCAGCCGAGACTCACCCAGAGGAGAGGCTTTATCGAAGGCTGGATGTCACCACTTGGCTACGTCACCTCAACCAGAACGGACAGGTGGAGGAGGAGTATAAGCTACGCAAGGTATGTATGCAGGTGTGAACATAAGCAGGCTATTATAATTCTGAGGAATCAGTCTGAAGGTAATCAATCAGCTAATATGTTAAGCTCAATCATACCTATCGGTACTATAAGCATCGCATTTTCTGGTAGCACATGTTTCGGAAAGTCATTTTGAAACTCAGCCCTACACTGTCTGAAGTTTCAGTTTGAATCAGCACTCCCAGGTTGTAAATGATGAGAGGATTGGTCTTGGCCACTGTCCCCCTGTGACTCATTTCAGTTTCTTTGATTGACTCAATTTAAACTTTACCATATTGTTGAAGATGAGTCAGAGGCCGTTAGACTCAGACCAAAACATTTCCTCAGTAAATGCACAAGTGCAGGAATTGCAAAAGAGGACTGTTTTTGCTGGACCTGCTGACAAAGCAGTGTTTGTTTTTTTTGTTTGTTTTTCCCCCACCCTTAACATTACGGAAGTTTCAGTTTTGCAACATTTTGCAGCACTTGATAAATAATCCTAGTAAGGTGATAGTTGCATTGCAGGCTGTGCGGCACTGTCTGCATGCCTTGTTTGCATACAGTGTGGTTATCAGTTTTGGCCCCTGCTTGCCCTTTGAACACAGAGAACCCACTGCCTCTGTGCTCACCTCTACACTCTTTTTACCAGGCCATATTTTTCGGTGGTATCGACCCATCCATTCGTGGTGAGGTGTGGCCCTTCCTGCTGCACTACTACAGCTATGACTCCTCTTCCCAAGAAAGGGAAGACTGGAGACTGCAAAAGCGTAGCCAGTACCATGACATCCAGCAGAGGAGGTATGTTTGTGGAAGTACAGTGTTAACATCATGAAAAAAAAAGCTTGTATTGAGAGACATCTGTATGCTTCGCTCTCTGAAACAGCAGATAAACTATCATGTGGCTGCAGTGTCAGCTGCCAAATGCTCAGTCAGTCAAACATTAAACCATATGTGAGCCTATTGTGGCTTTTCATCGCAGGCGCTCAGCAATCAATAGGCGCAATCAGGAAAGTGTTAAGGGGAGGTGCTGGGTGTGAAATAAAAGGTCTCTTGAGAAAAAAACATGTCAGCGCTTATCAGATCATACTGTCTTGTCGGATGGAAAAAATAAAACAAAAACAAAAAAGCAGAACACAGCTTCGGTATGCACGGCCAACCACACGCACACATGTCACACACACGCGAGCACGTTCCCCAGTCTTCATTTGCCTCCAGCCTGCCATCAAAAAGGTTAAGTGTACACATATTTTCACACATTGTGCCCCTCTGTCTGTAATGAATATGATAATTGGACAGGTTTCATGTGTATGGCCTATTAACATTTTGAGTACTTGAGAAGGTCTTATCGAAGTCAGGTAATTAGTCCCTGTTCTGACTGTGATGTGGATTCCTGTAAAGAGCCTTTGAGTAGAGCCAGCCTCCGGGGCCACTAGTTGATCATTAGGCGCAAAGAGACATGTATTTTCATTCTGTGTCACCCTCAGATGTGATAACTACCCAGCCATAAATGGAAATGGGGCAGCGATAACAAGTAAAGCAAAACTAACCAGACTGACAATAGATTACTGCTGATATGTGAGTAGACAACAAGAAAATATGCAAAACTAACAGAGGAATGTGAACATACATTAAGCATACCAGTAGTTGTCCTTTTTCTTATCCCTATAATCTAAAATACATTTCAAGCTGTTGTCATAATTTTTTTTGTATTGTATTGTTTGCAGCTTTTATTACATGTTACATATTGAAAAAGAAAATGTTCTCTGGCTAACTTGGTCTTGAGCAATAGCTCTCCAGGCTTTTCTGACGGCTTTTCAAAGGTTTTCTTTGGACATTTTTTGGACCTTTTGGCTGCTTTTTCAATCATTTTCACTCTAGTCCTTTCACCTGATGATTTTTTAGAATATTTTTTTTGTTAAGCCACTGAACTCTGACTTATGAACCATTCAAGGATTTTAAAAAAAAAGGTGACTAACTCAAAGGATGAACCAGTTTAGGGTCCATGACAACTTGGCAAACAACTGATTTTAAATTGTAGCTTTAGGTTAGCTATTTTTAAATTAAGACTGCTCAACCTTTAAAAGAAAATGGAGCAGATCTGTCCTCAAGTTACAAATGACAAAACAATAAAAACACATTTAAAGATCTTACCTATACTGCTACAATGAGAAGTCTTTGGCCTTTAATCACAGTCTAGTTATTGGATACCAAATAATCCAGTTGATAAGGCTTCTGAACTTTTATACTTACCATACATATGTCAAATTTAACTTGCTGTTTCTCACTTGTGGCATGACAGGAATCATGTCAATCGCATTTCTGGTCTAACCTGAATAATGTCCAGCAGATGATCTCATCTGATCAAGGTTTCTTTTTAAAGCAGAAAAAGGTTTCATTGTTTTCAGTTCCTGCTTGAAGAACGTTAAAAAAAAAAAATATCAATGCCATCAAGATTAAAATTAATAGTAGTTCATTATTGGTTTAAAAAAGTTCTTAAGAGCCAGGTTTTCTTGTAGTTTTTAAAGGGGTCTTGAGCAATAGTCTGTGGACATTTTTTTTACTCATTCGTCCAGTCTTTGTATAGTATATGACCATTTTCAGAGTAATGTTGTTTGTTGATTAAGCCACTCAACAAAGACCTGTGAATCATTGAAGCATATAAAAGTGACCTAATTCAAGGGATGAACCAGTCTACACGTAAAAGACAACTTGGCAGAGAAGCAACTTTAAATTGTATCTTTAGGCACTTTGTTATTTGCAGCCTGCCACAAAAAACACACAATTTATTTCTTTAGTTAACATTTGAAAAATCTAAAGAGAGAGTTTGATCCACCATGAATTGCCATCTGGAAAGAGTCTCAAAGTCTCCACGACTGCATCCCACACACAGTGCGATGCAGTTGGTCATGGATTGGCCTCCCCAGAGCCTGGAGGTCAACATTACTGAAGCAGTGTGGGATTATCTTAACAGAGAACAGAACAAAAGACAACGGACGTCCAAAGAAGAGCTTTGACTGTCCTTCAAGAAGCCTGGAGAAGTATTCCTGAAGACTACTTAAACACAATACACAAAAACCTGCCTAAGAGAGTTCAGGGTGTGTTGAATAAAGGTGGTCACACCAAATACTGACTTTCAAGCTTGTTAGACTCATGCAAACCAGAATTGTTTTGCCTTATATCCTGTATTTCCACGTATGTTTGCACATCTTTCAATAAATCGCTGCACCTATGTCCCATCTTTGGAAAATATATAGAAATGAAGGGTAGATTAAGACTTTTTTCCCTCAAAAAATGTCTCACCTTACCTCAGAAAAGTGACATAAACTATATATATTGCGCCATTCAATTATAACTATCTATGTTCTTATTGTCTAGGCTTATGAACTAAAAAGGGATGAAAACAATTCAATTTTCAATTTCAAGTCAAAGAGAAGTAGAAGGATCCAAGGACACAAACACAACAAAAACTAAACAGTTGCGAGGCATTGCATCAGGTGTGTGCTCATTATTCCTGGTGGGGCTTCATGGAAAACAAACAGTGTTAATTAAATCCCCTCTGCTTGTTAGGACTTGAGTACATTAGTGCCACACTCAGAGTACATTGCTAATATAGTTGCTAACATCTACAGGGAAGGATAGGGGGAGTTTTATGGTTGTGGTATTATTCTCAGTGGAACACTTGATTGTAAAATACCCTGTCAGGCCCACTGTTTACACACCCCTGGATTTTTTGTTCATTTCTAGCTAAGTGTTAGTGTTACACCTGAGTCACATTTGCAAAAACGATCACTTGATAACCCTTCATTTTGTGATTCTAATTACCAAGCATTTCCTAAGAGACTGTGCAGTCAAAAACTTTTTTTTTTTTTAACTCCACCGCTTTAACAGCTTTGTTAACTGCTGCAAGTTCACCTTTTCTTTCGCTTAATATTTCCGTTGCTTTCTGGTGTTTATATGAATTTTTCTCAGGTTGTCCATGAGCCCGGAGGAGCACAGTGAGTTCTGGAGAAAGGTCCAGTTCACGGTGGATAAAGACGTGGTGAGAACTGACCGCAGCAACCACTTCTTTAGAGGAGAGAACAACCCGAATGTGGAGATCATGAGGTCAGGTCTTTTTCTTTTTTCCCCCCATTCACTTTAGATTTCTATCTGACATTCGATTTCTGTCACCTTCTCCCAGTCCAGCCTTATCGTTCCTCAGCCCAACGCACAGGCGTACCTATTCATTTCATATTCTGAACCCTGAGGGAGCTGCAAATGAGTTTCATGCTTTATTGACTCTGACTAAGCCGTCTGAGCACTTTTGATGCATACTCAGAGCTAATAGCTTTCCAAACGAGGAGCAAGAGGATTTAAATAGCATATTAGTTTAGTGACTCTCATCAAGGCTCCTGGTATTTGTCCTGGCATTATGTCTCATATTGTATCTGAGCTGGGGTGATACCAGCACTGCACATGTCCAGATAGAGAGCACTCATCTCATAAGTTAGCTCACAGCTATTACTGATATGTCAAATAGACATTTATCTGGGTCATTTAGTCTAAGCAGAGAGACCGGCATCCTCAGATTGCAGTCTCCGTCTCCACAAATTCAGTCTTTGTTTTTAATTTAGCGCTCAAACAACAGAAAATATCTTTAGACTGTTTCCTTTGTTTATGCAGTACTTACTAAGGTCTGAAAAAGGCAAAGGAAGTTTTCTCAAAATTAGTAACCATGCAAGAAAAAGGGAAAAAAAACCCTGAGAGTGTTTGGGTGGGACTATACATTTGGTTTGGCAGGACTGTGTAGAGGCTGTGTTGGAGACTGTGAGAGGGGTTTATGTTTATGGTTCTACAGTGGCCACTTACAGCGCTTTTTTTGAGATGCTGAGATGTTATGACACCACTTAGATGTTCGTGGTTGTTGTTGCCTCAGGCGGATTCTGCTCAACTATGCAGTGTTTAATCCTGACATGGGCTACTGCCAGGGCATGTCTGACCTGGTGGCCCCGCTGCTCACTGAGATCCAGGATGAAAGCGACACCTTCTGGTGCTTTGTCGGCCTCATGGAGAACACCATCTTCATCAGCTCCCCGCGGGACGAAGACATGGAGAGGCAGCTGGTAGGATGTTTTTCCGTGTGTCTTTTATGAGTTGTACGAATGTCTGAATTGATTCTGCAGAGATGCTTTACACCACAGCTTTCTGACACTTCAGCTGGGGAAGTTGTCTCTAACAATTTCTGTAACTTATCAGACATTTATATCTATTTTCTTGACTGGATGCAAGTGGCTAGATTAAGCTTTCTTTGTTCATTCTTTAAACAACTCTTTCAGTTTTCTGATGAATCACATTGTACAAAGCTACTTTGATCTACTCCCTTATTCATAAGTCATCACCACAGTTGTTGCTGCTGCATATTTGATGCCGAATGCCCTTCCTGATGCAATCCTCAAAGGGTTTGTCTCTCCTCCTGGGATCTTTTTGCTTGTTAGGTGAACGTGTAAACCACTACGCTATAGACCCACTATGCAGTATAAAACTCTGACTCTGTGATGTCAGTGAGGGCAGATACTCCTAATATGGTCATCCCAGCCACACAGCCCAACGGCCTGCTGTTCAAACTTTGAGTTTATGAAGGGCAGCCAATCATAAAGTTGGCTTAAATAGAAGGAGAAATGAGCTTAAACAGCTCTATGACCCTGCCTCCAGATGTACCTGCGGGAGCTGCTGCGCCTCATGCTGCCACGTTTCCACCAGCACCTGACCAGGCTCGGGGAGGACGGCCTCCAACTCCTCTTCTGCCATCGCTGGATCCTGCTTTGCTTTAAGAGAGAGTTCCCCGACACCGAGGCCCTGCGCATGTGGGAGGCGTGCTGGGCACACTACCAGGTCAGGTCAAAGTCCGAACGGCTCCTTTGCATACACAAGTTTGAAAGAAAAACTTTGCATATACTACGCTGCGTGTTACTCCTTTAATGCTTCCTACTGCAGGCTTCTGTAATCCTGTCTTTAAAACCTGTAATTGCTCTTCAAGGGTTTTAATGGTTTTGTTTATTTTGGGGTTTTGATTCCCACAGATTACAGTGACCCTAAAAGCATATTAGCTTAAAAAACAAATGTAAAAAGTAAAAATACTGTGTTTCAATAAAAACAAGTCATTTGGCTTATCTTAAATCGATCTACCCAGTGCACATTTTTCCACCCTTTCTGTCTTTTATCAGAGTTAGTCATGCCTGTGTAGTGTGTAGTGAGAAAGAGGTTAACACCTCTTCTCAAATATCAGCTTCACTGCTTCGTGCCATTTGCTCAAACTCTCTTCTAGATGTTCTGATCTGAAGCTACAGGTGGTGATAGAAGAGATATGAGAGTGAAACCTTGGTTTAGACAGTTGAGTGTCACATACCAGATGGGCTAAAAGCAAGAATTTCTGATTGATATCTGATTTTTCTGTGAAAGGGAAGAATCGTGTAATATTGGGTCACACAATATTTATCTCGACAGTTCTTGCTAAATGAAGTGTTTGGGGTTAGTCCAAAAATAGATGTATTTTTCATGAAAAATGTTTTAAAGATGTTATTGCTTTCTTAATGATAAAAGGACAGATAACATGTAAAAGTCTGGGTATTCCAGGGATGGAGGAAGATATTTTAAAGACAACTGAACAAATACTATTGCACATCAATAGCTCAGTGTATACAGTAGATTTAATAAAGCCCTTATTTAATTTCGTATTGAAAATCATGGTAATTTTTGGGCTTTTAATGATTTATTTGAATCTTCCTTTTTCCAAGGTGGAATGATTGTACAGTATACATCAATACATCCACACAGGGTCAAACGTAAATATACACTCACTTAAATCTTTTAATAAATGGTCCCGAAGGTTCTACAATGTCTTTGAACTTGCCAAATCATATTAACTTTTCATTAGTGATCATGATTGACTACAGCTGGTAGTTTCTGGTAGACACCTCGCATTGGTTTAACCAACGCTCAGAGAAGGTTCGAGGAACTCAGTGATCATCTAAGGAGAATTGTAGATTTACACAAGATACAGACAGTTATACGTAAGGACACGTTATTCTGATTTGTCACCACTTTGCTGGCGTATGTTCCACAAAGTGGCTGGAATAATCCACTCAAATCAGCAGATAGTTGTAACTTGGACACAACTGGGTGTTTCAGCAGGATAATTATCCCAAACACACAAGAAAACTGTTTTTAAATGGATAAACCAGGCTAACATTAAGCTTCTGGAATGGCCTTCACAAAGCCTCGACCTCAACGCTATCAAAAATGTATTTACTATACTTAAAACCCAGGTCTATGCCAGTAAACCAAACAATTTAAATGAACTCTGCCAATTCTGCCGGGAAGCGGGGTCAAATATCCAGCCATAATTATGACAGAAAATTATGCCAGAAACTTGTTGATGGCTACCAAAAGCATCTGGTAGAGGTGCAACTTGTTAAGGGACATTTAATCCACAATAAATTCAAATTACCATGATGTGTGTGTGCAAACGTCTGACCTCAGCTGTATGTTATTCTTTGCATTTTTACTTCGTTCTTTTTTGCCGTGTCCTTAACGTTGTTCCTTATAACAAAGGCATGAATAAATGCAAAGCACTCCTAAAATTTGAATTTGCATTAAAAACATAACTGATTGTATACCACAGAAGCTGATAATATGCATATTTTCCTTCTACCTTTCACTCCTTTGCTGATCTCCTCCTCTTTAGACGGACTACTTCCACCTGTTCCTGTGTGTGGCCATCATTGTTCTCTATGGGGAGGATGTGACAGAGCAGCAGCTCGCTACTGACCAGATGTTGCTGCACTTCAGCAATCTCTCCATGCACATGAACGGAGAGCTGGTTCTGCGCAAGGTATCGCAGTAAAAACTTTTTTTTTTGGTTTTCATGCCTTTATGTCGCCATTTCATCTCACTGCTCCGCTTCCTTCAAACCAAAAATAAAGGTTATCATGCAGCGATCTCCAAATATGAGAATAATCGGTTGTTTATGATCATCATAAGAATTCCTCGACAGACTGCTGCATTGCTACACATTTAAACCAAACCCAGTGCTGCTTGCATTAAGGCAGCCCTGCCCCAATGCTGCAGCAAAGCAACTGATGCACATTAAGTTGCCCACAGAGGCCTTGAGGTACTAAATGGGAGGCTGCCATGCCAAAGTGGAGGATTTATGATCTCCATCCCGGCTATTGTGTCCATGCCTGCTTCCTCATGTTTATGGATGCTGTGTGTTACTACTGCAACCACAGGCAGCGAGTTCATGTTAGGATGCAGGTGGTGTAACTCCACAGCTTTGCTGCATGCGATGCAGACTTTGTAGCTTTAGGCAACATCGCGCATTTCTGACCTTGAGAGTCTTTTGTTATCTTTTAGCCCGGAGTCAAGCCCATTGATTTATTTTGGTGTTTTAATGCGCTGTTTGATATCAGCATCGATCTGTGTTGCATTTATTGGCTACGCATCGTGGCAAACTAGAACTCTTTTCCTCTCGTCCTGCTTTCCAGGCCCGCAGTCTACTCTACCAGTTCCGCCTGCTTCCCAGGATCCCGTGCAGCCTTCACGACCTCTGTAAACTGTGCGGCCCAGGGATGTGGGACAGCCGCTACATCCCCGCCGTGGAGTGTTCGGGTGAACATCCAGACTCGCAGAGCTGCCCCTATGGAGGCACCTCCACCCCCCAGCCCTCCTCACCCTCCCCGTCATCCACACCCTCACCAAACCTCACCCCGACACCTCCGCCGGAGGGCAAGAGAGGCTCTAAAACTCGAGACATTTTCACCTTTCGGAAACAGACCTGAGGTGGAGGTTATGAGGTGCTTTTGCTTGTCACCTTACAGCAAATGTCTGGATCCACCTGTCTCCTCTCCCTCTCTCTTTCTCTGTGTCTCCATTGTCCATGCTTCTAGTTTTACACTCTTAAAAAGGATATTTTGCCACACATGGAGTAATGTAGAACACTGCCTTACCAGAATGTTGTTATCAACATTCATTTCACAAGACTCCGTGATGAGGATTTGCTGTTGGATGGATCAGAGGTCAAGAAGCTGCTTTCCTCCAGGAGCAAAATGGACAATCACCAGCCTCTATGTTGGCTGGAGCTACTTTCAGGTTCTAGTCTGCCGCTGGCTTGGCTTTCTTCCAGGGGCTTCGTGGGTAGGGGGTCACATCAGGGTCCGAGGCAACTGGGCTGAATTCTTGCGGACGCTGACCCAGGGTCAAAACAAACTGGAGATTCATTCACAGGAACTTGAACTTTACATTTCGAACACTGTTCCCGTGTCCTGACTGTGGAATATTTGTCTGAGTATCAAGTTTATACATGCATATCTCAAGTCTGAGCAGGACATTTTTAACGTGAAACCCGATCCTTTGGTGTTAACAGAGAGGCGTTAACCTACATATGATGAATTCGAATGGATTAGCGGTCTGTTTAAGTTTTGTTTGATTTTTAAACAAAGTGAATGTTTTGCGTTTATATCAACAGTTACAAATATTTAGCAATATTATATCCTTGCATGAGCAGTTCTTTACATATAGAGGGCACAGCGTACAGTAATTGTTTTTAGAAAACACAGAGGTAAGAATGTGTTTACAGGACAAACACATCCTGAGGGCTTTCTTGTATTTCCTCATCAGATGATGGGAAAGAACCTTCTCATAGTTTCTCCTGAGGAGCCGGCGAAAAACAACAACATTCTTCCTTCTGAGAAAGTCAGGCTGTCATGTTACCTGTTGAGCAATAGGATATTTTTTCTTTCCTTCCCGTTTTCACATTAGCATAAAAAAGTAAATGAAATGTATTTTCTGCTCGAGGTGTCGAATGGGTGTGACGCCAGAGAGAGCGCGGACGGCGGTTTTTATCCAGACAGGAAAAACTGATGACTTTCTCTCCTACTTGAAACTTCATCTTCATCTGTGTTGAACCATGTTTAGACAGCCTTGTGAAAAATTATCAGCACAGTTTTTAGTCTGTTTCCCCCCCTCTCCTTCCAGAAGTCTTTCCACTTCACCTTAAAATGAATGACAACACTCAAGAATCAGTCCACATGAATGTATTTGTGTTTTTTTGTTTTGGTGTTTTGTTTTTTGCTTCGTCTCAGTCGACAACAGAAGTGTTAAAATCTTTGATATATGTGTATGTGTGTGCGCGCGTGTGTATGTGGAGACTCCGCTGCTAACATCTGGAGAGTCACAGGATGCCCTACCACCAGATTAGCAGCAGCCACCCTGCAGAAAAAAACCTGGTAGATAAATTAGAAAGACAAGCCAGCCGCTTCAGCAGTTAGGCTTTGAGGAAGGATGCATGGTGATCTTAAATCAGACTTAAAGGCAATCTCCACTTGGAAAACGTCCCTGAGACATTTTGAACGACAGGCCTCTAAGTGAAAACATCTTTAAATTGTTGCTAAAACGCAACATTAAGAACTTCAGTCTGGCTTTCTGCACCGCCCCCACGCCGCCGCACTTCCCCCCCTCTTTCGGTTCTCTGCATCTCTCAGCAAGCAGCCTCAGTAAATGACATATTAGTTATCATGTGCAGCTGTATGCTGGAGATGCCCGCAGAGTTTTAAAGATGGGGAGGCTGCGGCGAAGTGAGCAAAGTCAGAAAAATGGAAAAGCAACGGTCGGCGCGAATGTGTGTGAGAGGGAGCTCATGAATTGTATTAGCATTGAAATCACATTTGTTTACACAGACACTACAAGTCACAAGCTTGATTAATGAACACTCCGATTTCCAGGGGTGGTTGTTGTGAGTTGTGGTCACGAATGTACAGCTGTTAAGCTCTATGATATGTTGATGCATTATTGTACACGTCACAGGGAAAAAAGAGCCTATTCTTATCATTGGTATCATTGAAAATGACTGAAATAAAATTACACTACTGCTTTCATGAAGTTTTTTCATGTTGTTTTGTTGATTGAAATAATATTTCAGTTTATTTCATTTTGGGGATAAATTGCTTTGATCTGGGAGAAAATAAAACAGAAATAGGGTTTGCTGCAGTAGAGCCAGCAGTTTTCTGTATAAAGATAAAGAAAATACTGATATTTAGTATTTTTTTAATGTAATAAATATAATTCAAATATCAAGATTATGCCCACATGAAGCAAAAGAAAAAATACCTAATGTCTCAGCCATGTAGATATTATAGTGTATTACTACTAATACGACATATCCAGGCACAATATTTTCTTTAAGTAGTCTTCAGGAAAAGTTCTCCAGGCTTCTTCATGGACATTCAGAGCTTTTCTTTGGATGTTGGCTGCCTTTTGTTCCATTCTCTGTCCAATGATGATTTTGAAGTCTGGACTGAATGAAAAACTGAACTGAACAGCTGTACTGAAAATGTTCAGTGATTTAATTGGTGAAACTTCTTGTCAGCCAACCTTCCAATGAGACCATTTCCGATGAATTTTCAGTGACGTGCAGATGGATCAAATAAGGGACCAGATGCATCTCTGAGGATTTTTTCTAAAGAACACTACATCAGATACTCTTCACCTACTCTAGACTTGTTTCTGTCCTGCCCCTTCTTCATTTGTCCTCTTTACTCCTTTAAGGACACACTGCTCACCATGCTGAGCTATATCAAGCTTTAGGCTAGTAGCTCTTGGGAGTCATCTTGTTGGTGCATAAAATATTATTTCATGCCAGTCAAACTGTGTTATCTTTGGCATTTTTTTGTGGATTCACTAAAGAAATGTGAACAAATCAATGTTTATGCAACAGGCAGTTAGGAACAAAGTGCCTAAAGCTCCATTAAAATTGATTCTTTGCCAAGTTGTCTGTTATGTGTCAATGCTTTACGCTTGAATAATTCATAATGTGTGTTAAGTTGTTTTAATGAATAAAAAAGAAGGAAAGAAAAATCTGAAAATGATCAGTACAAGGACTGGACTGAAAACGAGTGAAAAAAGCAGAAAACGTGAAAACTTTTAAAGATCTCCAGAAAGCCTGGTGAAGCAGACTTTCTGGTTCTCCAGGATCATATAATCATATAAAGACACGAGGGAAGACTTAAGACTTTATCATAGTACTACACATGTTTTATGTTTGGTTAGTCAGCTTCTTCTCATTAATAATAGCAATAATGGTACCAAAACCTTTTAAAACCAACAGTTAACCAATAACTGTAATAGCGATGGCGCTTTGTGGATCCCTCTGCTATTTTTACTTAAACTCATTCTTCCAGCATGGACTTCAGAAACCAAAAGTCATGACACCATGACTATCTGCCTTAAATGATGATCGGAGCGTGAAATCTTAATCAGATAATTTCAGGTTGGACCAGAAATGCTGATTGATATGATTCCTGTCAGAGCACAAGTGGCAAACTGTGAGTCAGGTTAAATTTGACATATTTACAGGAAATGTAAAAGTTGAGACGCCTCAAAAACTGATAACTAGAGTTTGTCAGTTTAAAGGCCACAGGCTTCTGGTCATAGCAGAACAGATGAGCTCTTCTAAATGGGTTCCTTTATTTAAATTGCTTTTTTACTTTTACGAGGAGGAAGAAGCTCCATTTTTCTTTTTAAAGTTGCACAGTCTTGATTTAATCTCTGTGGTGATGTGCAGGAAGATGTTTTGTATTTACACTTCGGGGAAGAGATGGTTTTGAGATCGATATCATATAGAAAGAAATAAGATAAATGATTATTTCACATAAAGCCACCAGCTCCAACATATCCAGCTGATTCCACAGTTTTAATCTCAAAAACTAAACTGACAAATGATGCTAGCAGTTTTTTGGGGGTGAACTTGTTGCCAATGTAAAACATGGTTAGCAATAATGCCTTGAATATAAGCCACATTTAAAACATTATTTACTTGCGGGTTTTAGAAATCCACAACACCTGACCAGATTTCACATTGCCACAAAATACTGGCATTCCTGTGTTCCCCTAAGCATACAGTGTTGTTTGTTCCCATTTCATTTCGCTCTGCGAAGATGGAAAAAGACAAGGCGTGAATTCTGTCTCACGAGGGATTTCCTTTCCGGTTTTCTGACAAACATTTTAAGGCCTCCCATGAGAAAAAGAAGCCATGAGAGGCAGCCGGCATGTTTCCCAGAGTTCAACCCTAAACTGTCTAGCAAAGTCTTATCAGCCTCTGCTGTTTGACTGTGTGTGCGTGTGTGTGTGTGTGAGAGAGAGTGAGTGATGGCTCAGGCATTTGACAGGAATCCACTGTCACGGACAGCTGTAGAGGGTATCAGACGCTGTCATTCCTTGGAATTCAAAAGAAACGCTGGAGCAGAGGGAGTGTGTTTTTTTTTTGTGGAATGACTCAGAGCAGGTATTCTGGTTTAGCCACTCAGCGGTTCCAGGAAGACCAAATTTCAGACATATTTCTCTGGAAAAATCCTCACATCTTATGAATAACACAGTCAGGGTTTTTTCTCCCCCCTTTTCCCCAGAAATGTCTGAAACTCCCTCGTACTTCGTCTGTGTACTTTTGTTTAAAGCCGTAAATATACTAGCCGGGGTGATTATTGCACTGAGTGTAATGGTTTCAAAAGGAAAATGACTTGAGAATTTCCTCAACCTGGGATCACCCAGGGACCTAATCCATGGTAGGTCTTTCTCTACTGTACAGGGACCCCGCCGCTTGTGATGTGGGTGCCTCCCTGCCTGCAATTACAACCCATTAGCTCCCTGATTGATAGCTTCTTTCAGGGCTAATGCATTTCTATAACAGGAAACAAGATAAAAGGAAAATGACAATAAATACATAAATGAATAAACTGCCACTTTTCATTACTCAAATCTTTGGCCTCTGCCCCCCCACCCCTTTTTTTTTTCTTTTTTTAAAAAAAAGCACAATTGCCATTTTTATTCACAGAACATCCAAATGTATCAGTGTACAAATGTATCAAACACCACAACGGAGGCACAAAAGCCACAAAACATTGTTTGTTAAGTCTACCTGAGAACTGCAATTTCCGTTGGAGGCTTTTTGCTTATTTCTACTTAGATAACTTGTAGTGCATCACTTTGATAAAATCTGTGGTTTAACAGTAACATGAAAATGGGTGTGTGTGGAAAGACATGGTCGACCTATTGTAGCACTCCCCCAGCGGTGCTGCAGCTTCACTTTGTTACCTGTGGTATCATAAGCCCCACACATGCTATCACTGACCTACGCAAAGCACTTGAGTTCTGTGGAGGCTCTTTGTGTTCTCTATCAGTCCTTGCATATACTCTATACTAAACCCAGCCTGAGTATACATGTTATTGCTTCCAAGTTTTTTTTCCTCACCTCTAGACAAATGCACCCCTTGTTGAATTATAGCCCTTAACCCCCCCATCCCCCCACCCCACCACCTCCTCTAGTTTCCACTGCCTCTGACTGAGTGACAGTGTGGGGCCTGGCTACTATCCTGTCGTGAGGCCTGCACCGAATGCTGGGTTATTACCCCCTAATTATCAATTACAGGGCTCGGCTTCCACACCTGGAGCAGGCCAGGCTGGGAATGAGCTTAGCCCATTAGGAAGGACCTCCGGCTGGGCTGTTTATAGAGGGGGCTGGGCTCTACCCTCTGGAGGTGTTAATGGGCCTTCCAGGGCTGCAGTCAGCAGGCTGATCCACCGGGGTGTCTGATAACAGCATGAGAGGGCAGATTCATGCTGAACTGCAGTGGGGATTTCGGTGTTACTGCAGCGATAGATCGACTTTATTAGCCGGAGCTGCACATGCACTTTTTCACATGTGTCACTTGCAAGTCCTGACATGATTTTTCTCAGTGAGCATTCAGAGGCAGTTGCAAGGGAAGAATAAAGGTGACGTTTCTTTTAATGTGCAGCTTTGTTTCAGTGGAAAGATTGCCGTTACAAACTGGGCACATTGCTTGAACTGTCACCATGCAGCAATATACTTTGACAGCATAAAGCTACAGTCTATCTGTTACAATCTAGAACAAATGTACTGTTAAATATCTGCAGTGGGGGAAAATAATTATTTGATCCCCTGCTGAACTTGTAAGTTTGCTCACATCGCAAAGGCATAAACAGTGTCTAATTTTTATAGTAGTGTCGTGGTTTTTTTTTTTAACAGAGAGAGAATATCAACAAAGAAATCTAGAGAAAAACTCTTTAAATTAAAGTTATAAATTGATTTGCATGTCGTTATAATCCGGACAGAATCCTGATCTCAAGGTATTATGTGTATGACGCACACTTGTCCATCCTGTCCACCACCATGGGCAAGAGCAATGAGCTATAAAAGGACATCAAGGACACGTCTTAAGTTTGACAGTGAACATCAAATGATTCAGAGAAGGGGCGGGAAAGCGTGCTGTGGTCAGATGAAACAGAAATTGAGGGCATCAGCTCCACCTGCCGTGTTTGGAGGACGAGAGATACTGACTACAAGTCAAAAAGCACCATTGCCACAGTCGGGCAGAGATGTGGAAACATTATAAAACATTATAAAACATTGAAAATGGGTCATGGATGGGTCTACCAGCATGACATTGACTCAAAACATACCACAAAGATAACAAAGGAGTGGCTAAAGAAACACATTAAGGTCGTGGAGTGGCCTAACCAGTCTTCAAGTATCCATACAGCAGCTAATAAACCTAAAGGATTTAGAAAGTTTCTGTAAAGAGGAGCAGATTAAACCCCCGAGATGTGTGAAAACCTGCTGACCAACTACAAGAAACGTCTTACTGCTCTGCTTCTACTAAGTCATGCTTTGCTTGGGGGTCAAATACTTATTTCGCTCAAATTTAATTTATACCTTTTATCTAATGTCATTTTTCTGGATTTTTTTCTCTTACTGTTAAAATGACACTACCATGAAAATTAGCGACTGTTCATTTGTTTGTAAGTCAGCAAGCTTACAAATTCAGCATGGTAGCAGTATGTATGGTGCTGTGAGGAATATAACATTAGGCAGTTCAGTCATGTTTTGATTACCTTAAATTATTTTAAGAACATAACATAATCACTGTGGAATGCACATTACAAGTGGTAAAAAGATAACAGAGTACACTAACTTATCACCATCTCTTACAGTAGTGACAAGTTAAATTAGGGCCGTCTCATTTTTAGCTGTGTTTTTAAAGTATATATGAAACAAACTACACTCACACGAGTGCAACACTACATTTATATATTGATCAATTACACTGAAATTTGAAGAAGGGCAAAGCAGGTTCACCTATTGAATTTCCTCAGCAAGTATGAGAACCATGTCTCTGTACAGTCAAGGTCTGCAGCGGCATTAAAGAAGAATCTGCTTCTTGAATTACCGCCTCATTGCTCTGGTAAAGTGCTCATCCAGCTCGGCTTACGTTTGATCTTCAGACCTCAGCAATACTCACAGTGCGATACATTCAGAAAAAGAGCCACTATCTCCCATACAAATTCCACTCTCCGCGTAGCGTGTCATTTGCTTATTGCTGCCGATATCATTCAGCAAGGAAAACCGATCGAGCGTGACAGAAGACACAAGCTGATCGGTGGCTTCGTACTCCCATATACATCTGTGTCCTTGTCTCTTTTTTTTCTTCTATTCATGCATAAAAAATGCACAAAAAAAAGGGATTTCTTTTCATCCATAAATGCAAATAGATTGACTTGCCCTCTTATCATCACAATAGGAGCTCTTTCAAATGCCTGTCTTTTCTGTGCTCTGTTCAACTGTTGCTGTCATTTAGGTGAAGGAGTCAGCTTATGGCAGCCATGCACTGTATCATACACAAGATTGAAATGAAAATGAGGCGTTTCTCAAAATAGCTACAGGCAGACGGGGACGGCGGAGGGGTGGGGGAGTAGTAAGACGGGGGATTGAGGGTGACAGGGGTGAAGATATATGTTATGACTTTGTGTGTATTTTAGAGCTTGTGGGTTGTTTTAAGTCTCTGAATGCTTTTGAGATATGTCACAGGTGTTGAGATGGATTGCGGAGCGTGCTGTGTGCCGCATTAACTTCGCGATTGGTTTACACTGTGCGAATGTGACATGCAGAGAAAGTGCAGGTGAATGCAAACACATATCTCTATTATTGCGTGCATATCTCAGATCCCCTCCCTCTCCCTGCCGGGTTTCCTGGTGGTGATGGTGTGTGTGTGTTTGCATATTTTGGTTGAGGCAGAACAAGGAAGGAAACACAGCATTTCCTTTACTTTCTTATTATGAAAGTTCAGTAAATTGCACAAGATTGAACATGTGCTTTCCCCCCCTCTATCTGCTGATGGTGCTTCATTATTTTTACAGACATGTATGCAGGTTACAGCTGCCTGAAAGTACACACAAAAACACATCAGTGAGTTGCACTGTGGGACATGCTTCTTTATTATGACAAATGTAGACGAGGTGTCGTACATCATCCCGGCCCTCTAAAAACCAAACCAAACACGCATTAATCCACAACCAGAAATAGTCCCCTCCAACAAATGTACTTCTTTAAACCTTTTTTAAAATATATATCTAAATATTTATGAGGATTTAAAAGCGCAAATGGATGTACTGAGTGGCACATACAGGACTGAAAATGTTAGAACAACCGAGAGATGGACTAAAATTTTGCAGAATGACAAACATCCAGAAGAACATCAGCCTTTAGGTAACTAAACAAACTTATTTGTCCATTATAACAACAAAAAATGGGTAGAAGTAGCCACATTTTATTTACCCAATCATGATGATGAAACTGAAAGTTTGGAGTCATCTTGACAAACATTGGCGGTGTAGCCACGATGTGTCCACACACACGCTCAGTGCATTAAGCCTCCCTGCTGTCCCTGCTGTCCCCCGTTGTGCTTCACTGGGGCCATGGGATGTGTGCACTGACGCAAACTCCCGTCTCTCTTGGGCAGCCATGCAGGTAAATAAACTGGTGATTGTGTGCTGAGGGAGGACGTCACATGCCCAGATGGAAAAGCCTGTTGATTACTGATTAGTTAGCCACGGTAATACTCTGTGCCCTGACTCTCAGCCTCGGGATGAGCTTTGGATCAATCTTTAATAGGGTGACCGAAATACAAATCTTGTATTGACCTGCAGGAAAAACTCTCCCGAGCGCGGTGTCATTAATTTGCATTTAATTGCATCTATATGCAGGCTTGGCAGCGAGTCATCGATTCAGATAGAGAAGATGATGAAAATTGCCTTTCCCTTCAGTTTAAGGAGAAAGCCAATTTGAAGAGATTGAAAGTGTCCTTTCATTTAATGTGCAGCTACATCTTTGCTCAGTGCGGTGAGGGTGGCAGTACAATCTATGTAGATGACTTTCTTCATCCCCGACGTGGTTGTAGCTTTCACCTTTGTCGTCATGAGAAACGTGACACATGTTGAGTAAAATCTTGTGTCAGTATTTGTGATTGTTTTGAGCATCTGTGTGGTTTCCCAGCAGACTCTGAAGCCCTCCGCTGAAATATGTCTGCGTTTGTCAAGATGGGAACACACACACACACATGCACACACACGTTTCAGGGATGTCATTAAGAAAATTGTTGCCATTTCCAACAATGCATCAATTAGTGTGTATCCTGTTGTAATAAAGTGCTGGGGGCTCAGTTCTTTCCAGTCTTGAATCCAAATCTTTGCATTCAAAGCACTTGTAACATCACAAGGCCTATCCACCATTATCCCTCTTTACCATTATTCATCTCCAATAAGCACTGCAGCTCCCCTCAGGGTGACAAGGCGAGGTTTGAACCAATTCACTACTAATCAGACACTGTTTGCCTGTTTTTTTGTGTGTTTTTTTTTCTTCTTTGGATTGGCTGCTATGTTTCTCACGTCGTGAAAGGCACGGTGCCTCAGGCACAGCTGACTGTGACGGGGCCCCCACAAGGGACCCCACGGTCGCCCCATTGGGAGACTTCCTAATCCAGGATTATTCTCCCAGACCCCGTACCCTGCTGGATTAGAGGATAGTGGATGGAAAAGGGCACCGTCAGCACTCTTTCCTGAGCAGCTCAGTGGATTAGAACCGCGCAGACGCCGAGCTGCCAGAGAGGTGCAGAGAACGAGAGGAGCAGCGAGCCTCGCCGGTCCCCTCACAGCTTACTCAGGAGCACCATACATGGAGATGGAAAAAAGGGGATGGTTGAGTGCACACTCATACAACACGAAGAGTTGATTTTTCCAGTCTCAAATATGGTGTCAGGAGATAATAGGTTTAGGTGGACTGTGCTAAACTAAATAGCCGAAAAGGTCATTTAAATAAAAGCTGCATTCATCCTATTGTTGTCGTATCTCACGGACGTGTGTGCGGCATCCAGGCGGACCGATGACAGCTTCCATACAACTGCAACCTCCCATCCTCCTTCAGACAGATTATCTATACTTCAGTGTCTGTCAATTTGCACATTTTACAGCGTGCTTTGTGTGAGAGCAATGCTGAAGAGCAGTTACTGGTTTTTAAGTCTATATCCTGTGCTCACAGTGGTCTGTATGTGTGAAAACCCAGTGCATAACCACAGCAGCAGAACAGATACTCTAGCTAGTTTCTCCAGCCAGTAATCAGCTACTATTGATTGTAAAGTAGTCAATGAGACTAAAGTCTCAATGTGCCCTCAAAGCTGCCGACGGATCGATCACGGCCTGCTGCTGCTGCTGCTGCTGCTGAGCTTTTGTGTGACCGGCATAATGGAATGTGCACGACAGTGTGCAGTGTTTGCTTTTCCTCGTCAGGAAAAGGAAAAGGAAAAAAAGAACATCTTATTCAGATTTTCCAGAAGATATGCAGGTATCTTGTTCTTGCAATACACAATAAATACAAATGCAAGTTGTTTACCTGTGTGCAAACAAGTAGACACGTTCATCCATGAGCCTGAGATGCATGCAACCACATTACCTCCCCATCAAAACCACATCCTATCAACTTAATGCAGATAAAGAGGCCATATTGAAATTGCCAGGTGCCTAATTTGGTCTTTGTCGCACATAATTGAAACCACTCATCCTTCCCCCCACTGAAGAGGAGAAGAGCGAGAGAGAGAGAGAGAGCAAGGGCACGGTGGGGGAGAGAGAGAGATAATTGCCTTATAAGGCAGTAGGCTCTTATGATTGTGACGTCTCATTCCCAGCAGTGCTGGCAGATGATACGGTAAAGCCCACATCTCAAATCCATCTGAAGAAAGCTGGCTCTCTCAGGCTTTGGTCTGATAGCTCCAGCTGTCTCGTTTAGGACTGCATGTGTGTGCAAGTGTGCGAATATACTGTATATGTATGTGTGTGCTTTGGGGTTGGGGGGGGGGGTTTGGGGGTTGGGGTGCGTGTATAAGCGTGCACGTTTGAAGAGGAGCGTTGTGTGTGTGAGTGGGTGCATGTGTGCCGTGATATTGACTCCTGAATGACTTCTCTGGAAGGGGGGACTTTTTGCTGGAATTTTGTGTTTGTGTGCAGTGGCGGACAGAACAGGAATGATGAAAAGAGAGGCGTGTTTGTGAGCGCGTGTGTGTGGACAGAGTGGTATGCTGAGTCAGGTGGGTGATTTATAGTCTGACTGTTGGCGAGCAGATGGAGACGCAAACGCAGACATGCCATATGTAACATGATTTTTCCTCTTCTTTTGTTACCGGCGCACCACCTCCTCGCCTCTTCGCTCGCGGTCCTTTTTTTCTCGACATCCCCTCAATTCCATCTTTCTTTCTTTTTCTCCCAATCTTATCAACCCCTCCCCTTTGTTGCATCCTTCTCCTTCACTGTCTCCTCACCAATCCCCTTTTCCCTTCTCCATCACTATCCCTCTCCATCTCCCTGCATCTCGGCATACCCTTCCCCCAACCAGACAGCCAGGCTTGATTGTGTGTATGTGTGTGTACGCACGTGTGTGTATGTGTCTATGTGTGTGTGCGCTCCCAGCTGGGGGCAGCAGTAGGGAGGGATGTTCTTTGGGGAAATGGAGGACAGCATGCAGTCTGCTCCTCTTGGAAAATCAGTGCATCATGTCTTTCTCTCCCTCTGATTTCTACTTCTCTGTGTATAATAAGCACCTCTAAACTACTCCATCTAAATTGGCACTGTTCTATAAAATAAAGGAAAAATATCTACCTGACACCCTTCCTTGTCTTCTCCTGCTCTCTCTACATCTCTCTTCGCGTTGATGTGCCAGGATTTTTTTTTTCTTTTTTCATGCTGGTGTCCTCTCAGCATGTGCATCTGTCCCCCACAGAGAGGGTTTTCTCCTGTCACTACACACTCCTCACAGGGTATCCTCTTGCTACCACCAGTCTCTTTAAAGCGCAGCCCTCCATTTATCTCAGCTCTTCTTCTTCTTTTTTTTTTTTTAGAAGTGCCGCAAGCTCCTTTCAATTATCTTCCCTTCTACTCTCGCCGGTCGCTGGGAGACTGCTTTTCAGTGCAAATATTTGCGTTTCATGAATATGCCATCATTAAGCACCCTGCATAGGTGCAGGCACGGCAATGACGAAATGTTAATTGCGACTCGGTGAGGCCCTCCTGTGCATTCCTCCCCTTGCAGGAATCTGGCAGGAGCTCAGACAGGGAACAGACGTCTGGGTCAGGGCTCCGACGGAGAGTAAGGGAGCAAGAGAAAAGAGGGAAGAATGTGAAGGGAGAGTGAGGAGAAGGGAAGGAAAATGAGCAGGGTGGATAAGAGGGATGAGAGTTCGATTGACCCAAGTGTAAATGACATTTGAAGCATCATCAGGTTGAGGATCCCTTCTCATCCTGCAGGCCTAAGGTGTAACATAAAGCACAGGGGGTTTAGAATTTTGGAGGAGGTGCCTTCTCCATCTAGAATGCACATCCTGTCAACCTGCAAGCACATTTAGGCAATCCTAAGAACACTGATTCACTAATAATCACAATATTTCAAAGTTATCACTAGCTAATCTCTAATTCTAAACCCATCGCTTGCACATTTTTTCTTTTCCGTGCTGTTTTTACCTGCTTTTAATTATCACGTAGCTTAACCCCCCACCACTCTCCCCATTTCCCCTGCGAGATTTGCATGTAATGAAACATGTGTTATTTATAAAATGCATTATCACTGTTATTACTAAAGCCAGAAAAAATGAGAGTGCACATGCCCGGGGGAGTTCAATTGTCAATACTAGTACAACTGGATGAGGACCAAGAGGCCAGCATGAAAGGGGGGATTAGAGTCCGTTTTAACATGGAGCTGGTATCTGTTGCAAGATCGCCTTAATATGGTGAACAGCAATGGCTTTGTTTTAGGCGAGGAATGTAGCTGGTCCAGCTAAATTAGAGGAGGCTATTTCCGTTGGCATAGGGGGCTTGGCTAGGTTGGCAGAGCTCCTCCATGGAGCGGCCATGTGACATGGAGTAAAAGCAGCTCCGATCTCAATCAGAGGAAACTGAGTGATTCAAGTCAAGTGGGCAGAAATGCTTCAATAAAATCAACAGATTATATTTTATTTATGCATTTTGGAACATGCTTGTTATTGGTTTCACTGCTCCAAAATTAATGAAATTATCTACAGACCAACAGAAGCCTTGTGAGAAAAAGGTCATAGCTTAACAGTAGCTGCAGCGCAGGTGAAATACGCTCAAAGCCTGACAGAATATTTCTAAAGTTCACCTTGTTTTTATCACAGGAAAGCATAAAATTGTTCATGCTGTGAGAGCTTTTCAGAGTACAAACTGCCATGCTGTGTTTGTGTGTGTGTGTGTGTGTGTGTGTGTGTGTGTGTGTGTGTGTGTGTGTGTCTGATAAGCCTTGAAATGAACAGATCTATTACTGAAACCGGGCTTCATGAATGTCAGCGGTGCCTAAAGCAAGCCACCCCAACCAATGCTGCCCTTTGTGTTTAATCAGCTCTGTTTTTGGTCTCAAGGCCTGCTTGAAAGAGTCTGCCTGTGCCTCCGCCAGATGGCTTTGGTGACTAGTCTGTCACTGGAGGAAATCTCAATCCAAACTCTTTTCCTGTGTGGTCTCTCTGTACTGACATGAGTTGCCAAACTTATTTGGGCCAACAAAATCTGTCTTCAATAACAATCTTGACCTCATGAACTAAATACTAGTATTTAGTATAACATCTTATTTTTTTATTCTTCTTTCTGTCTCTCAAAAAAATGCTGTTTATTGTTTACTGATCTACCTGCAGTCCGGAGGAGCTTGTGGTGAAATAGACCGGACCTTACATAGCACCTTTCAACTCAGCTGGGTCTACTACTACATAAATTATATTTATGCCTAAGCGTTTTCTAACATTCACACACACGCACTCTCATGAATGCATCGTGGGCAACTCGGGCATTAGTGTCAAGCCCAAGGTTATTCCAGCATGCATTCAGGGATTAATGCACTGACCTGCAGATTGGTAGATAACCCGCTCTACCACCTGAGCCACAGCCCCTGCTGTCAGATGAAATGTTGGACCTTTTATTTTTGTTGGATCCATTCTGAATCAAATTCAACAATTGATAAAAGTGAATAAGACTTTTTGATGACTATGTAAGACAGTATGCTGTAAAAGCCGATGGCTGCAGGATGTGATTTGCCGGTATTGTATTTAAAACACTGCTCTAATCTCTTCAAGCGCATTAGCTTCCTCTGCTGTCGACAGACAGGACGTGGTCATCTGCGCTAACACATATCTGACCTGAACAGAGCCAAACTTGTGAGATAGTTCTCGTAGTTAACTTAAGCTGCATTGCATCATTCACACATACAATGAGTCATTTACCAAACACACATTCTTAAATTAACTTTATCTGTTTAAGCTGCAAATTTCTCACTCGTTTCTCCAGTGCAGCGCTGAGCCCTCCACCACACCAGCAGGGCTGGATCAGGTGACCATGAACCTTTTCTTAGATGTGCTGAAACAGACCTCGGCTGGCGGAGGCTTGTCATGATGTATTGAATCTTCTTCACTCTCCTTATTACACTCACTATGTGTTCATACATCACTCTCTATTTAATCATTAATTATTATTAGTTCTGCCTGAAGTTTCTCCCTGTTAAAAGGGAGTTTTTCCTTCCCACTGTCATCAAGTGCTTGCTGGTTGTTGAGGTTTTTATTATAAAGTTTTTACCTTATAATATAAACTGCCTCATGACGACTGCTGTTGTGATTTAGCGCTTTATAAATTGAATTGAATGGAACGTATTTGTGGGGTGTGGTGAGCTCCTGGACTCCGTAACCACTGTATTCTGCTGCTGTAATAAGCTATTTTAAAAATGTGAGTAACTGAACTATACTTGGGCACGCTGAAAGTCTGGTTTGATAGGCCCATCCCAGCAGCTGCTTCTTGTGTCTGTCTCTAGTCTGCCTCACTGTCGCCTCACTTCATAAAGTAGGGTTAGGCTTATTTTTATGTAACAGGGGGAGATGGAGTAGGGGGACATGATTCTTCATGTTTGCATCGTTGGAAATCCTCCAGCTTCCCCCTTGCATTGTTTTGCCTCCCACTCTACCTTATTTCAATGGAAATCCCTCTTTTCTTCACAACTGTCATCAGCAGTCTTATTAGAAAGTGTGAGGTTCCTGCAGTGCAGGTGTGTGTGTGGGCGGTGTTTTCTCTGCGCCAGATGCCTCGTTATCCCCTGTTTTATCCTCCCGCTTTAACCCTAAAACATGCTTCCTTCCTCCGGCTCCGTTCTGTTTCCTTTCCACAGGTGAATTTTTGCTGCACCTTTCCCTTTGTCTCCGCTCCATCACCTTCCTCTCCCCCTCCCCCTCTCCCTCTCTCTCCCGGCTGCTCTCCCAGAGTAGTCAACCTGTTATCGGCAGGGTCTATGAATAGAACAGGGTTGGAGTTGCGACCCACTCACCTCCCCACCATTGCTTGTGCCTTATGTATGGCTCCAGCGTGCCGGAATCACTTAAGCTCCATTTCTAGCATTACTGCAGCTCCAGTACTGCTTTTTCCCCCTCCAATTACCTGAAGGTGTGAGTGAATTACACACCTTATAATATATTCAGTAATTCATTGCAGTTTAAGGGAATTATTTTACAGTGTTCAAATATCGGTGAACAGATCTCTCAGTGAATTCATTCTGTCTGAATGCAGGTGTCTCACATGTCTGCATGTAATCTTTAAGAAGCTCTCGAGCTTAAAAACGATGAAAACTACGTGTGAAACTGCTAATAAACAATTACACACCTTTGCATTCTTCTTGATATTCACCCACCTTTTCCTCCTCCAGACACCAGCTTACACCATATAATCATGTAAAGATTGTGGCTCAGCATTTAAGGCTGGCTGTGTATACCCAGATGCAGGACAGAGATAAGCATCCACATCACTCGTCCTCTATGTCGCGCCTGAAAATTTGGGTATGGGAAGTTGCTTATTTTCCTAGAACCTGTTTATGATGAACGAGAGGTGGTATCATCCTCCTAGTGTTTCTCTTCTATCCCACAGCTTCAATAATACACTAGGGACAAGGAGCTTAGCAGTGACAGCCCCCAAATCCCTCTTTCCACAGCACTGATTTCTGGATTAAGGAGGGGAGATTTCCACACCTCTGAATTGTATTGTGTTACAGGGCTCACACATCTTTTCATGCATCTTTTCTTCTGCGGTTTGCATCGAAATGGGAGCGTTTCCTTATTTACACAGATTTAGAGCGATTCTGGATTGGGGCGCTGGAGGCTGGAACATGGATGAGGCTCGAGGCAGGGAGAAGGTGGAGAATGGAGACGGTTGTTGTGGCAAAACCACCTTTATAGATGGATTTCAGAGCCTCATAATAAACCGAGCACCTAAGCAGTGTGTGTATGCTTGTTTTTTTCTTCCTTAAAAGCATGCTCCACACAGTGGATTTTTGGGGGGGTGGCTGAGAGGAGGCTATAAATTCCAACTATACTTCATAGTTTTCCCATGACTTTGACAGATCTGGATGGCACTATTTTCATTCCAGCATGACTTTAAAAAAAACCCCTCGGCATTTCATTTGATCTTTTCTTCCTCCTTCTCTACTTTTTGGCTGGGTCTATTTTGCATCCCTTACCCTGGTCCTGTCATGCGCGGCCCTTCTCGGGTCCTTCGTCACTTTTCCCCCACATTCCTTTGCCGAACATTGTTTTGACTTTCCAGGTTCCGCATTCCTCCGGACAGCATACCAACCTGCCCAGTCACACTGCCAGAAAAATTCCTGGCCTGCGATTATCCACTCGTATTTCATTTACACACACCCACACCCACACAGAGGCAATAAATTAATGGAAGGGGCTTTACTCTTTTATTACCTTTGAAGGAAGGTTTATTGTTTTGTATTGTAACCAGTTAAACTGATTTACTGATACGTTCCTAAACGTCCAAATGCCATTGATTTGCTTTTAAGTGATCAATCTGAGGAGTGTGTGTGTGTGTGTGTGCGTGCGTGCGTGCGTGCGTGCGTGTTCTTTTTAACCCCAAGTTTGTGTGTTGCCCTAATTTGCCTTGCTTGCGAGCCAAATCAAACACAGCTTTACTGCACACTTATATCACATTTACTGAGAAATTAACTTCTGAAGAGCAATTAATTAGGAGTCGGAAATGATGAATACATAAATCAGTCAAACAGAAATTTCCCTCATGATGCGTGTTTAGATATGAAAACGCATTAATAATCGAAACAAGGCGCCCATTCTGTCAGGAAAAACTGTATTTTTCCTAAATTAATAGAAAAAATAAATTAAAGCTGTTTATGTGTGCACTGAGATGTTTGCATGCTTGCGCGCACACACACACACACTCACACACACAGCCTACCAGTTGGCAGTGGGTGTTAATTGTGTTGAGCCTCAGGGCAAAAATAACATTGCACCAAAGATAGAAAGACAAAGTGTGTTTTTTCTCTCTCATCAGCCTACGCCTTTATCCTCAAGACTAAACAACATGTTCATGCTGGAATCATAAAGCAAGCAGTAGCTTATTTATTAATATCCAGAAACAATCACTCATTAGATTCATTACGCGTCATGAAAGGATACAAGTACGCGTCTTGTTTCAAATGCTCTTTCTTTTCTTATTTACAGCCGTTATCCCGCAGTGAATCCCGGTGGATGGTGTTTTCATCACTATAGGACTGTTAATTGCTAATTAGGCTGGGGTAGCAACAGACCCCAGTGTGAGGTGATAGCACTGTGTCGGTGTACACAGAATAATTACAATGAAAGGTGTTGCGGGAACGTGTCAGCTTCTGCTCCCTGCGAGGATGTATGAAACAAAAAAAAAGATTGATGAGAGAAGCTCTCACAGACTGACGGGTTCTTTTCATCTGCGCTGTGTTTTTTGGGGGTCATTTGCTGCAGAACAGCTGACATGGAGAAGTAGAATAGAATAAATGAGCTTTTCTAATAATTATTTGTGCAGCATTACTGTAATTTGCAATTTTCTATTTAGATTTTAACAAGCGGCTGTCATTTTGTTCTTATTTCCATTGTGCTGTTACAGTTGGTGATTGCACAATGGAAACCAATGAAAAGACCAAAGAGCACCAGTATTAGTATGATTATCTCATGATGACATCTCTGGTTAAATCTACCCATGCTGCTGTGGCAGTTTCTTGTTCAAGAGATAAGTTTGATGTGATGTAAGCCTACATGCGTGGGTAATCGGATGGCTATCTTTGTGAGGCCTAGCACCAGTTTGAGACCTTGGAAGCGAAGACTTTATGATGCATCAATGAGCTGTTTGAGGGTTCAGTTTAGAATCGGTTTTAGGACAACCAGACAATGAATTATCATCACAAAGACAGCCATGCAAATTTGTATGTGAGCCAGCTAAATTGTAAAGATTAAGAACCACATGTTCTGTAAGTAACCAGTTAAACAGGACTGAAAGGTTGGTGCTGTCAAAGATTCTCTTAATGCAATAATTACAGTGCGCCGCTCCTATACTGTGGCTCTCATGCAACAAACATGCATCCCCCACGTTGTCCTTTATTCACTGTGTGTATGTGTGTGTGTGTGTGTGTGTGTGTGTGTGTGTGTGTGTGTTTGAGGTTTGGTGCTGCAGCATGCTGAAAAGCTTTTCTGCGGGTAACCCTTTGCTGAAAACACATGTTGGTCTAATGTATTTAATATGGCTGTAAATCACAGTCAACTGAGTGCTGTAGCATCAGTACCACTCACATGGAAATGAGAACTACTTGAGTGCCTTTTAATGGTGTATTCAGAGCTTTATCAGCTGTGTGTGTGTGCATGTGTGTGCAAGTGTGTGTGTGAGCGCTGCATCTTGAGTTCCGTGCATCTTTCAGCTGGTTGAACTGACTGTGTTTGAGGTCAGTTATGTGTTTGGTTATTCTTTTTGTAAAGATCACTTCCACTTACGATCATAAATTTCATGCTGGTTTTCATGCACTGGAGCAGGCTGGATGGATCATTAATTTAATGCTTCGTTTAAACCGATTCCCTAATTAGTCAGGCAACTGATCACACACACACACACACACACACACACACATGCACAATATCTTTTAAAGGCTTTGAATTTGAATTGCAATGCTGTCTCTCAATTAACCGCCTCCAAAATTAGAAACTGAAGAAGCTCTCAGAGATTTCTCTCCAACAGTAGCGACTCCAGCAGCAGCCGAGCAATAGGCGACGACGCTTACACTACATGGATGCAAGCGAATGCGTGGTTGTGTGTGTGTGTAGGTGTTTGTTTAAACTGTTGATTGTGTGAGTGGTGCTTGTATGCAGGCATATTTTAACCTGCCTCATTAGGCCTGCCTTCCGTTGCCATGGTTGTCTATTAGAGCAGCAGAGATTAAAGACTAATTTACATGTGAAAGAGGAGAATGGTGAGAGAGGGAGAGAGAGCAGGAACTAACTGCGCTCTTCTCACATAAGTGTAATCTGGAGAAGAGGTTCAGATGGGACACGAGGCCATGCTTTACCCATGCATGTTCAGTATGCGTTTGGGGGATTTATGCATCTTTCTTTTCTTTTTTTTTACGTATCATGTTAATGTCGGCGCTTGCTGTTTTTTTCGCTATTAGCTTTAATGCAAATAAAGACGTTCAAGCATCTAACCACTTAAAAACGTTGATGACTGAGCGCTCTGTGGCCTGTGGTTTGACACACGCACCATGGGAACTATGCTGCCTTCTCCTCGTGTTTCCTGTTGATCTTTACCATCGAATGAGGGCACAAATGCTTAAAAAATGGTTAGATGTATTTCAAATTATTTGTACACACTGGATTATAATGATGACATAAATCTGTAATGTAATCTCTCTAATGACGTAAATCCCCTGTGTTATGCAGCTTCCTGACCTTAATATCCACCCAGTAGCCACTTTATTAAACACCGTAGCACAGTCTACTGCCAGCATGAAGCTGATTTTACTGTAATATTATGAGATTTAGTTGCATTAGACTCAATATGTAAACTTGGCTACTTGGTATAGGGTGTGTGTGTGTGAGAGAGAGAGAGGGAGAGAGAGAGAGAGAGAGACAGCTGGAAGTTTTGCATATTGCATGTAGGCCAACATCTGGCATCTGCCACACCTGATCCTCTAAGAGAGAAGAAGAAATAGGAAGAGAAATGCAGATTTAACTGAAAGAGACAAGATCTGGAAATTTATTCCAGTTTTAAGGTTTGGAGAAGCAAATGTTATAGTCAGACTGAGGGAAGAAGAGCTGTAATGTTTTTGCCATTGTGAAGCTTGTTGTTCTGAGATCTGCAAGGTGATTTAATGAGTGTAAGCATGTAATTAATGAGGCTGTTCATGGGAGACATGAGTCACCTTCCTCTTTCTCTCTCTCTCTCTGCACATCATGAACCAATGCAGAAAAGGCAAAGTAGAGCGATCTTTTTCACTCTGACTCACTCCACCACAGTGGCTTTGACCAAAACAAGCCGCAAGATCAACCAGTCAGTCAGCCCTGACTGAGCAGCACAGACCTGTGAATCTGTTTCTCAGTACAAGGCAACAAATTCACAAAAGACAAAAGAAAAAAACAACAACAAAATAAAAACAATTCCAAAAATTGTTTTACTGAAAAAAATAAATAAACATATGCACATAATGAGAGTTACTGCATCAATATAAATAGTCTGCAGTATTCATAACATGACTGATGCCAAGTATCACCCTAACACACACACACACACACAAATCACAATAGCCTTTCCCATCAGAGAGTCTGCAAACCATATTTTAGATTCCTAATAAGCCAAGTCTGTGGGCTACAGGCTGCAACAACAGACAGCAAAGAGAAATCTTCTCTATGAATATTAATGTGTGGTATGGAGGAGGTTGCGGGGGGAACAGGGTGGGGGGGGGAACCAAAGCCTCCTCCAAATCCTTCGCAGATAAACTGAGAGAGAAAGAGAGATGATTACACGCATGGTTTTTCACAGGGCTCTCCCAAATCTCATTTTCTGTAGTGCATTTTAATGGGATCCCAGCGCACACCTCAGCTCGGCTAAGTCCCTGGATGCTGCCGTTAAAGACACTGCCGTTAAATTCCCAGCTCGCGTGAATGTTTTATGCGGGGCTGTGAGGTCGAGCCGCGCCGTGGTCTTGTCACGGTTTTTATGCGAGCAAAAACTGGGCCTTGTCCACCTTTTGTCTTTGTAATGCACCATATGTATCACTGTCATTTAAATGCGGCTTCAGACAATGGAGAGAAGCGAGAGATGGATGAGACGAGGCGCCGAAACAGGAATCAAAGTCATTCTCCGCTGCAGATGATGGAAGAGGTCACCGCGCACAAGCCCAGAGGGAGAAGGATTTGGATATACGTGTGACAAGGAAACATGACACAAAATTAGATCGTTTGAGGAAGAATTACGCATATTTGATGAGTATGTTGAGATTCCTGGTTGCACTCGTAAATTTTGTTGTTAAATGCAACAAATGTATTTTTTTTTGGGGGGGGGGGGAATCACATGGTGGGATTTCTGGGTTGAAATCCGATACACTCGCATTGATCTCCAACCCCTCGCTGTCCACGTCCTGTTTATTGCTGATAGCGATCAGGATGACCTGAGCGCACACCGGGGACTATTTAATTACACGCTTTCTCCACGTGCCCATCAATATAGCAACTGATGCAATCATTCATGTGGCCATTTTTATCAATACTTTCATGAGAACTGCAGTCAAATTGTGGGTCATAGGGCAGAGGCAGCACTAGTTAATTCATCTGTCCAGAGTTTGCCTGCCTGTGACTGACAGTGTGTTATTTAAATGGGGCCCTCATTAGTCCCTGTGGAATGACTTCACTTTCTTATGGAGGATTCACAAATATAAGCAGCTTTAGAAACGTTAGTCAAAATTAAATATAGCAGAAAATCTGTGTTTTATTGCAATAGTATGAAGAGGAAGCAGTTTATTTATTTCACAATGAATGTTTGCTGATGGGCGATTAGCAGATATCAGGGGACGGTTTTATAGCTGTAAACATTTTGCACCTCACATTCAGCAACTGGTGAAAAAAAGAGGTTAAAACTTGCATTTTACTTTAAAGTTGAGTCTTGCCTTTCCTTTGAGCCAAGAAAGAGACTGTTTGACAGAGTATTTTGATGTTATACACATGCATCTTTGCAATGTTTACATTCAATTTAATTCAATTCAATTCAGTTTTATTTATATAGCACCATATCACAACAGCAGCTACCTCAAGGCTCTTAATATTGTAAGGTAAAGACTCCACAATAACACAGAGAAACCCCAACAGTCAGATGATCCCCTTTGAGCAAGTGCCTGGTCACAGGGGGGAGGAAAAACTCTCTTTTAACAGGAAACCTCCAGCAGAACCAGGCTGAGGGAGCGGGAGGGAGACAGGACAAAAGACACACTGTAGAGCGAGCCAGGGATTAATAATAATGCACTGAGTTTTATAACAAAGGTTATGGTTGCTTTTTCATTGTGCTGACTCAACAGCTGGTATATTCTCCTTAACAAGCCCCTTCTTGTTCAGCTCCCACCTAACTTACTGACCTGCATCTCTCAGAAAAATACGGGAAGTTATGATCTTTGGTTTCAAGTCTCACTCCTTCTATCTGCCCCTAAAGCTGGTTCTAAGTTTAAATTTGCAGCTCCTTTTGCCTGGATTTAGATGCAAAATGAATTCAATTACATGGACTTTGTTGCACTAAATTAACTGGAGGTGATTTGTAAATGATGTGCAGGCAGTAACTTCAGGCTGCAGATGTTGTGCCTGAACATTTCTGCCCCTGTTCGGGACACTGGCTGGTCCTTTTATCAACTGGAACTTCAGGATGTATTTTATTATAGCTTATTTTGTGTGTTACAGGACACTCTTGCATCCCCCCCCCTCATAGATAATGTTTAATTAAAAATACAAATACTGAAAGAGTCAAATTTGCTCAGTTCGTTTTAGTCTGGTTTTCAAGTCCAGGGAACACATGTTTGCACTCCTCATTTCCAACCACTTCTGAGGGAGGGAAGCCTTCAAGGTAGCTCGAGAAGTCAGCTCTCAGTCATTTTATATTTTAAACATGCCCTCCCAATTCTGCAGTCTATTTAAGCTGCAGAATTTCACATCTATCCAACATGTCATCTGCCTGCTGTTTCAACCCCTCCACCACCCCAGCATCCACCCATAGACTGTGGAGATAATCTTAACTCATCACTCCCCAAATTCTGTTTGTAATATATGTGTTTGGAGTTATGAGCTCACAGCCTGTACGACGAACTCCCAGAGCTGTGGCTCAAATTACGCTATCCAGTCACAATACTAAACTTTAAGGAGGCTTCCGTAGACGACATGTCCTCAAGACGCAATTAAGTGTGGAAGGTCACTCTGGTTTTCCTGATTTTAGAGCCTTTGCAGTAGAGAAAATGAGCGGACTTGTGAATGTGGCACTTGATCTTTTCTTCACCTTGCAACATGTGCTCATTGTTGTATGCACGCTGAGCCGGGTTGCTATAAACAACATGATTTGGCAGTTTTGCAGAAATAGGACAGAGCAGATGATCAAGTGGCTGCTGTGCGTGTTTTCACATGCATGATTGATAACTAGAAAGATTTTGTTAGTGTCTGTGGTGTGTGTGAGAAGGAGTCCAACCAAGCATGAAGCTTTTTTTTTGTTGTTTTTTTGTATAGCTTGTTAGGTTGTGTTTCTGTAGCTGCATCCATCCTCTAGCAGGATGTGTGAACACTGTGGTGTGATTCTGCCTAGACCACAAGGCTTTGTCTTTGAGAGTTGGGTACTTTCACAAGATAGCACTTTATCCAATCAGTAAGTTGCATTCAACAAAGCAATTTGCAGAATTTTGAGGGTGTATATTTTTGTCTAAATGATCTGTTATTGCAGAAATTACAAGATTCAGTTCAGCCTTCTGTAGCTTCAAGTGTTTGAGAACAAAGCCAACAAAGTGAGAAAAAGGTGAGAAACTAGCCCTGTGTGCACATTTCTATACGCGTGCATGACTCTGTGAGCAAGATAATGTGCACGATAAGTCAGATTCAGCAGGAAGTTGGAAAAGTGAGAGTTCAGCATTAGTTTAATGTTGCACATCCCAGCTCTCCTCCTGGCTCTCTGTCTTCTATTACTCTGACTAGACTCAAACCAGGCAATACAGTATGTGCAGAAAATGTGTGTGTGCTTGTGTGCCTGTGTGTGTGAATAAACCTCACCAGCCTTGTGTTTAAGAAAAACCTGTGAAACTGTGATGTTGCCCATAATGTACTTTTAGTAATATCAGTCTAACCTATGTGCGTGCACAGGGCAAACACTGTTTATTTGTGGAGTTTTTGCAAAGGTGTGAGGCACACCCCTAGATCTGCGATATGATAAAGTGACACAATATCATCTATAAAAAATTTTACACCGGAGCTCTTCATCATCTACTGTGTTGTGTGCATTAGGTAGAAAAAATTGTATTTTCATCACACCGCCTGAAATGCTTTGTGTTGGCCACTAAACTTCTAAACTTCTGATTCATGCTTTCATTGACGTTGGGCAATGAAAGCATGAATCAGAAGTTTAGTGTGTTTGATCTGATTGCGCCCACGTGGAGAGAAGTGGGATCAACCTGACAGCCTGTTAGTCATCAGCGCTTCTCAGCTAAAAGAAAAAGACAATAAACGCTCTTTACAACAAATTCCCAACTAAGGGACCAAGAATTTTGGCAAGCTTCACCACAGTGAGGGCGCTCCAACTCGCCACACAATTAAAGAAGACAACCTTCAGTTTGGTCAGTGTGGGAGTGAAGCTGAACAGTCACAAACTGTTGCCTCAGCTGTCATGTTATCTGGATGTGTAGTGCAACTCCCTTATTTCCCACCCCCGCTATCCCCATCCTTAAATCGTACCCAAAGGCTATCAGCAGCAGCGGTGGCGGGAATGATTAAGCAGGATTTGCTGGTGATCCTCAGCCCTTCCCTGCTCCTCCCGCAAAGACAGGTTCGCAGCACTTCAGAGCGCGGTGAGTCATGGAGGGCTTGCGAGCTGTGTCAGAGTTAAAGACTATGGAGGAGGCACTGACTGACAAAATGGAAAGTGTAAACACAAGAAGACCTCCAGGCATTTTGACAGCTGTCTCTTCTCTCCCCTGGTGTTTGTCGTCACTGCTGGCGGTTCACGGAGATTCATTTCCTTGTTTTTCTTTGATTTCAGTCTTCTCCTCATCCTTCCATTCCTGCCCGCTTCCACCCTGACCACGAAAAAAAAAGGAAAGGAAAAAAAACAGCATTCCTCTGTGTAACCACTCCTGTGTTCTCTCTGCTCAGTAGGAACTGCTGTCCAATCCATAAGTCATGATAACAACCATCTTCCACCTCCTACACCCTCCCCACCACACACACACACACACACACACACACACACACACACACATATATATATATATTATAACTCAGGCAGTGGAAAACCTACTCGCTCAGTGGATGATGTCAGACATCTCCTGGCTGACAGGCCTCACCATGGGAAAAACATGCATAAGTAGGTGTGCACACATACACATACACACACACACACAAACACAACAAAAACACACACACCACCGAGACCTTTCAGGCACAATACACTCAACACACTCCTCCACACGCCTGTCACATGTTCAGACACGCTAGCTGACCTGCACATTAACAAAATCCCCAAATTTAAAATTGTTGCACATTTTGACTTTCAGAAACAATCAAGTAGCTTAACAGCGATGATGATGACGAGGAGGAGGAGGAGGAGGAGGAATTTCTCATTCAGACCCACAAATGACAAGAATGATTACACATTTATTTTTAATGCAGTTTTAAAATCCATCTACCCCTCCTCCCCCTTTTTTTTGCCAAAACTCCAGTTCAATTTAGCCTCCCATCCTTTAGGCTGCTCTATGAAAAGCCCACTCTTCCCCGTATGGCTTGTGCTATTGATTTGCCATTATGTTGTGCGGGGGAGAAAATCCATGGGCCTCCCTTTAAATAACCATCACAAGAAGACAAGAGAGATATATCACGGAGAAACCATATCGAATTGGAACACACAGGACGCCCAGTGTAAGCAAGGCAATATTTTCTCGGCATCTTACGGCCAACAAAGAAGAAGCTGGTGTATTATCTTAAGCTTTGCTGAATCAGGCGTTACTAGAGAGCCTGATGGCGCTTATTGTTGCGAGGGATTTCTCTCGACATTGAGTTCCACCAATAAATCTGAATGCATTTAAATCACAGAGGAATCACAGTGTTGGCACGCTCAAAGATTCCTTCCTGACTTCAGCTTTCTGTTTCTGGAGAGCAGAGTGGCTCACATTTGGTTCACGGTGACATACTTTGTCCAATACAAGTATTGTTTCAGCAACATTAGAGTCTGTATAATTATTCAAGTCTATTTTATGCGACATATTCGGTCGCTGATGCACCTTTCTGCACTAAAAACGTGTCCAGTTTGGAGGCATCACCTTAACTCTGGCTGAGCTGTAAAGCATTTTTTACAGGTTTTCTTTTCCTCCATCGCTTGCATTGGAAGTGATGCAGTTTCAGTGCAGTAATCAGAGTTTAAGCCTAGACACGTGTTTTATCAGATCATTAAATTATGCCTTGATTATTCTGTCTTTGATTGAAAGGAGTGGTCTATGCACATGAAAGGTTAGTATTATATCTATGAAATATTGTTTCTGCATACCTAACAACGATCCAACACACTGAAATGAAATGTTAATAATAATAAGAAGAATACATTTTATTTATAGGCACCTTTCAAAACACTCAAGGACACCTTGGAAGCAATTAAGCAACAAAACCACAGCATAGATAAAATAACAGTAAAGAGACACAAAAGAATTAAAAGTCAATACATCATAAACTAAACTCAAACAGCATGAGCAAGCTTAAATAGGCGTGTTTTTCTCATTTTCTTATTAACCAAGTGTATTGACCTCAGCTTTCGTCAGGCAGTCGTGCAGGTCAGTTTTCCGTTGTCTGTAACTGTATTATTATTAGTAAAGTCCTCCAAATAGTGATTATTTTCTTCTCACGGAAGAACCTGAAACAAAACAGAAAATGTTTTTTAAAGGGATTCAGCTGACATGGGTGCTATGTACATATGGGTGTGCTATGTGTGCACACCCATGCTAAACTGAATTGACGTATATGCAACAATCGCAGTGACAACAGGACCTCACGAACAGCAGAGGGGGATAATACAGGACATGCAACAGACAAAAGGCTGTCTGTGCTGTTGTGTTCAGGAAGAGGCCTTTCTGTTCTGATGTGGTAAGCTGCAGTACCTGTGACACACAACGGGTTCCTGTGTTGAGTGTATGATGTCTGGTGCAGCAGTTCGAGCGACAGGGCGATGACTGACAGGCGCACATACTGCCAGCCCTGCTTTTATGAGTCCTGACAGGCTTGCCTTAGGCCATCAGAGTGGGTGTGAGGGGTGATTATACAGCCGTGTGGGTATTCCGGCTTATTGTCGGAAAAGTTTTCTATAATGTAAAACAGATTTATGCTAATGTGAATACAGAGAGGATGCATGTGCAGCTCCAAGTTGGAGACTTTAAATTGAGGTTCTGAAAGTGTAGCTCAAGAATTAAAAAAAGAAAAAACAGAGAGTGAAATACAAAGAATGAAAACAAAAGATAACATTGTGCAGCAAAGTCTTTGTTTATATTGTGACTTTAGAACTGCTGTGGATGGCGGTTTGTGAGTTACCTTATTGTGAGAAATGGCAGACGCTCCGTGGCGGCTTGATTATCTCTCTAAATATTATACAAATCTTAAATCCCTGTCATGCTCTTTGTCAAGTAAAGAAAGCTTGCGTTATCTCGCTGCTCCTCTCCCCCCGAGCAGCCAATAAAAAAAGGAAAAAAAGAAAAAAGGAAAGAAAAAAGCCCAAAGTGAATTATGAAAAATGAAGCAGCAGAGTGAACAGCCTATGTGGCTGAATTTCCATATAGATAGTCGAGCACATTAAACTTGTCTACCTGCGAGCTCTCTGTCCACTCTGCCTCTTATTGCATTTTGATGGAGAGATGCTCGCTTCATCTACATCATCAGCTCGCAACACCCCCCACCCTTCCCCTCCCATTTACCCCTCCCATCTCTCACTCTCTGCCATGTTTCTCTCTGCCCCGGACACTTGATTGTTCCTGAACCGGTGTTGACCCCATAAAGAGGAACCTGCGCCCGTTTTTTTTTTTTTTCTGCCGTGGTTTGTTGTGCCTGTTTGTGTAGTGTAGTCTTATTGCTCCATCGTGCCTGCCCTTCCTCTTCTTTAAAGCTGCGGTTAATGATTCCTCAGTGGTGAGAGAGATGGAAAGAAATGGGGAAGCAGAAGAAGAAGGGGGGAAAAAAAGAAAACGGCTTCTCATCACGGTGCTTGCAGGCTTACATGTAAATTAAAACGCAATTAAAAACAGGCAAATAAGCTGTTCCCGGGAGATGGGTTGGGGGGAGGAAGAAGGGGAGGGGAGGGGAGGAAAAGCGAGGAAAAGGGGCTCTCAGGATAAGGGCCTGTGTCACTCATAATTAGCATGGCATTAGAGTGAAGGGAGCTAAATCTGAACACTGGGTCAAAGGCACATTTGGAGAGAGCTGCTCCTGCCACTGTGAGGTCTTCGCACCGCTGAAAATAACTGCACCACCCCGTCCAGCAAGAATCATTTCTGCCTTAGATTAAACAAAAAAAAAATCCACACAATTACTCAGTGGATTATTCAGCTATTGTTGTCTGAAAGCATGCTATTGTGTGCTTTACTATTGTGCTGCGTGAACAAGCTTACTATTGTGTCTTGCTGCACAGAGCTGCAGAGTATCTGTCGCCGATGGTAGTGAACAAGAGATTCCAGCATGCTGCAGCATTCTGAATGCACATTTGTGGCAATGTGCTAGAACACAAAGGTGCGTCCCGGTTAGCGGCCTGACGTCCTCGCTCCTCTCCTCGCCTATGGAGCTGCAGCTCAATACAGTATCGACAAGTCCTGTATTCAGCTACAGTCTGCTAGAATTCCAATGCACCACCCCCTTCCTCCTCCTCCTCGTTTTCCTACTCCTCCACTGGCCTTGGCCCTCACCCCTACCAACCCCCTGGAAGCCTACTCTCTATGCCCCCCTTCCTATCTCTCCCAGGCTCCCTTTCCCCCACCTATTGCTCAGGCTCCTGGGTAGAGAGGAGGGGGGGATCAATGGGGAAAGTGTATGGTGGTGGAGTTGAGGGGAGGGTGTGAACCCCACACGACGGCAGCCTCGCAGGCAAGGAGGCCAGTGGAGGGGTGGGGGGGGCAGAGAGGAAAAGAAGTGATGGAGATGGAGGGAGGAAAGGAGGGTGGTCGCTGGGTGGTGGTGGTGGTGGGGCCACCCTGGCAGAGGAGCACCCCTCGGTGCAACAATGGCCGTGACAATGACACTGGAGGAGGAATTTCCGTTGCCCCCCCACTCTTCACCAGCTACCACACACACACACACACACACACACACACACACAACTCCCCACCCGTTCCTCATAGCGCATTAAAATCTGCAAGATGAATGACTTCCTAATAGCTTTCATTTGTTACAATTATCATAATTAAACATATGTCAGGGGCAGACAAAGGAAAGGGGAGATTTCTGTGTTAGCACTTGAAGCAGAAGGGGATGCAGGTACTGGAAAGGAGAAAGCTTTTGTAACAGCGTAATTATCCCCGAACAGCCTCGCGTTTGGGAATCCCTGCACATATTTACAGTAGCCAATTACAGAGCCTTTGTTTCAGTCGTTCTGAGGTTTCGTAATCTGTTTTCGGCAACAGCGCGCGACCCTGATTCTTCTATCTTCGCCGTTCTTGTTTCATCTGCACGTCCTTGCCACATCAGCCTGTTTGATAGCGGAGCTTAATGACTGCCTGCTGAGCACTCTGAGAATGGCTGAAGGCCCTCTAAACATTTTTGCAATACCCCCCACCCCTCATCCTCCTTCTCCTCCTCTCCACTCTGTCCTTGTATTCTGTCCCTTAAACCAATCAACCCTTTTCTCTTTTCCTCTGTGGAGGAATGAATCAGATGCTTGGCCACGGTTCTTCGTCCCTCTCTGCCGTCTCCATCCTCCATCTTTTTGCAACGTTTTTTTTTTTCCTTTTTCGTGAACACTGCAACAGTCACACGTTCCCAGCTACCTCCTTCCCTCCTCTCGTTTCTCTTGATTCCCTCAGCTGGCAGCCCTGGTGCAGCGGGTGGCAGGTGCCAAGGAGGGAAGGCCTCCTGGCTTACCCAGAGTCACCATTTTGTGGATTGCTCCTCGAGTGAGCCAGCTGTGTGTGTGCATGTGTGTGTGTGTGTGTGTGTGTGTGAAAGAGGGGGGGAAAGGGAAAATGATGAAAGAATTGGTGTCGCAATAGAAAAAAGGTCAGAAGACTCAGCTTTCTATGCTTCCTGCTGAGGCTGGACTAAAGATCATAGATCACGACTTTACCTGACCCTGGCCCTCCCACACACACACACACACACACACACACACACACACACACGCACACATTCTTACATCTTCACAGCCATGTTGTTCCTGCATCTTGCCTGTTTTCCCCCCTCTGTAGAATTCCCACTCAGGATTATCACAACACCTCTAATTGAAAAAAAAGAGAAGAAAAAAGTTTGTAGTTCTGATATAAAAGTAGCCCCCCATAAACACGTTTCCTAAAATGTTTCTTTTCTCTCACTGCTGAGTAATCATCTGAACCAGTGGCACGAAGAGCCTTGTTGCGGATGACGCCATAGGTTGTTTGAAAAGAGTCCCTTCAAACAGGAGATAAAAAACAGACTGGCTGACCCTGAGTTTATCCTCATGTTTTAGATAACGGCTCGATTGACCTTGACGAGCCACAGGAAGGACAAAATAAACGTGGAGAGGGGTTTCTGCAAACACTCTGGTGCTTAGAAAAAAAAGAAGAAAAGAGAAAAAAGGAAAGAAAAAGAAAAAAACAAGTCCATAAATTTTGGACTATAGACAATGAAATTATTTAATTAATAAAAAATGTATACGAACAGCGCGCTTGGGCGCGTTTGGTGTTTATTATGACGCATTTTCCTGGATAAAATTCAAAGACTCACAACACAAACTTATCCCACCTGTAATTTTTTTTCTTTTTTTCTCTGAAACAAATCCCGATTGGCATCGGTAGATTTTGATTACCCGCCCTTTGTTAAAATACTCGCTCACTTTTTTTGTGTATTTTTTATTTTTTTTTAAAAAAATTGGCAGTCATGCATGTACAGTTCTCCCTCTCTCTGTGTCTCTCTCTTTTTTCTCACTGTCGGCAATCGAATCTGCCCTCGAAACCTGGTCGATTTCCACGGAGCGACGTTTATCTCGTTCTGAAAAGTCACAGGTGAACAAGTGCAACAGGGCATGAGCTCACCTGAGCGCATTCCTGAGAGGGCACGGGGAGCGGGGAGCGAGTGGAACACCAGAAACCTTCTCATTTCCAAACAAGAACACGCAGCTGCGGCGCTGTAAACGATTCGATCTACATGTGATGACTTTCCAAAGTGATCAGAAAAATTATCACAGTGCTTCGGGACAAATGGAAATCACAGCTGTGATAAAACATTCACACCGGTCCACATAAAGTGAGCTCAAGCTCGTGTGGGAGGGGAAAAAATCTAAAAGAAAGAATGACTTCTAATTCCTCACACATCTGTAAAAATAATAAAAGTGTCATTCCTGGTGCTGGCAACAGTGTTTTAATTCAGAATAATGCGCGATTATTAAATCCCACTGAGATGAAGCCCACTGATTGCAGACTCATTGTGAAATATATTCAGGTTACATGATGTTGCGCTGTGATCAGATCTCCCCGACAAGCAGAGTCAGAGGATTTTCTAAATGAATGTCTTTGTCTTGACGCAGACATCAGGCGTCCCTCCCGCCGGTACAAACATAAAATGATAGATAATTTGTATTTTGGGTTTCTGTTGAGTAAACAGAGCTGACTGTGAAGACAGTACAGCTCCCAGATTTGTGTTTCCCCCCCTTTGGTCTGTGCAGTTTGGAGCTCGACGATTTTGAAGGCGCTTTTCGATTCGACAGAAACGATTAACAACGTATTCTTTGGTGTCATTTTGTCACGACCTTTGTTTGTTTGTCACAAACTTAAATTCTCACTCTCTCTCCCCCCTCTGTGTCTCTGCCTCTCTCTCCCCTTTCGTGCTGTTGCTAGGGAAGCAGGGCGTATACGCTCCCTGGCCGCGGATGAAGGGCATGGAGAAAAAACGGGAATAGCGCATAAATAGTCGGCTTTAATCGAGCTTGTTTGTGACGGGTTGGCTCTTAACCCCCTCCAGCACACATTTCAGGGCTCAAACTCGGGAATTAAAGAGCGTAAAATGCGATATTTCGGCGCTTTTGCGCCATTACCTTATATGGCAGGGCAGAGATATATCGTGCCTGTATTTAATAGGCTGTCCGCTGCCGCTCTGCTTAGAGGCTTCATTTTAACCCTTGTGGTGCTGAATTTTTTTTTGAAGCGAGAAAAGCTTCGGCTTTTTCGGCTTGATAGTTTCTTTATGGCAGCATCGGCTCATCGCACACAAACGAAATTTGCCGTTTTTGCTGATTACCATTTGTGGCGATCACAATTTACGCACAAAAACTGTATTTTTGTGCGCTGGGGCTCGTGTTTCTAATAAAGTCCATATAAATCAGCTGACTAAACGTGGATGACATTTACAGCCCAGAAAACATGCTCACTGCTCATGTGGTTTGTGCCGCTTGATTTGAATTGTCATTAAGTAGATACGACCAATATTTCACGATATAAAAGGCTATCGTGGTGTTTTTTGGGGGGAGGGGGTCGAATCAGGGCTGTGGGAGCTGATTCGACTGCTTTAAAGTTGTCACAGGTAGAGTAAAAGCTGCACAGCAACCCCTTTCTCGTTTGTCAGATTAAAAGCACTGAGCCCAGGGAACATGGCACTGGTTTGACTATCTGAGTGTGTGTGACCTATATTTGTACAGCGCCGTTAGAAAGCTCCACTGTGCACATCTACAACTGTGCTGATTCACGGAGAGGGATAGGAAATAAAAAATGAACTTTTACTTTTAAATAACTTAGTCAGCTAGTCTGATGTAAGGTGATGGCCCGAGCTTTGGTGACACTGGGCTCTCGCGTAAAAGGTCAGGGCCCACCTTTGTTCCCGCGCTTATAGATTGGTCTCTTGATAAACCAGTGTTTGCTCCACAGCAGAAAAACAGGTGACTAAACGGAATTTCAGCCCCATCACGCACAGTATTACACAACTGCTCCGATGCTGCTGGAAACAGATCACCTTAATTTCTGCTGGAGTATCGCGCTCATTTTAATAGCAGCATGACTGATGCAAACGAGTCTGCCTTTTACCTACACCTGTGCGTGACGTGTACTTGAATAAAAGTCATTCAAAGTGATTTTAGTGGCTTCTGGAGTGTTCCACGAGCTTCTCCAGTTTTACGTTTGACAGCAAAGCATTGAATTAGCACCATTACAGGGGCGGGTTTCGTGCTCGTGACGATAAAGTTGGGATTGATTTGAATTCCCAAACATTCGTCCCGCCGTCCGGTACGCTCGGGATAAAAAAAAAAAAAAAAACCCCAACCTTTCTGCAAGGTCCCCAATCCACACTGCCCCCTCCCTCCTGACGTCACACGGCGAGCTGAAGCTATTGCACGAACAGAGCTGCTCGCAGCCGCACTACTGTGAATATCTGTACGCTCAGTACCAAGACCGTGGAGTGTGCAAAGGAGAGAGAGGGAGAGCGGTGGGGTGGGGGGGATACAGTTGAATTCGGATACAACTGGAAAACTACCAAGCGCGCACAGCACGCACCGAGCGGACGGCACATCGACGGTGCGTAGCCAGCAGTACATCTACTCCCCGTCCGCTTTCGATCAGATTGAGCCGAGAATGGAGCTCCCTGCCGCTGGAGAGCACGTCTTTGCGGTGGAGGGCATCGAAAAGAAGCGCATACGAAAGGTAAAGAGACACGAAGCGTCTTTGTGGGAAAGAAGTGGGGGTTAAAAAAAAAAGCGCGGACGATGAAAATGTCGGGTTTATAAAAAATGTTCTCCTTCTCCACCATCACAGGGCAAGATAGAGTACCTGGTCAAGTGGCGAGGCTGGTCTCCCAAGTAAGTGTTACTGCACGCTTTCTAATGCATTTCCAGCGATTCTGCATCGAAACGATGCATTTCATTATTATGTCACAAGATCAAGTGTTGTTACTTAAAAAAACGCAAACCATGAAGGGCGAGCGTGCACAGTGACTTGTACGCGCGCGCGTGAGTGTGTGTAGAAGCTGGAAGAGCGCGGTCGGTATGCGTTTCAGTGTATCCGCGGATGCCTTCACTAATTTATGCGAGGGAAGGGGGGGCTAGGCACAGCCATGTAATCCCGTTTTAATTATTTCTGCTCTGCCAGCGAATTTTACGAGACAGGAGTGCTAAAATGGCCGACTGCATGTTGGTGCTGGAGAAGCGTTTGGAGAGCTCACACAGACGCTTTCTGTTTGACATTTTTCCCCCCTCTGCCAGTGGATGTCCTCATGACTGGTAACCTGCAGCGGGCACTGCGACTTAGCGGGGTTCCTTGCAGATTCGATCATCTTGATTTAATAACAATAAAAGAAAAAAACAAAACAGGAATCATTTGTTTTTACATTAAACTGGAGATCTGGATACAGCTTTCCTTTCTAACTGCACATTAGTTGTGAAGATGTGGAAGTGTGTGTGTGTCATAGGCAAAGGCCTGTGCGCCTGTCAGTTGGGGGTGGAAAAGCCAGGCTGCACGTGCCAGCTTTCTGACAGTTGTTTGCTCCTCTCTGCAGATACAACACATGGGAGCCAGAGGAAAACATCCTTGACCCGCGCCTCCTCGTCGCGTTTCAACACAGGTGAGAGAGACGTGGACTTCGGACGAGGCCGCTCAGCCTCCAGTGAGCCATGGCCATATAAGGGCATGGGAGGAGGGGCGCGCTAGTAACTCTAGCGCTAACCCCCACCCCCTTTTCTCTCTGGGGTAAACACTCTAGGGATATGATAGTGAGAATTCCTCAATCGTGGTAATGGACTGAAGGGATCTGCATGAGGACCTCCTTTTCTCTTTATAAAAATCTAACATAATAAATGTGATTTTTTTGTTGTTGTTATTTTTGGCCTGGAGAACTACAAGGATGGCCATTAGCCAATCAAACAGAGAAAAAAAGGAGAAGCTGCATTTGCCACAAGATGCATGAAGGACAGCTAAAAGGCAATGTAACCCGTGTGTGATAATGTTTTACGCGTTAATTCGCTGTGCAGTCAGGAGCCAGAGGATAAGCTGCACTGTGGAGAGTGTGACTAGTGTTCAGGACATGAGCACAGCAGGTTTGTTGTGGGTTTCGATGTGAGGAGGGCCACGCTGCTGCCTGATGGGATTCTCCTCACTATTAGTTTGCCAAAAGGCTAGGCTGGCTTCTGCTCAGCATTCAGTTTTGACACATCCTATAAAATTATCTTCATTTTGGACCTTGGATGCTTGTGTTGACAGCCTGCTATCAATCTGGGTTTACCCAGAGGCCCGTAAAACAATCAAGAACGGGTCAATGTCTACCTAAGAGGTGGAGATGTTAGTTCATTCAAACTCTACAGCACACGAACAACTACATCTTGTCTGGGTTGCTGGACCCATGCAGCCCCTGAGCTCTTTTCTCTCTCTGTAGTCCAGCAGGCAGCTCATGGGACTGGGTAAAGACATGATGGCTGGGGAAAGGAATTTGCTTTTCTGAAAAGGCTAATTGACACGCAGCGCTCTTCAACGTTTCCAGTGTACCGCTCTCATATTCCCCCACAGCCTGCTTGCCCGCCTGCCTGGTTCTGTGTGTGTGTGTGTGTGGCTGTGTGCTGATGGTCATGGAGTGCTGCCTCTGCGCTGTGTGTGTGTGTGTGTGGATTCCTCTCTGCTCCCAGTGGATGGGGGATGGGATTCAACGAGAGACTCTGTAATTGCCAAATCTTCTGTGAATAGGGGTCACCCCGTTAGTCGCCTTTTGGAAATCATACACATTATAACAGCGTCGACTGTTTATTGTGGCAATCTTCTGGCAGCGCCGATAGTTTGAACATCTGTAGCAACAATAGGCTGGCTTTACTCACGTCTGGTGACGCCTGTGTACAGCCGGCCTTCGCCCACTGCTGTTATTTATGAGCCAAGTGATGAGTAGGGGTTTATATCAGGGAGCAATATTTCATAGACCGGGCCTGGTCTAGCCAGTGCAACTACAAAAACACACGTCTGCATCTCCTCCCTCAATAAAAACAGCTCCAGTAGATGTTTGTTATTAATCTGATACTCTTCACCCTGCACTTTCAAAGTGTAGGCGTTGTCTTGCACAAGGCCTGGCATTAGGGTGTATCCCAGATGTACTCCACAATGTAGTATTTATCCCTTTTCATTTGTACCTCATGACCCTAATTAGAGATTGAATGTAAGGAGAGGGAAGGGTGTGCTGTAGGAGGGAGGATGTTTGAGATTCTCCCTGCTGTAGACTTAATTGAATTTCTTCAGTATAATGAGAATAAGGAATGGGCCGATTACCATGGAGAGCTATGCAAATAAGGACCATAATGCTTTGCAGTGGGTCACATGCGGGCATTCATTAGTCCTCTAAATCAAAATTCCACTTTTGACCTTGAATAATTCAAGCGTCAGACCTGTAGGTTTCTAAAGATGTCTGGAAAATGAAGTATTTTCTATGTATATGGGAGGCGGGCATGTTGCATGAGATTTAATGCCATTATTCTTTGTTTTCACAGAGAGAGGCAAGAGCAGTTGATGGGATATCGAAAACGTGGGCCGAAACCAAAACATCTTTTGCTCCAGGTATTGTATGAGTCATCACAACACGGTTTCCGTAGAAACATTTCCACTGAATCTGTCAAAGGCTTAAACAGGAGGGATACTGTCAGGTGTGTTAGAGCTGCTGTCTTGTTTTCAGTGTTGCTTTCTTTCTTTCGTTTTTTTTTTAAGAGGCAGGAGGGGGGGCAGGGTGCAGCTGAATTTCACTCCTCACTCATTCTGAAACTGGGTTTTATGCCTGAGGGGGTTTTTTTCATTGTTTTTTGAACCAAGTGAATCAGCACCAGTGGAAATGTTTTCTTTCATGTTGCCATTTGTTATCCCAAGACGAAAATATACGGTTCAAAGCAGCATTCCGCTTTAATTTCCTCAGCTCAGGCATTTAAAGGCCTGAGCTTCCATGACCTGAGCCAAGTGTGATTATATATTTTGAGCGACTCAGAGCTGACTGTTATGGAGTGTCAGTCCTTAAGAGGCATACCATCCTGCCAGAGTCACACGTGGCCGGCAATCTGAGATGGAGCGTGACACGTCAGGTGGCACTTCACTGACCTGAGGTCATAGTCAAATCATCGGCACCGTTCGGCTACCGCGTCTCTGACGTGGTCGGCCTATACAGGCAAAGCAGGAGGGGGCAACATGGTGGGACGGTGGTGCTGAGCTGAGAGCTCGTTGGATAGTTTATTTTGATCCATGATAGGTTTTTATAATTTTTAATATTAGGTTTTCCAGCAACAAATGTTAGTTTATCATTTTTGATGCCGAACCCATAAAAGAACAATCGGCTTTGTAAATGGACTGGTTCTTATGTAGCGCTTTGCTGCTCTACTTCCACACACACATTCATACTCCAGTGAAACCATTGATGAGTAACTTGGGTTTCAGTATGCTTCAAACCACCAACCTTCCTATTATTAGATGACCTGCTCCACCTCCTGATGTACAGTCACCCCTTTATCAAGCCTGGCCACACAATTCTGTTATGACTAATGTCGTAATGATGCTATCTTAGTGTACTCAGTTCAGTTTTGGACACCATACCAAAAAATATGTGTGACAAATTGGGTGGAGCATTTTAGAGAATCTTTTGACCAGTTAGAAAAACTACTACTTCTGAAAACAAATCTTGCACAAGCATTTTGGCTGTTATAAGCACTTCCCTTTAGTGTTGCCAAATAAGCGGAGATTCCATAATAAGGTCTGTATGTTACTTAACCCTAACCCTTCTCTGGTTAAGAGCTTTAATTTTACTTTAAACAATCCTAGAATTTCAGTCAGCTTTCTCACATTTTCTTTATTTTGTTACCGTATTGTGGAGTACAGTGCAAGCTTTGTCTAAATGTGGGTAAATTGCTGAATTGAGTCTCATCTCTTCTTAAAGGTGCCCTCGTTTGCCCGAAGATCAAGCATTCCTGCTGGTTTTGAAGAAACATCTCAGGATGCAGAAGGCAACCTGAAGTCTGATCCCATTCAGGCACAGCAGCGCTCCCAGCCTCAGCAATACCAGCTGAACAGCAAGAAGCACCATCAGTACCAGCCCAGCAGCCAGGAGGTCCCCGGTGACCAGCTGGCCAGCAACAAGAAGAAATTCATCTATCAGCTAAACAGCAAGAAGCACCACCACTATGAGCCTGATCCAAATATGTACGACACGCAGGCCTCTAGGCTCAAAGAGGTGGTTAAAGTTCAGGAGGCAGCGAGTAAACCTGCAAATCCAGGCTGGAACTTACCTCTGGCCCTGCAGCAGAAGTGGATCCGTGACAAAGACACAGGCTGCCTGAACAAAGTCAAGGAGCTGGCCGTGGAAGTGAGGAAACCGGCTGTTAAAGAGGCGGAGAGCGAGCACGCCCTTAAGCCCAATCCCAAGGATGCAACCCTGCCGAGTGCTATTAGCAGCAAAATGAAGATAATCAAGAATAAAAACAAGAATGGACGTATTGTTATTGTCATGAGCAAATATATGGACAGTAACAAGGTTCACGGTGCAAAGGGTAAACACGGGGAATCATCGAGGGAAGACAAACCCCAAAACATGAAGACGTCAGAAAACAACCCAGCACATGCAACCAAATTGGAGGAGCACCTGGAGAACGGTATCCCCAAAGAGATTTGTAATGGAAGTTCCCTTTCTGTAGCAGAGCATCCTATAAAGTGTTCCCCAAAGGACAGGCATTTCTCCAAACCTTCACCAAGCACAGCAGAGGAATACAACACCGAAGTGGCTCGTGGTCAAGCTGATTTACCGGACGATTTACCCTTACAGCTGACCGCTAGCTCTCCTCTGACTTCTTGGGCTGTTGACACCAACATTCCAACTCCAACAGCTGTCGACCAGATCCGGATCCCTTCTTTTCCCGCTGACCGCAAGAGAAAGCTCTCCGATCCCGTGGAGGATAGGAGCGTATCCAAAATCTACCTGAGTTCGAGGAGCTTCAGCGTGCCCAGCACTGTGGTCACGCCACCTCAGGATAAACCTATGGACCTCCACTGCAACGGCCCACGCCAGAGCAGTGTATGTACGTACGAGGATTTGGGTAGCCAAGAGGAGCCGATGGACCTCAGCTGCCCAAAGACTAACAAGCAAGCTCAAGCAGAAACGCCGCCGGAGCCAGAGCCTGCTGTCAAAGATGCACCTCCTGTGACAGAGGACACGCAGATATCCACGGAGGCATCTAAAGAAGCGCCTGTTAAAAAAATCTCCCCTTTTATGGGAAATATCATCATCACTGACATCACAACAAACAGTCTCACTGTAACCTTCAAGGAATACGTTTCTTTCTAAGAAACTATTGACAAAATGGGACTAGTGTTGACCAATTGGACGATCCTGTTCATATGTGCATATGTTTAAAAAAAAAAGAAGAAAGGAAAAAAAAGAAGAAGAAAAACACCAGAATTTTGTATATATGGAAATTTATAATTTATCATGAAAATTCAATATGTTTCTTATAATGTTTTATACTTTAACTCCTCTCTGTGACGTCATAGCCAAGAAAGTGCCCTCGAGGATTTGAGCGAATACATTCAGGTGGAAATATTCCACCGAGAAAAGAAAATAATTTCTGGTTAAAAATCTGTTAATTTGTCATACGGAGCTTGATGGGAAACTTTTGCTGTTGTTTCATACCTGTACCAAACTTATAACCCGAGATGTATGAAGGTTTATACGTATTTTATATTAACAGTATCTCTTATTTCGGTCCAGATAGAAGCTAGAGAGGACGTTGTTGAGTATATGCTGATCAAAGATCAATTCGAAAGCACTTAATTACATTTTCCACACGTTTACTTGTGTCATTACTACCAGAGGAACGGCTAGTCTCTTTAAGTTTTCTTTGTTTTTCGTGGGGTTTTTTAAAATCCCAGACAAATACCCTGACACTGAAATGGCCTGTTTTGTTTACAGCTTGGTTTAAGGATTATGATTGCCCATGAAATGCAAATTTGGAAAGCAGGTGTGTCTGAAAACTGAGTAAACACAGTGGCAGCAGTGGGACACACTCAGCTGCAACGACGGCTTTTAAGCGATGTTTCCCGCCTTTTCTTTTCACTGGGACGCTGCAAAAGCAGTCGGTGCAACCTGCACAATCTGTTAATATATTGCACATTCTCCCACTTAAGAATCATTTTAGGAAAATAAATAAATAACATGTAGACTTTTAAAGGCCCGTTGCACATGAAGAAAATGGTGTCATTTATCAAACGCGTTTTCCCGTCAAGATGACCCCCCCCCTCCCCTTGATTAGATTGGGGTTTTTTACCATACTGCTGATATATTGCTGGAGTTTAAAACACTGCTAGTCTTGTTAGAAGGCTGATTTACAACATTCATCTCATTTTGCTTTCAAAGCTCATCCTATGATCTGAGGAGTACAAGTGAGCACTATTTGTTGTACAAGGAAAAAAGAAAGCTGCCAGGGTCATAAATGAATATGCTACAGAGATTAAATGTGAGTTACCAGACTGACTTTGTATACTGTTACATGCAATCTGACGAGTGCGAGCTGTTTTGACTATGCTGCTGAGAATTCAAATGTCAAAGCTGTTGGATGTACCCTACATTTGAGTCTAAACGGCTGTCTTATGCACATTTAAAGCCAGTGAGAATGCTAAAAATGCTATAATGTTAAAAATGAAGAGTGCATATTTATTGACACTGAACATGTCGTTCGAGAAGCATTTCCCAGATGTCTGCTGCATCAGAGGCTGCGTGAATCCACTGAAGAGTTTCACCCTCTCGGATGATTTTGAGTCTGTTTGCTACTTCTTCCCGTCCCCTCCTTTCACCTTACTCTGTTCATTCCTTCTTGCACTCATTTCAAAAGTCAAAATGATTGTTATAAAGTATGTTATACCCGGAGTTGGCTGACTTACAGCTGTTGGCGCAGCTTACTGACTGGTATGTTTCACAATAAAGAAAGAGATTTGACCTCTGATGTGTGGCACTGATATCTGCTGGGGGCAAACTGGGAGGGCTGTCAGTTTATACTTTGAACGGGCTTCATTTTATGGACTAACGTTTCACGGCCGCCCTTAAGAGTTCCAGTAAAAACCGCCGTGCGTATCATCGCTCTCACCCTGCAGTTTGTCTGAAGCCTCCTGGCTCACGCTTGGAAAGAATGAAGCATTAAACTTTAGAAACATTAACTTGGTTGTTAACCCCCCCCAAAAAATAGGAAAACAGATCATGTTGCATAATCACTAATGACCCCGCACAAAGAGCCCTCTGTATTGCACAACTGCACCGGTCACTTGTATTATTAAAACCTTACCCAGGAATTATTTTTCTATAGCAGTTTGATCCAGAGCAGGAATGTAAACATACAACACTGCTGAAGGAAGGAGGTTATGTAATTCTTAGATTTTTATCAAGAAGAAAGTCTTCATGGAGAGTATTTGGCCTGATGCTGTTTTGCATTGCGCCGTCCAGCACAATGTAGAAAGGAAAGGACATCAACAATAAGAGGTTTGAAAAAAACCTGTCTGCTAGGAGGCTTTATAGTGTTTCCAGCTTGCTGTAAAACAGGTCTGTGTGGCCTGTGGCACAATGACACAGCAAGTTTTTCTGCACTGTAATCATACAGTAAAGTTTAGACTGACAAGTCTGCGCTCACACAGAAAGGGCTGTGCATGCAAAGCAGGAGTGATACTCGAGTGCACGACTTTTTGTGAATCATCTCTAAACACTGACCTTTCTTGTCACCTTCAAACGCTGTGGGCCTCTTCCAGACTTTATGAAAGTCTACCGAAGGCCTGGGGAGCCTGGAGCCAGGTCTGAAACTGTACTGAGAAACAATGTACTCTGTTATAAGAGGATTAGAGGGATAACATTTGCATGGTGTGACAAACAGAAAGGCCCGGGGAAATGTGTGAGGTGTCTTTTGGTTGTTTTTTTAGTCAAGTCATTGTCTGTCAGTGACAGCTGACTGATCAAAATCAAACAACCATATAAGGAAATGAGACAAGATCTACAAAAGAGGGCCACAATGGTGCTCTATCATTACAGAACGAGTCATGTGAAGTCCTTTAATTACTTGAATAATTAATATATTATTGCCAGGTTTAATTGAAAGTGCACCCGGAGCAAAGTGAACCATTAAACGTCGCTTTCTTCTATTTTTTTTTAAATATTATTTTTTGGGGGGGACGAGCTAGCTGCCCTGTGATCTTGACATTAATGCCAACTTAGAGTCAGTTTTAGGAGACCAACTATATCAGTTTCTTGATTTTCAGAGCGGAAAAAATCAACCTCTTTGGTAAACAAATGCATTTTTTTCCACCTACGTAGGTGGAAGACTACAGGCACAATAGGTGACGCATATAATGAGGAGGTAATCTGCTGGCATTTTTACAAGAATGAGCTCACCTCCGCTCTACATGACACTCTCCCGTAAACCTTTATCGAACATTTCCCCCTCCTTCTCTGAGATTTCGTTTTGGAAATGGCCCCTTAATAATATTGAAATATAGACTTAATTAACCAGACTTTCAGCTAAAGCGGGCAATAGATTATGAGTTACTATTTATTTATTTAGGAATCATTTATTTGTGGATGAACTGGAAATGTATTTGTGGGCATTTTGGGGAGCTGGGGTGACCTGCTGAAGTCTCAAATGCTCGATGAATCCTAACAGGCCCACAGAAAGGTCGACTGAAACTGGCAAATAAACGCATACTCTGTTTTCAGAGTGGTGAAGCTTAGTCGATATTTTCCTATATCTTATATATTTCATGCAGCTTCCCCCCCCCTTGCTTTTGAAATCTCTCTCGCTCTCTATGCGTGAGGCTCTCTCTACAGGCCTTCCGTGGTTTTGAACCTGTGAGCCAGTCATGCATCAGCAGCTATAGGAAACTGAAACATGTTTTAACAGGGGAACATATTTATAGACCAAGTGTGATGTTTCACATACCCCCTTTATCATCGTACCCAGCAGCAGCCTGCACACAGTGTCGGTTTCATCTCAGCAGTGCAGCCTCGCAGGAGTGCGCGAGCAGCAGGGATCACTTCTCTAATTTAAATCCCTGCGCGTGGACCGCTGGAGGCCTGCGACACCCCAGAAACGACAGAAATGTGAAGGGATTCAAAATAGAAGCGAAGGCTCTTCATTTTCTCCCTTTTTAAAAATTTCCTTTTGCATCTTTTTTTGTAATGGGGCTCATTCCTTCCAAAAGAGCAATTAAAACACAAATAGCCCCCCCCACCTTAAAAAAAACCTGAAAGATGTTCTGGTGAGAAATTAGACATGGAGCTGCGGTTGCGTTTGTCGGGCTGTTGTAGATAATGCTTTCTAATTCAAATCATGCGCTCAAGTCTGATTCAGGCTGCAGGTCAAAGCCACACGGCTTCACATCTTCTCGCTTGTGGGTTTTTTTTGTTGTTGTTGTTTTTTTTAAAACATCTGAGCAGCCACCTTGAGCAGAAAATGTCGCCCGGTAAGTAGGACAGCGAGGAGCGAGCTGTGCGCAGCAGTTGCCCAGAAACCAGAGAGCCAATAATGTTCTCACAGAGCCAGCTCTGTTTATTCATGTACGGCTGTCGCCATTGCGGCTCCTGCAGACCCACTTTTCACCGACTCGCAGCCAAATATGGAGAGCCGCAGAAGCAGCAACGTGTCTGTATGTGCGGCTGCCTCCTGTCAGCACGCACCAGTCCGCTCTCTGCCTCTGCAGAAGCCGTGCAGGCTGTACAGCCATTCTAGTACCGACAGGAAATGTCGGTCTACAGGCTATGACTATCAAAATGGTGGTTCATATTTCGACGGCAGCCACAACGCATCTTTTGTCCGCTGCGCTCCCGCCTTTGTCTGCTCCACTGCTGGGAAATTTTAAAAAAGAAGAAGAGAAAAAACAGACAGCAGCACAAGTTTATCAGCCAATCATCCACGATCTCTCAGACGATCGAGAATAAAGACGGACAAATTGGTGCTGCACCTCTCCTCAGAGCAGACTGAGTACCTCCTTCCTGATTTTTTTTTTTTTTTTTTTTGGGGGGGGGTTAATTTCATTCAGTAGGTCCCAAACATGAGATTAAACGTTTAAGTGATTCACATAAATCCAGTTAAATTCAACATCTGTCCGCCTCTGTCCTCCTGTTTCCACGAGTTTCACTTGAGGTGTTGTTTGAGGTGCTTATGTGTCCGAAAATTTAAGATCACAGATCAGGGGCGAAATATATACACACATACACATACATATACATATATATAGAGAGAGATTTTGCCTCTACAGATAGTATTTTTGATAATCTGAAAATTTCATGATCAATCCATCTGTGGAAGAGGCAGAGTCTTTAAGACAAAAAAAATTGCCAAAGGACCAAAAAATATCAATCAAACCAAATCAGCAGCGCGCACACAGCCAAACGCAACATCAGCATGAAGGTTTAATAATCCGTGCAGAGACTTACTTTATTTATTCAACTGATATACTCTTGCAGGCCTGAGCAGGTTGTGCAGGTTTGACTGTTTGTCATGTTAATAGATAAACTTTAGGAGGAAAAAAGTCGCAAAATTTTGGAACGAAAATTGCGCATTTCAAGCACCGTCCTCGTGTTTTTGCTGTTCAGAGCAACGTGAAATAAACTGCACGGAATACATATCAAATCTGGAAACCTTTCTGACTGACAGCAGAAGGACACGCGTGGATGGCCTAACAATTCACTGTGATATGGACTGCTTAAGAATAAAACCCACTCATAAGAGAAGCCCAAATGCATTATTATTAATATTATTATTTTATCTAATTTTGTTTTCATGCATTATTTTAACGAACAGACCTGAGTCCCACAGAAAATAAAACTGGAAGGCACAGTCCTGCCCCAGTAATCAATACTCAGAATAAATGTTACAATCACATTAAAAATATTAAAGATATTCCAGAAAATGTAATAATAATAATAATAATAATAATGAAGCCAACAATTTCTGCATTTTTTTCTGATAATTTATTTAATAACTTAAAATGATTTTATGTTCTCATTAAGTAATGATTTCAAATTAAATAAATGAATAAATAAATGGCTGATCTGTCCAAGAAGAAAGGAAGCCATTTAAAAAATTATTTTATTATTAATATTATTGTTATTATTATTATAGACAGAGTATGTAAGAGTTTGTGTGCATCATTTTAAATAACTGGAAATGTCATTTAGTTTGTTGAGGTGTTCTGTGCATCCCTAAATCAGGTAACAGAGTCTTTGCCATCGTGATCGTCACACTTTGAAACTCGCTTGCTGCTGAAAAAGCAGCTGAAAAGTCATTTTTTTAAACTGGTGCCATTCCTAATACATACAGTTTTTATTGTTTGTTTGTTTGTTTTTTGTTCTGTTTTGTTTTTTGAATGTCTGATGTCTCATGGTGTCAATTTTCCTCTTGATCTGATGTTTTTATTTTTGATGTTTCACTGGTTTTACCTGGTGTGAAGCACATTTTGATTCGCGCTGTATAAACTTTACTAACTGGCATCAAGTCTTGTACCCAGTAAAATTTCACTTGGACAGTTTTTTCCCCGCAAAGTTCCTGACATGTTCTTTTCTCTCATATCTTCCCAGGATAAACTCTGATAGGATGCTTTGCTGCTTGTGCGTACTTTGATTTGCAGAACTTAAAATTAAAGCGTAAATTTGCTCTTCATACTCTTTAGATCTTCTTGTAACAATCGTTTCCATAACTGTTGCCATTAAAATAGCAAATTAAAACAAACCGACTTTGTTTTGCATTTTATGTGCCAGAGATTTCTCTTCTGCCATAAAGATTTACACGGGTAGGTCCCGGAATTGCCTAAAAGCAGACAATTTTAAAATTCGTATTTTGAAATAATATTTCTATTATCCTAATTATGTAACCTGAGCCATGCTGGCTGAATTATGGACACAGACAGTGAAAGTGTTTCAAGGACGGAGCAATGGGAACAAGTGGAAACAACCTTCTTTAGAGACTCCGCGTGTGAACACGACACTGCTTACATTTTACATTAAATTGTGTTTTTATAATAAACAGGTCATTTAAAAAATAATTTAGATCTGTAGGTCAGTTAAAACAGTAACCCGGGGTTACTCAGTTCAAGCTTGAGACGGTTTCATTTAATACATTTGCATCTGCATGTCATTATTATCATAATAATTATTAGCCTGTTATTTTAGCGCTGAATAGTTCATGCTTCTGCTTTTTATAGACTTCTATTTAGTGGATTTTTTACACCTTTATTTGAGCTTTTTAAGTATACAATCTTCCATTAACTAAACGAGTTACTGTCTTCCATCTTTGTTTGCGTTTCTTTTTTATTCTAGTGAAATTCAGCGTTTTTTTCTCGCCGTGTGTGTGGGGGGGCTCTTTGTACCCCCCCTCGGGGACCTCTGGGGGGGTCAGTAGACTTGCTTCGAGAGCCTCTGACTTTGCTTATTCCACTGTGCCAGACATTCCTGTACAGCAGCCAGAGCACAGGACTCCGCCCCTTCACTCAGAAATCCGGAGCACGTAGCAACAACTGAGCCAATGCGCTCCGCTACGATCCGTCCTACCGACCGCGGCGCCTGGCAACAGAAAAAGACGTGATGACGTCCTCCCCAGATTGCGTATTATGGGATGTGCGGAATTAAACAACCCGAAGAGGACGAGGGGAAGCCAAAAATAATAAAAAAAACACAGAAATAAACGAGGTGCATGGTGAACCATGGAGCTCTCGGCTGTCGGTGAGAGCGTCTTCGCAGCCGAGTCCATCATTAAACGGCGAATCAGACGGGTATTCGCTGTTTTTTTTTTCTCCTTCTCCCGCAGGCTGTGTCTCTGCGTCTCTAACGCAAACATGTGCGTTTGCAGTGTCGACATGTAGACATTTGATAACCTGACTCTGTTGTGGGTCTGTTTTTGCAGGGTCGTTGGGAATATCTCGTAAAATGGAAGGGCTGGTCTCAGAAGTGAGTATAATAACCGAAGCTGTGAAGGACAGCGCTCCATCCTGGCCGCTCGCACAACTGCACCATCACACAGTGTGGCGTTACTCAGCTTTGTGGATGTGTGGTTTGTTTTTAAAAAAAATAAAATGCATTTCACGCACTCGGTGTACGGCGGTGCCGTGTGGCGTGCGCCTGCTGGCTTGTGTGCACCTGGCAGGTGTTTGAACACGTCTCGCTTTCAGCCCGCTGGGATGTGTTGAAGTCCACACTAGCTTTAGCAATGGCTGAGTTCACCATGCGTCACTGTCCTGCTACGTAGTCTGTAATTGCAGAGCGAGCAAAGCGAGATTGCTCTGATAAAAGTGTCAGGAGCGCGTGTTTTTGCGCACTGACAAATGATCGTTTCTCAGTGTGTGTCTGTGTGTCGCCAAACACCTCTCCTGTCGGTTGTTGTGACGTAGGTACAGCACTTGGGAGCCGGAGGAAAACATTCTGGATGCACGTCTCTTCTCTGCCTTCGAAGAGAGGTGAGGGTTTGACAGTGAAGCAAGTAGGCCTCTCTCTCTCCCTCTCCCTGCAGAAACGAGTTGGCACCGCGCATTTTGCATCTCAAAAGTGTCACTTTAAATAAAACATTTAGTCTGGGTTTAAATCTATGAGCCCCACATCCCCATTCCTGACAGGAAAGTGTCAGCAAAGCCACTTTAAGTAGCTGCAAGATGTGATGTCGCCGATTTAAAATAAATAAATAAATCCCAAACAGATGCATATATATTTTGCTTTATTCGATTTTTATTTCGCTTACAAGTGAAAGCTAATGGAAGCTGGTTAAATTTCAGCCCATAGTCCAGTAAAATGTGATGTTCCAATTTAATCATTGACTTAATGAGAAATAATTGGTTATTGTGTCGTGCGGACTCTTTTAACGATTTATAAAAATTCTTCAGGGAGCGAGAAAGGGAGATGTTCGGGCCGAAAAAGAGGGGACCCAAGCCTGAGACATTTCTTTTAAAGGTGAGTGTTTTATTTAAAAAAAAATAAAATAAAACTGGGTATTCCGTTTTATTCGCTTGTCTTTCCGAGGCGTGGCTTCATGTGTACACAGGCTGAATCGTTTCAGTGATGTGTGCACTCCTATAAACTTTGATGCCACTGTGCTGTGGTTTTATTTCATTTGAAAACAATTGTAAGTTTAAAAAAGATCTCCAAAGATCTATTTTCTCAAGTGTTTCTGGTCATGCAATGTTGGACAAAGAACTTTACATGACTTTACAGGTGAATATTAACAGTATTTTCATTCTTACAGCCTTGCATTCTCTTTAAATTAGAGAAACTTTAGGACAAGGCCTCTAAAACTTTACATTTGCTCAAGAGACTTAAGATTTTCATTTCTGGGAAACTTTTCGTCATAAATGTAATTGGGCTTTTTTTCTTCTCTTTTTTTGCTTCCTCAGGCCAAAGCCAAAGCCAAAGAAAAGACGTATGAATTTAGAAGAGAGGCTCCCAGAGGGATCCAGGTTTCGTATCCCATCCCCGAGCCTATCATAACACCGAGGGCCAGGGAGGGTTTGCGCACCGTGGTTCCCACAATCTTCCCGCCCAGCGCGGTCAACAGAGGGGAAAGTGTCCACATTCGCCCACCAGAGCCGGAGAGAAGGCCCAGAACAACTCCAGCAGCTGCTCTGACGGTCCAAGAGTCCCAGCAGTTCCCCAAAAAGAGAGGACGCAAACCCAAAATGCACATGCATTATGATAAAGACGACGGCAGCAGCTCGGCAGAGCCGGACGCCAAACGTAGCAAGTTCATAAAGGAGCCCACGTCTCACCACAGCCGACGCCCGCATCATCACGGGGAGACGTCAGATCACTGCCTCATGCAGCTGACCAAGAGGTTTCAGGAGGAGACCACCATAACACCCAAATCCCACAGCGAGCAGAGACATTTGGGGGGCGCGGGCTTCTCTTACCCGTGCGCATTAGCTTCGGATTTGCGCAAAAGCGAGCAGGGGAGGCACAGGACTCACTGTTTGAACATGAAGCGGCCTGCAGCTAACGAGTACTCTCTGCCACGGGAACAAGCTGCTGTCACTCCTTCACACACCGATTCCATCCACGATTCATCCGAGCACCCAGCCTCATCCTGGACCCCCTGTTTCGCTCACCTGGACACTGTGACCGTAACCGATGTCACCTTGAACTTCCTGACAGTCACCGTCAGAGAGAGCAGCACGGACAAAGGCTTCTTCAAAGATAAAAGATGAGTATTTCATGTAGTTCAGAGGAGGATAATATCTGCCAAGGAGGTAATTGTGTAACAAGCTACTAACAAACAGGCCTACTGTAATACTATATTTTTTCTATGTAACTTTCAAACGTGTACATACCGATATTTAATACGCTGCTGATGAAATTAAAATCAAACTGAGGTTTAAGGAGTGTTGTTGTTGCTGTTGTTGCTCTTTGACTGTTTCGGTTATCCACATCCACCCGCTCTCACTATTTCTTTTTGCACTGTTTACAGAAGCTCTGCAAGAATAAACAGAGTTATCTGATCGCGGTCTTTGTGGAATTATTCCACAATCTTTGCTGGCTAAAATTCATTCAGCTGGAACATTCTTTGACAGCGATGCCACATACGATTTCTCGCTGGCTGACAGTTGGTTTTGGTTGAATTGTGATGGTGATTCAGCCCAATTTCTAGCTTTAGCTTTGCACCATCCTGCGTTCAACAAAACACCGCGATTTTAATTAAGATCAGAGGTTAATGTAATTGTTTTTTTTTTTTAATTAATTTGCCCATATTAATTCGTGGAAGTGTATTATTATCCAAAAATAATGTAAATAAAATGTGTAATGTTTTATCATTCCTGACAAAGAGGAAATGCACAGATTCATATTTAGAAGTGTCTCAAGAAAATTGTTTATCGTGACTTTATATTTTGCGTCAAGTCCTGATCTTAAAACGCTTATTTAAACATGTGAAAGCTGACATAAAGTCTTTGTAAGCACTGACCTGTATGGGCATGGAAAATGTTGTTAGCAGATAAAATCTGATTATCGTTTAAAAATAAAAATTTTGATTGGAAATTTTGTCAGGGCAGCCAAACAGTGGAGTTTCACTTCCACTGTAACTTCACTTCACTGCATACTGTGAAGGCCTGAGGTCACGCCGAAGAAATCATGGACTTCATTATTAGTTTTTACATTTAATTCAATAGAAAAAAAAATAGAACAAGGTTTTAACTCGAGAGTAAAAAATGAACTGTGGAGCTTTAAAACCTAAGACCAAAAATAAAATCAAAAAATCAAAAATCAAAAATCAAAGTTATAATCTTTGAATCTTCTTCTTTCTTTTTGTAATTAATTATCTTAGTAAATGAGACCGAGTTTACGTTATGGACACAGAGAGGCCTTAACGCCATTGTCAGTCAGTCAGTGAGTGTTAGCGTTAACAGTTTGAATTTATTTAGTCAAAATAAATAAATAAAACGCAGTAAATGACACACATCTGTAATTAGTTTGAGTGATTTGTGGTTTGGACGTAAAGCCTGCAGACGTGACCACAGACACCGTGACCCCGTGCCCCGAATGAACACGAGCGATGAATACATTTCATTAAAAAATTAAATTAAAAAAAATAATACAAAATGCACGAATTTCAAGCGATGGCTTGATCGTGTGGATATTGTAATTTTTATATTATTATTATTATTGTTAATGCTATGCTGCACCTTGGTTCATTTGGCCTCCGGATCCAGTCTGCACTGTGAGAGGTCACGCTTTCACACACAAAGCCTCCATTCATTTTTTTTAGCTTTGTGTCTCTGTGAGGCGATCGGACCATCCTGGAAACTGAGTCTTGCCTTTTTTTTCTTTTTTTCTTTGTTTGTTTGTTTTAACCTCTTTAACGTTTTCTAATGTTGAACTGAAGCTGCATACGAGGTCATATCTAAATGGGAAACGGAAGTGCGGCGAACACTTCTATAATCGTATTTAAAATAACAGAAAAAGAACTTCACAATTTTAAAAAAGCGTGTAGTAAACATGGACTAAAAACTACCAAGCCTATTTCACACTTGTAATGTCGGGTATGATTTGATTCCTCCATATTTGCGGCTTCTCCAGCAGCTGAGGCGACATCTGACGGGACTGTCCCTGTGACTGCTTTCTACTCATTGTCAAAATCCCCTCCTGTCAGGGCGTTTTCGACAAACACTGACGAAGCGCCAGCTCTCGGATCAGTCCGCACTGTCACGTTCCGCACACGTCCACGAGATGTCGCTACCAGCGGGACCTTAAAGGGATGCCAACCTACTTAAACACAAAGACCCCGCAGGTTAAAAATTCAGAAGAGCTCCTCAGTGGATGAATCTTTGATGACAACTCAGTGACTCACTCCACTCTGTACCCAGCTGCACAATTAGAGGCAGCAGGGGAACAGCCTGCTCCTGCACTCGCTCTCTTTTGCAGAAGAAGCCCGCAGCAGGCTTGACTTTGCCTTCCAGATGTGGGGAGACCTTGCGGTGCATCATCCCGCCACTAGATGAAGCTCAAGTTCGGATACATTGCATTTTTTCCCTCCTCCTTTGTCTGCTCTTTCTGTTTGTAGATGGCCTGCCTCTAAAAGAATTTCAATACAGAGATCAGACTTCTCTTAACGCAGTCAGGGATTTGAAATCAGACGTTTTTCCCCTCCCAGGAACTTTAACTTTTTTTTGAAAATGAAAACAATTTTATAGCAAGCAACATTTTGAATTGAACTACAGGCTGTCAGATACAAAATACAACTTAAGAACTCCAGTAAAAGTTAAATAACACACCCTGAACACTTCAGCAGTGAATGAATTACGGTGCAGAAAAGCGCAAAGATGTTAACAGATGGCTGAGGGCCTTCAAACTGATTGTGTCTTTATAGAGCAAAGACAAAGAGCTGGCCGGCAGTACCCAACAACTGGATCGCTCCTAATTAGAGGTTGACAAAGAGAGGGGAGAGTGTGCTAAGTGCTGTGTAGGGAGAGAGAGAGAGGGAGAGCACATGAGCGATGCCCCCCGCCCCAATCCCCAGAGTGCAGCAGCAGAAAGCCCTCACTCTGTTTATTCACTGACAAACTCTCCAGCCATGCACTGCTACCAGCCTCTTTGGGGTTTTTTATCTTTGTGTGGGTGAGATGTTGCCAAATCTGATTATTTTGACGTGTTTTCTGGCTCTTCGCTGTGCAGCTGATTTGTGCAACTGGACTGGAAGGTAAGAACTCTGATTTCAGATGGGATTTTTTTTTTTCTTTAAACGATTTTTTGAAAACACTGAGTGCACTGTTGCTCCTCGGGTGATGATTTGGGAGAAGCTTTGATACTTGTCTTATGTAACTTATATTTTTTCAAACCGTTCGCTTTGTAGAACATTTACAATCCGTTAAGAGGATTAAAATAGCAGGCTTGGTAGATGAAAGACATTAATGAATAATTCATATTTAAATCTGCGGATCTGATGGTCGGAATTTATGAACAGACTTTTTTAATTTAATGCAGAAGGGATAAACAAATAAGTTGGAATCTGGTTGAGTTTTTTGTTAGATTAATATGGTTGAGTAATTTATTCAGGATTGAACCATTTAGTTTTTATTATTAGCGATGACATCCATGCAATGCCGGGCAGTATTTGATTTGGTATTTCCCTCCTAATCCAGCGGTTTTGCAGCTGGCGTGGATTCCAGGATTGTACTCCAGGTGCGGTTACGCTGTACAAAGGGCTCGGTGAGGTGGGTCTACCCGGGTCAGGCCCTCAGAGTGGTCCTCGAGCCCAATCTGTCCTCCGCCCGGCACACCTCCATCTGCATCAAACCGTCTCCCTCCTTCAGCGGAGCCAGCATGTTCATTGAGCGTGCCGGGCAGCTGGAGCTGCTGGTGACGGACAGCGGGCGGCCGGAGTATCAGGTGTTCTGCTTCCCGGCAGACGGACCTCACAAGCCCGTAATCTACCTCCAGGCCAGCCCTCAGAGTGATGGACCGCGGAACAGACGCACGGTGGGCTTCAAATACGAGCTGCTCACCAACAGGACTGCTGCTGCGCCAAACCTCGGCCCCAGCGGGCTGGAGAGTGAGTAATAATCTTTTGGTTCGAGGAGATTTAACCTAAATCAAAATTTGGCTTCAGGTGCCATTCTGATAAAGCAACATTTACAGAGGAGCACGTTATGAACGTATTAATATTTCTTATTTGCCAGAGCAAAATAATTTCAGTCAGTCCCGCAGTATTTAAAGTCACGTTTGCATTTAATAATATAAGTATTAGCAATAAATGAGTAAATAAATATTTTTTTGACTTTATGCAACATTAAAATGTGCATAAATATATATATATATATATATATACATACATACATACATATATACACACACAACTAAACTGTTTAAAGTGATATACATTTTACTACTGAGCTGAAATTAACATTAATATTTCATCTCTCTATTATCATTTATTTTTGTATTTCTGTTTTCCGCAATTATTTTATGCGAGCCATTAGATAAGTTGAGCTGTGAATCCTGTCAAAGTTTAAAAGGAAGATTCTTCTTTTCGCCGATAGATCAGAAATTAGGCCACACTCATTTCTTGTAGGGGTTTGAATTAAAAATCATAATATTTCTCTCCAAAATGTAACAGTAGCGCAGTAGTATTTAAAGAAGTATAACAAGACTCTGCTTAGGCACAGCAGTTATGTATGGAGTCATTTACTTTTCACCCCTCCTCACGGGTCATTTATAACCATCGACTTTTTAAGTTGTCTTGTTCTGAAAAACTGCGTTGACTAACTGGGTCGTATCACATTTCCTATTTTTTCCTTATGGTTACCAAATAATCTATGAGTTTTAGTCAGTAGCTTAAATATTCAAAAGTTATACTCTTTATAAAAGTTGTCCATTTAAAAGTGGCACTGAAACATTTCTCATGGTTTAAGAGGTATGTACTGCTATAGTGATTTCAAACGGCTGATTTGGATGTTTGAGAGAGACTTGCCTACCAGTCATAATTCCCAATTTGAAAAAAAAAGTGGTTATTGAATTATAGTCTTGCCTTGTGGACTGCAGCATGCAGCTGCTGGTCAGTCTAGTTGTCTGGTTTCCATCAAGGGACAAAGCAGAGGGGACTGAGCAGACTGCATAGTGGCTGGAGGGCACCGGGCCAAGAGGCCTGAATTGAGACTGCAAATACTTTGCAGATTCCACAAATGCCTTATCATTGTGCTTGTCTGTTTATTAGCATTTATCCATGTGTGCGGGCTGGTCTCAGTGTGGTGATGTCATTCTATGCCTATAATAGACAGCTGCAGGTTTATCTTTTCTGTATTGCCAGTCTGGCCGGGTGTTTGACTCCTGCAGGCTCCTGCATTGGCACGGGGTCATTCAATTAGGTAGATACAAAAGGAGTCAAACGTGGGGTCAAGACTAGCGTGGGTGTTTGATCTGAAGGTGGTGCGGTGGGCAGAGGCTAAGAGCAGCATTCCTCCAGCCAAGCCATGGTTTCTTCAGTGTGTGATGTGAGAAGGGGGATGAATGGAGCCGGTATGTGGGTCAGATTTTAGGTCAGTGAAGTGTTGGGGAGGAGAAGTGACACCTTTCTGTCAGTCACTGTCAGCTATAGAGCTTTGAATCATGACGGTTAGGAGAGAAAAGAGAGCTAAGCAGGCCGAGCGAGGACGTGATTGACAGAGAGAAGTGGGTTAGGTGAGAAACAACATAGCAGAACAAGCGGAAGATTACTCGATGCAGGTCTTCGGCTGTGATAGTCACAAAGCTGCCCAGCAAAGAGCAAATTTCTAATTTTGTGAAATGATTTTCTCCACCCACAGCATCCTGTCGACCGTGCAATGACACAGAACTTCTCATGGCTATCTGCAGCAGCGACTTTGGTGGGTATCTTACTCAGCAAGATGACAAGATGACACGCCTCTTGCTATTGTTCATGTTCCCTCTGGCTTTTCCTGCAGCTGCATCATTAAATTTATCTTAATGACTCAGCAACAGTAAGATTTTCCTTGGAATATAATCTTGTACATCATACCACCGTCTAAAGGATCTCTTTTCCCCTGACTCCCTCCCTTCATCTTGAACTGGTCGAGGAAGATGGCTGCACCTCCCTGAACCTGGTTCTGCTGGAGGTTTCTTCCTGTTAAAAGGGAGTTTTCCCTTCCCATTGTCACCAATGCTTTCTAGGGAATTGTTGCTTTTCTCTCTAGTATTATAGGGTCATTATCTTACAATATAAAATGCCTTGAGGTGACTGTTGTTGTTGTGATTTGGCTCTATATAGACAAAATTTAATTGAATTACAGCTGAATGCACTCTCCACCTGGCAACACTTCAAAACCTATCTCATGTTAGGCTGCATAATGCAGACAAACTCAAACAGATGTTGATGATCTGCTGAGCGAGGTTGTGACATTTTTGTCTGTGCTTTTGTTTGTTCATTTTAAAGGGAGACTAAACTCTTCTAGAGTAGTTCTTTATATGTCCCAGTTCAAAATAGTCCTCATTCTTGTTATACGTAACCTTTGTGTAGCCCCCGTCAAGCCAGCTTTTTCACCTAATTAAGTGACCACTTTATCTGAAACATCCACTGGATGCGGTGTAAACACGTGGTTCTGCTTTCCTGTCTTTTTCAGTTGTTCGAGGCTATATCAAAAAGGTCACCCATGACTCTCGACGTCAAATGTCCTCAGTGGAGGTATCAGCGCTGAGGGTGTACTGGCAGCGCAGTGGAGTGTTTGAGCAACAGCTGGATCCACTGGTGTCATGTCAGTCCTGGCGTGGACACATCCACACACTCCTGCAGTGCCACGTCAAGCCCGGAGATGGAGAGTTTCTTTTCACTGGGTCAGAACACTTTGGGGAAGCTTGGTTAGGGTGTGCCCCGCGATACAAAGACTTCCTGTCTGTCTACCACAATGCCCGAACGGCACGCCAGAATTCCTGTGACTTTCCTTTAGACTGAGGAGGTGTGTGTGTGCGTGTCATCTTAGCAATACTGAGCTGAGAAGTCTAACCACCTCTGCACTGGTGCATTTCAGATCCTTGCTGTCACGTTTCACCAAGGTGGCACCAGCAGGGAAAAGCCGCTGAAATGCTGGTGATAAAAACTAATTTGGAGGAGGAGAACAGAGTTAACCAGCAGGGCCTCCTGCACTGCAGCTCAGAGAGGGCCGGCCTTTGTCTCTCTTCCATCACTGCCCTCAGTCCTGGGAGAATAAGGAGGGGTTGGGTTGCTGCTCTCTTTTTGTGCCTCTCCCTGCATTAACTGTTGTTCATTTTGCTGCCTCTCTGTGACAATTGCCCTATGAACTGAGGCAGGAGGGTGGATTGAAGCACAGCCATTTATTATTGCCAGTTTGTTTTACTGAATAGGAGTGTACATATATACGACATTTTATTGTGAAATCATCTGTTTTGTGTTTACTCCTGTCTGTTGGATCCTGCACGATGCATTTTTTTCTTTCTGATTCAGGATTGCAGTGCAGCAATCTTTTTTCTTGCAGCTGGAAATGTTTGCAGTAGATATTTTACTTTATTTCCTTTCTTTTTTTATTCGGTTGGAGAGTGGATGAAATCTAGAAACAACTGAGACTCCGGATTGCTGAGCTTTAAATAAATCAAATATGTCTACACGTCTCCGTCGCTCTGATGTACTCATTTCGCCATTTTAAAATAAATAACATAAATAATGATATTCAGAAGAATGTTTTTTTGTAACAGATAAATCAACAATTTACACAATCCTACTCCACAGATGGGTTTCTTTTACACACTCTTTTAAACAGTTTGCACAGATGTTGTGGTCAGCTCATAACCGTCTGATGAAGTGCAATGAGCTCATGATCAATGAATAAAACAGACATTTCATGAGGCCCTCTGTTTAGACAGAATATGCTTTGGCCTCTTAAAAGGTGCCTTTGTGACGGCTTAAATGACTTCCTACCCACTTTCTCATCACATGCAGCATAATCTGTGTTTTTTTTATATCTGTCTGCACAGAAGAGGATTTAGTGCCAAAGTACCCTTCAAGCTCATTTTTGTTTTCTTTCACTCTTTAATACATCTTTTCGCCCAGGAATCAGATTCTTATGATAATAGGATAACCCTTCCTCGAAGTGAATTACAGAATCTTAGCTGGCCACAACTCCGAGCAGACTGAATCGGGCGTTTCTTTTGAGCCGTGTGGCCTGTGCATCACGGCCCAAGAAGACGAATAGGCAGATGTGAGGCCCCCTGAAGCCCGGGGATCCTCCCCTTCAGCCCCTCCCAGGAGAACAGAACAATTAATTGACTTTTAAAGCAACTGCTTTCTGAGCCTATTCCACACTTCTCCTTGGCTGAGCAGGGCTCACAAATTGGTGTGTTGAACTTTTTATGAGGACTAAATAGCTGCCAATGAAAGTGTAAATGACTGTGCGGTGAATGGGGCACACACAATGGCCCTGCAGTGACTAGGCCTCTGGCAGACATAATGACCATTGTCACGGCTGCTGTCATCTAGAAACCATCAGGGCTCATGAATGCCAGAAGTCAGAGGAGAGGAGAGCCCTCTGTTTTCTTTAACTCCATAAATATTTTCTCTTCTTGCACATTTAGGCTCAGTTTCATATTATAGTTTAGATTTTTCTCCATCATTCCTGTTAGTATTCATATTCGCTTCTGCCAAGGCACAGCAGCATGTACACCCAAAATGTGCTCAATTAGTAAAAGTTTGTAATTACCTGTAGAAAATATAATCTATTATATGCATATTTTATTATAGTTCTAGTAGATGGGTAATATTTCTGGAGGTCGGTGTTTTAGAAAAAAGCCCATTTTCTTTGCGTGTGTCTCTGCAGAGATATCTCTGTGTATAAGAAGTGGATAAAGGTCTAAAAGTGCCTGATGAATGGTCTACAAAAATGAAGGCTTCCACAAATGTTTTTTTTTAATCCTACGGAAGCACAGTTTGAAGTCTCCTCCTTCAGCTTTGTCCCAGGAGGCCACCATGTCAAATTTCCAAGCAAAATATAGTCTCTCTGCAGGCCTTTGAGACCACACTATTCTCATCTCTGGGAATTCCAGCAGGCTCTCATGGGGATCGAGCCTAGGAGGGCTCGGCCCGGAGCTGCTGCATGGTGCGCCGGCAGGAGTCCACCCAGACTGGGGGGTAATTGGTTTATCCCACCGCCTGGTCTGCTTTCCCATGTGGGCCACTGCTGTGGGGAGGCCCAGGGGTACAATATGGAAACAGCGTGATACCCTCCAATGCCGAGCAGGCATTCACCGCTCCCGCTATAGAGACCTGGGACATGGGTAGCAGCAACACAAAGCTGAAGCAGAGATGTTTCTTCGCTCTGAAAAGATCGCCATTTGGTCTCCTTTTGAAAATGGGCAGCATTTGTATTTGAAATAATCAAATTCTGACTAAAGCTTTAATAAAAAAAAAGTCCCGATACAAAAGGGCAGTCAGTCTGAGAGCTTTTATAAAGTTGTGTCTTATTGCCATCATTCCAGCATCTGGTTGAACATTACTTTCTATTGCGCTCTTGGTAATTTGAAGGTGAAATAAAATTGCAGATACAGTCTAACACACAAATCCCTACCTAATCTCCAGATAAACAACATGTCTTTCTGTTTATTTGAAGAAGAGGCTGGTTAACTGAGTTTCATCCTCATCTGTAACTCTGTTTGATTTGAAATTAAACCTACTGCAGCGTGATAAAAAAGCGTTGTCCTGTTTTGTCTCCAACACTTCCAGAGAATGCAAAAACTTTACACAAACATACACACCTTTAATAATGTGAAATACATCTAATTTTAATGTATAGCAAAGAAAGTTAAATCACACATGGAGATCAAGTGAAGGACACAATAATGAGATGAGTTTGTGACTGGGTTTTTGTCTGTTTGTGTTGTGTTTCGATGCCTTTTATATTGGTTTCGTTGTGTTTCCATTGTCTCTTGCCTTTTGTTTTTCACAGTCTCTGTCATCCCATTTAGCATTACTCATTAAAACTGTCAGTGTTACTTGTTTGGCTTTTTTTTACTCATAATGAACTTTCTACTTTTTTTTCTTGTGTCCTCTTTTGTTCTTTTCCTTTTGTCTTTGTCAGATTGTCTGTTTTTCCCCATTTCTGATTTGTGTGTGTGTGTTCAGGTTTAGAGTGTAAGCTCTGTAGTGTTAAAAGTGACCGCACTTACATAAATCTGGCAATGCTGCTTCACTGACTTGTTTTTCTATTAATATGTCAGCAAGAAGGTATATTTACAACATGCCCTGACATTGCAAGAGAGCACTCGCTAAGGTAAATGTGTAATGTATTTGCTGATTAGGTTTCTTCATTACCTTTTTTTCATTACAGGGGAAGATTAGGACAAAGCAGGGTGTAAGGGCACTGAATGCAGAGATGACGTATTACCTGAAAATGAAAAGTTCAGACTTGTCTGTTTTTCTTTCTCCCTGAAAGTCAGATTTCTTACGTGTCTTATCAGAGCACAGTGTTTACCTTGGATCACTTAAGGTCACTTAAATTTCATGACACAGCACAGCTCAGTCATTCACTAAGATGAAAAAGTTCCTGTGTCACAGAGGAGAACTGAGACTACTGTGCACATGGCAACAGGAAAAGCAATTCAAACAGTAATGCTGAGTAGTTTGCAGTTTCTTAAGCTTTCTTATGGTTTATTACAGTTATTATAACTATTTGTATTTATAGGATAGGTGTCAGCCCGCATTTCAGAAAAAGTGAGACAAAATACATGTGTGTGCGTAAAAGGGAGACAGTGAAGGTAAATGAGTTTAAATTTACAAGAGAGGTAAAGAAGAGAGTGCCGGTAGGATGGTGATGATTTGTGGGGATAAATTGTGGTAGGAGGATAGTACCAAAAGTGAAAGAGAAGGCTTACGAAACAGATAATGATAGGGATAACTTTTTGTTAGAAATGTAAAACATAATGTTGGGTCTACTCACTATAAGTAGATGATATCTACCAATAAACTATAAATAGCTTGATTCTGCAACAGACTTAAGTTATTTATTCATTCTGTCCATTAAAGGTTTGCGTTAATGTCTTGAAATGTTGAGATGCTAACTGAACATTTTGAGGTACACAGAAGTTTTGATACAACTAACCTGAACTTTTGAGTTAAGAACTCAGTGGCAGACACAAACTTCCATAAAAACAAACAAACAAATAATAAATAAATAGATGAATAAATACCCCCCCCCCAGAATAATTAATTAAAGATAATTTAGTCCAGTAACTGATTTAAAAAAGGTCATTTCCCCCACAGCAGTACATCACAGTTTATACATAAAAAACTATTTATGGGACTAGTTGTTCTTTAACAGCAGATAACCACATTTAGAGTACCTTTAACAAAGTTTGACAAGTTTTCAGCTCAGGGCACACAGGAATGATTGCGTGCTTGCTGTAATTTATTGGGATCATATAGTCACTATCAGTCATTGCTGTGACAAACAGGGTCTCCTCAAGCAGGAATGACCATCAACAACCCTTCTAATATAATCAAGGTGGGGTGGTGCTAAGAGAGTTATGAGCTCTTTAACAAGGTTTAGCTGGGAGAATTACACCGCCTTGACTACCATTCATTCACGTTAATCCTCCACACCCAGACAGGCAGTCGTGCCAATATTGGTCTAATAATGAAACTGATCGGTGAAGGAGAACTGCTGAACAAAGCCTTTGCATGACAGGCACAAGGTGGCGGCAGATCACTCCGGAAAACTCTGTGCTGGTTGGTGACGAACTGATCTGAAATCAGACAGTTAGTCACAATCCGGCTGAGCAGTGACCCGGACTGATCCAGAAGCAGTGGTTAAAGTTGTATAATTTTCTGCTATTGTTAATTAATTATCAATGGCTTTCACGTGCATCCCAACCACGTTTTTAAAAAAATATTTTGGCACCACACTATCAAACATACTACTACGGTTATGAGTTTTTGTCACGTTTCTCTGATTTGTCATTAATTCACAATCAGCCCCGATTTATAACTCCGATATTTATTCTGAAGAATTCATCCCCACGTTAAAGCATGTGACTTTGCAATGACCAAAGTCTTTTTTTTTCTTGTTAAGGTATCACATGTCACCACGGGGCCCATGCGGCTTACAGTGCGGGAAGTAAAAGCACTTCCTCCTTCCTATCACAGCTGTAGTAAAGAAACCAGCCAGTCTAACAGGAGCGCTGACATTCTTGGCAATGGGGACCGTGAAGGTCGTCCGCCGCTGTTTCTGCTCACTTCCCTGCGCGTCTTAACGGTAACGGCCGATGTCACCGGGTTCAACCAGGAAAACTGTTCAGTTTTTGTGACTAAAAGCGGTCGGAAGTCAGGTCTTTGTAGCACAATGGCTGCGACGTAGCGCAACTTTTTTTCTTTTTTTTTGGTGGATGATCGACAGCGTTCGTTGGTGCCGCAAACTTTTTACGGACTTGTAGGAAGAAGCTCACGAGACTTGCAACATGAAGAAGCAGTTTAATCGTATGAAGCAACTTGCCAACCAGACTGTTGGAAGGTAGGCTACGTAACATTGTTGCAACGTGATGTCATACATTATTGTGTTAGGCCATTGCTTCTAATTTATGTCTCCCAGTTGTCATCTGGCTGGTTTTTATTGTGGGCGGTGTCGGAGGGGCTGACCACGATTTTGTGTGATTAAAAAAATCTGGAGAATTTCTAAAGGTTTAGATTGCAGTGAAATTGTGTCAGAAGCACACAAAGCTTGTCCAGATGCCACAATAATGGTTTTTGTGTTTGTTTTTAAACAATACAAGAAGTTTGAAAAGTAGATTTTCCAGATTTGGTTTAAAAGTATGTGGCTGTAACTGTGGGAAAACATCTCAATTTAGTAGCATTAAGTAAGTGGATTTAATGGATAAATGGCTACAACTGATTTTTTAAAAAAATCCTTATTAATAACCTTATAATCAAATATTCTTTTAGATTGTTTAATCTATTGAACATAAAACCAATTGTAGATAAGAACAAACGACTCTCATCTAATCTGCTGTAACAGTTCATGTACTATCACAGCTATTGCCTTTAATAAATTAATGGCTCAAATGTAGGCTAGTGGAGGCAATGAAAGTATGATGTCTTTCTTTAAATAGAGAAGCCCTGCTTAGGATGCATGTGATACAATCAAAACATACAAACCGCATACAATAAAACAACAGTGGCAAATATTAATAGAGGCATCACTGTAAGGGATGGAGAGACTTAAATATATGATAAATAGATAAATACAAATATTTCTATTTGCTCTCTATATTGCACTCTTTTAGTGTACTTGGAGGATGCCTCAATTCTGAATTCACTTTTGTCATCAACACCTATTTAATTAAGTCTGTCTACAGTCCCCCTTGTCCTTCTGTGGACCCAAGAATGACCCCACCATACTGTACTATGTACTCACGTGTGCAGTGGTATATGTTCAGTTACAGGGTAGCATGTGCTCACACGCATGTTACCTGATGGGTGTTGATAGGGCAAACTACGTATACCATCCTTCTTCCTGCGTCTCTGATTCAGTGTCTTCATTTATTGCTGTATTAATTAACCAGACTGCTGTCTATTAGTTTCCAAGTGATACTCTGCAGGCGCTGGCCTTGAATTCCTTGCATACATGACTCCACATGTTGTTGTGTAAGAGCAGTAAAACTCAACTAAGCAGGCAGAATGACAGCTTGCATACTGAAAGGCAAAATAGTTTGCTTGCACACACCCACTCTGGATTACTGCTGAAGGAGTTTAACATGCAAGAAATCCTCGGGTGCCATTTATACCACAGCTTAAGTAAGAGTGGGTGGGAGCTAGAAAATAAACAAAAAAATAAAAAATCACAGCAAGCACTCAAGTTAAATTAAAGTTAAATGTTTACCCCCCCCAGTCTTTATGCTATGCATGATCACACATCATAATCCATCAAGTGAAGTTATAAAGGTCTAGATTAGATCTCTGTCACGAGCTCGGGGGTAAAACAAAAAAAGGTTTTCCTGCTAATAAATGTGCCAAATACAATTTGACAGAATAGAAATTAAGCTGTGAACATCTAGTTCATAAACCAGTAAATCTGTGTCCACCCCCGTGAGTGTTTGTGATGATTTGTGGTTTTCTGTTTGGCCCAGAAAGGGCTGGACACACACACACACACACACACACACACACACACACACACACACACACACACACACACACACACACACACACACACACACACAGGTTTTTAGTTTTTGTGGAGTAAGCATTTTCATAGCTGTTGACAGCAGAGGCATGGCGGGGTTGGGGCTGCCATGCAGCCACAAAGTCGTTTTTTATAAAAGAGGAAGCCAGATTTCATTTGCATGTGATTAATAAGAGGAAGCGATTCAATTTAGATGTAGTTGCATTGTGGTGGAAGATAGCAGGGTAGCAGCGGTTTTATAGGACACGCTTACACGGTGTCCTTTACCAAAACTGAGTCAGTGAAACATGATATGATCCATCTCTGCGAGCAGCTTTCAAGATTTTGTGTGTCTGTTTTGGTCAGTTTTCCTACAGGTGCATGTTTTATAGTTACAGTTGTCCTTCAGCTTTCTGTGAATTTTTTTTTTTTTTTTTTTTCCAAGGTCCGGCTCTAGCTGTCTGTTTTTTAAGAACAATAGCTTCTGCCTAGAGCCAAGCTGCACTCCACTCCAGTTCAATCAATTCTAATTCGGTGTTGATAGGAATCTAAAGATTGCTCATGCAGCTTTTTCCTTCAGAGACAAGCCTGTAAAGCCTAATATGTAATGGGGTCATATGGATCCATGTGGAAGTATTCTAGCTGCATTACTAACCATGTTAATAAATGGCTCTTCTGTCTCTGTTTACTTAATACATTGCAGTCGCTGACTTATATCAATTTGTCTATATTCTATTTTAAATCAGTTTCTTCTTTGTTTGGGTAAAACCATTTTGTAGTATCTTCCCACACAACCACAGGGAGAACGTGCAAACTTCTTACAAGAAGGGCCTACTTGGGTTTGAACTCAGGACTCTTCTGCTGTGAGCCACTGTAATGCCTCACATTTTAATCTTCCACAGACTCTCGCACTAATATATGCTTGGGGGGGGGGAATTTGAGTCTGTAGCTCGAAAGACTTTTCAGCAAGCTAACTGAACCCGTAATCTTCTAATCAGTGGACAACTCGCTCTACCCCCTGAGACATAGTTGCATCACTATCAAATAATTCCTTGAAACCAGAACATCTTTATATTTTGGAAACTTCAATCAAAACTTTAAAAAAAAAAAAAGTTACTTAAATGATCAAAATACTTCCTGATAATTTTTTAAGATGATCAACTATATATTTAACATTAATTTTAAAGAACCAAAACTAAGTGTGTTCATTACAGAGAAGTTAGACTATATAGACTGGATATGGAGTACTGAGCAGCATAATTAGCAGCTCAGAGTAGAAGTTGTCTTCAGAATCATTCAAAAACTTACTTATTCATTTTAAGCTTTGCAAAGTTTTACCGATCTGTGACCAACGTGAGTTGGTTTTATTCGTGATCTGATCTCGAGACAGCAGACAGCCACCACAAGCAGTTTCACTAAACAGTGAGAGTATTTCAGGCATGAGTGAGGTAAGCCTGTACTGCATTTTGAGAGTGCAATGTTAAGATCTTACTTTTGTGTCCCACGTCAGTATTGGGTAATAATTCTTGCATGTGAGCGGATTATTTTATCCCCTGCAAGGTGTAAATCTACTGTGTGTTTCTTGGCCGGTGCTGTTAGAGGGTAGGGACAGGCCTTCAGAGATTTGTGCATAAATACACAATATCTGTGTATGTGTTGATGGATTTATTGACGGGGAAACCGATCACTCCTTTGACAATCTCACCAGCTGAGCGAGATGTAAATCAAATGGCTAAAGAACAGTTGCTGATGTTTAAAGGGTTTGGCTTTTTGTCAGCATTTCCTAGAAATTTGGGAGAGCTGTTGTGCCATAATATTTTCCACAGACTCTGCTACAGTTCAGCATGTATTTGGTGTATTTCAGACATCAACAGGCCACCTGGCAACTTCCTCCTTACTTCACAGAAAAAGGCACACCTTTACATGTTGCCATAACAAACACGATGACACCTCAGGAAGTGTGTTTTTTTTTTTTTTGGATCGGGAGGGGGATCAGCGTTACATTTATGCATCGATGTTCAACATGGTTGTACAAGTCCAGTTCACTTTTAATTTGTATAGTGCTAATTTACAAAAACAATCCAGTCAAGGTGGTTTTATAGTGCAAAGTAAAGACCCTACAATCACACAATCAATCACTTCTATGAACAAACTCTTGGTGACAGTGGGAAGGAAGAACTCTCTTTTAACAAGAAGAAACCTCCAGCAGAACCAGGCTCGGGGAGGGGCTGCCATCCACTGCCAGGGGTACCAATAGTAGCAAATAAGTATATCATGATAACAACTGATTGTAGATTTCAGCTTATTCTGTTCACTTACTGCAGGCATACAGCACAGAGTGCAAACTGCAGACTGGCTGTGCTGGAGATTGGGACTCTACAGAACACCAAAGTTGAGCACAGAGTTTATTTAGCAATAGAGAGCTGTACACAAAAAGCAATAAATGCACTATACATAAATAAGTGCAAGTGCATATAATGTCAGCATCACTAGTTTCATATTTCACCAAAACCACCAGGAGAAAAAGGAGAGGAAAAAACCCGAGCACAGCTAATAACAGGCCAGTCAGGTTAACATGCCTGCAGTGACACTGCGTGAAGGAGGTACACCTGTTTTTACTACAGTGAAGCCTGAGGAAAAAATGAAGGCAATGCCGGATAGTCGTAAGATGCAATAATAACTCTCTTGTGCAAGCTTTTTGTGTCTCACCTGTATTGCTGTAGGACACAGGTGTGTTCTGTATGTCCTCAGTCTTTGACCACTGGCCTTTGTTTCTCTTCACAGGGCTGAAAAAACTGAGGTCCTGAGCGATGACCTCCTGCAGGTAAATCTTATCTTCTCTTATTTAAAGGGACTTTACGTCCAATAGTTTTTATTATCTTTAAAAAATTCCATTTGGCAGTCTAATGAGGGGTGGGCAGGAGCACAGAAGAAAACAAGCTGATAAGCATTTATCCTCAAATGTGAACAATGCTGTTTTTAATGGTGATAACTGGGTAGAATAATAATAAATACAAGTCTAAATGTCATAGAAAGTTTTCTCACATCTGTGGTTTAAGAGACCTATATACTGGTGCAGCTGCATATTTCAGCAACACTTAAGTTTATGCACATGTACCAAAAACACCCTCAGGATGTGACATGACTGAATGCTTTTTTTAGTCTGTGATCTCTGAGTTAAATGGCTACCAAGCAGAGTTATAATAGTTTTGTATTTTCTTATTAGTTTTTTTCTACTTTTAATTTTCATCAGTTTGAAAATGTTTAGTTTTAGTTTAATTTTTATTAGTTTTAGTGTTTTTAATTGGGCACATGTCAGAAGCAAGGTTTAGTAAAATAACTACAGGTATTACAATAAAAGTGCATAACATTTTGAAAGCAGTTGATCCATAATGTGCTATAGTACTGTAGACATCCAGAGTCTAAATAAACATGTTTTCACACCTAGTTTTAGTTTTTAGTTTAGTTGTATGTAACTATAATAACCTTGCTGCCAAGCCTCATAAAATTTGTCATTAGCATACCTGAAAGTCAATGTAACCTTCTTTATTTAGAAAAAATGTAACAGTGCTTAAATGCAGTGAATTTGTCTGCATGATGTTTCATAGGCAACATTAACTCAACCACTCATTACTCCCAAGCTATGCAGAAAATCATCTCTAAACACACAAAGCATCAAACCTTGAAACAAATGGGCTACAGCAGCAAACCACACTTGTGTGCCGCTCCTCCTATGAGCTAACTGAAACGGAGGCTATATCCATCCTGCCTTCTATTAACAGTTCAGGCTACTGGTGATGGTGTAATGGTGTGGGGGATATTTTCTTGGCACGCTTTGAGTCCCTACCTGAGTAATATCCATATGCGTATCACCATAGTGTATCCATGTCCTGTTGGCTGCTTCCAGCAGGATAATACGCCATGTCACAAAGCTTAAATCATCTAGTTTCTTATACATGACAATGAATTACCTATGCAGTCACCAGATCTCAATTCAATAAAGCACTTTTGGGATGGGGTGAAACAGGAGATTCGCATCATTGATTTACATGTGACAGAACTGTGTGATGCTATCATGTAAATATGGAACAAAATCTCTCAGAAATGTTTCCAGCACCTTGTTAAATGCATGAAGGCAGTTTCTTAATATCACTTCACATTTAATTTTCCTCAAATCTGTTAGTCCAGTAAACTCCAGGGCCTCACTGGACTTTATTGTTGAACCCCTATAACAGTTCAGGGTTTACCCACAGCACATGATTAAAATATGTTTACACTGAGACTGGGTATCTGCCACCTATGAAAGATGTCCTGTTCACTGCCTAACCGTAGCTTATTTTAAACTGTCTGCGTGTAAAACCGGCTTGTTTAGATATAATTTTCTGGTAGAGTAAAATACGGAAGTTATCAAAAGACTTACAAGTTCCTCTCAAAAGTTCTGTTAAAGCAATCATGCCTTTGCGCCTTGTTGATGCCAAATCTCTCTGCAGTCTCGGAGTATAACTGCTGCCATTAAAACTTTACTGGCTAGTCTTTCATTCAACATTGCCTAGCCAGCTCAAGGGTTTGGCACAGCAGAAGCGCCTTATGGTTTTCCACTCAAGGAAAGCTCTGGCGATTCTCTGTTATCTTGAAATTATACTTGATGTGCACTGTAGCGCTGTGTGGCGGAGGGGGATGGGGAAGCTCTGGCTAGTGAAGCTGTGAGATCACTGTTGGGAAAATGGTGTGAATAAATATGACAAACTGAGAGGAATAATTCATGTTCAGGGAAGAAAGCAACTTTTGTGGAAGAAGGTAAAGATGAAGGGGAAAACTCACCAACCCCCATTCTGTCATGGAAGTCATAGCTCTATGATAGTTAGCAGCTGACCGCTGAACCCCATTCACACAAAGTAGTGCATAAGACAGATTTCAAATTTCTGACTGATCATCGACCTGCGGTGTAGGGTGCCCTGTGCACTCAGAACTCACTTATGATGGAACATGGTGTTTTTGTTATGGATAAACCATGATTGGCAAAGACATTAAATAACAGAGCACCCCTCCCATCATGCCCCTCCAGTTGTCACCGTCTTTGCCCATGTGAGCATCAAAATCAGCTCAACTGAGTCCCCTGTGGGGTATCCCCCAGGGCTCCCAGTGGATAAGTGCAAATGAGAGTCATGACACATTCCCCAAAGGAAAGCAACCTTCTCATCTCCTGGGGAAAAAACCAGTTAGTCTAAAAATGCATAAAAACAGTTGTTTTGTTATGTTTAAGACAGTCGAGCCACTTTGTCCTAAAAGCAGAGAGCACAACCCTGACCCAACCCTTCCCACCCCATTCCTTACTTGTCTTTGGTACTGAATGACAGGAGCTTTCTGCTGCGTTAGGCATTCCTTAAGCTCCGGCTCTCAGTAAGGAATGTAATTGGCAAGCGACAAGCATAGTGGAAAACGCATGTCAGAATCTGTTATTTTTTTGCAAATAACGAAGACCTCATATATACGCAGAGAGTCTGTTTTCAGATTTGCTGCCTCATCTCCATACAATGTGTAGCTGCTGCACTACTGATTCACATAGCAGTGAATCAGTATCAGCATTGTAATTTAATCACACTGCCTGGAAAAGTTTTTTTTTTTTTTTTTTTTTTTTTTTTCCCCTCTTTCCAAACACGAACAGAGAGAGAATAATTTTTCCTTTCCCCCTCCCCACACTCTTCCACAATTGCCTTCTCTGAGAAGTTCAAATTGAAATTTGACTCTATATGACTTCTAGTCTTTTCCATTTTTCCATAGTCGTTTGCATCGGCTAAGGCATTCATCTTGTTTGGACACGTCCTGCTTCAGTGGGGGAGTTGAGGAGGCTGTCAGACTGGATTGTATCTCTGCTGCCTGATCTCACAGTGGTGAGCAAGGCCAGAGCTGGGCCCATGCCTAAGTACTCAGATGGATTTGAGGGCATGATGGACGGATAACTGATAGCGTGTGACAAGCAAGTGTCTACCAGTGAAACGGCTGGTGAGGAGTCTCTGTAGAGAGTTCTCACGCCGATTATCTTATCTTGGGATAAAACCTAAATTTTAAACAACTCCTTTACTATTTCATGACAAGCTAAATGTGGAGGAAAGCTGTCTTACCACTTTGTCATATTTCCAGTCTAACGTAAACTAAACCAGTTACTTACAGACACATTTAAAGGACAGACACATTGTTCTCACATAACTTGTGAGACTACTCCTTTCAGTCGAACATGACACTTTGGATTGTTTTTGCATTAAAGTCTCAATTGCGCTCAGTCATCAGCTAGTCGAATAGTAAACCGGCCTGCCAACAAGGTCAGCCACAGCGTCACCTGCCAGCCGGCAGTTAACCAGCCATTCAGTCCAATCCAGAAAAAATGACTGCATCCTGTGTGACTCACTAAACGTTCCATGTTTTTTTGTTATGGAAGGTCAGAGGTTGTCGGCTCTCTGTATTCTGTTTTCATTGCTGTTTAGGGGGGAAAAGTTGGCAAGTAGACTGTAGGACTGTAAACCTTTGGACAGCTCAGTAACTGTAGAGTGGAAGGGCTCATTTCTGTTCTGTTAATTGTCTGTGTGTGGGCTTGTTACTGCCTATGATCAGGGAGTGTTCCTGTATTTTTTTTCCCCCAACTCTTATACTTGGAATCTCTCTGTTTCCTTAATGGTGGCTCTTCCTGATGATCCTGCAAGTTTCAGCTCTGAGACAAACTTATTAGATTGCGTTATCACACCATTTATTATTTTAATACGGTTCCAGCCCGCACATAGCTTGTCTCTACTGTATTACCACTATAAAGAGTAAAAGATATGCACATCTCATTTATTTATAAAAATACTTCAGAGGGTTGTATGAAAACACTTTGTCCCCCTTTGCAATTCCAACAATTCCAACTTTACCACTTCATGACTTAGGTATGCTACTGAAACCTCCATTTAATTCCAATATACTGTGCAAGTCAATTTGCAACCCACCACCATAAATTTCATGCTATGTCTGAATTAATAAATCCCATATCTGCTGTCCTTGATGCCTATTCCGTGCTGTAGGGAATCTTAGCAACTTCCTCTCATATTCTCTCTCAGTTCTGATCAAGCAAAAGAAAAGTTTGTGGGTTTTTTGTGAAAAAACACTTTGCAGTTTATGACAAAGTATCTTATAGACAAGCTTGTAGAATATCTTGAAGTCTGTCCCAAGTTTATTTTGGTGTGCTCTCACAAAAAATAAGTAAATAAATAGAACCAAATGCTCTAAAAACATTAGTACTGTGATTATCCAGTCTATTCAGTCCACAATACCGCCCACTTTGCAGTCACTCAGGTCTTTTTCTTCCTTTCTGGCCAAAAGTGTTGGAAGTCTGGATGCAATTGAACTGGAATCAGCTGAATAGTGAGTGAATCAATTGGATCCATGCAAGGAAGCCAAGTCCAGCTGTGGTTTGGCATGCTGCAACAGCTGCAGGAAAGGAGGAGCAGAGTAAAGGGAGGGTGGAGTAAAGCTGTACGAGTGTATGGGAGAGACTCAAACAGGGCAAGGAGATCAGTGAATTTGGGAGGATGAAAACGAAGGAAGAAGATGGGATCAGACAGCAAATGAGCAGCTCTCAGATCTAGCGGTGCAGCTAAATGTTTATACTGAAACAGGAAGAGGAAGTGGATACTTATGGCAGGCAGCTAGTTGGGTGAAATATCAGAATGTATCAAACTCTGGAGAGGAAAGATTTCAAGCCATCTAAGTTTATGATTTCATAAATCTTTTAACTTTCATTCAAAACTGCTCAGTTTGTTTGTTTTTAAATTATGGCGGACGGATTATCTGCTGAAAGACACTGAAGTTATGTTTTTACAGTTTGACCATGTTGCTGATTATGCAAGCTTCAACAGATTATAATTTTTTGTTTACTTCACATAACTGCTGATCATTTACAGAGTAAATTCTCTCTATAATTGCCATCTTTAGCAGACTTTTCAAACCCACATCTGGAAGAGTCAGGAACTAAAAACTCAGCAGAGCACAGTAATTCTCACAATGCCATTAAAGGTACCTGAAACTCTGCACTGGTGGTGCATTTGAGGCCAGTCTGACAGTAGAGATCAGAGTTATTGGGCCAGTTATCTATACAAAGTCATTTAAAATTCTCCTTTTATATTTGTTAATTTCAATTATCACTAATAATAGTAATTGTAATAGTAACAGTAATAATAAAATTGTATCCACTACAAGTTTCTAAGCAGATTTTCCAGAAAATGTATTGAATGCAAATGTGTATTCGTCTGTGGGAAATTTACGTCCTACGAAGAACATTCTGAAGACACTCAGACCTTTACACGGTGGATACCAAGGCGTTCCCAAGCCAACCGAGAGATGTAATCTCTCCACTGTGTCCTGGTTCTTCCCAGTGGGACATGCCTGGAACACCTCACCCAGATGACCTCATCCTTGTCAGATGCCTGAACCACCTCAGCTGGCTCCTTTTCTACTCTGAGCTTCTCACCTCATCTATAAAACTTTATTTAGACTTCTGTGGGAAATTTACGTCCTAACTTGGGTAGTAACCAAAAACTCCTTTTATCCCCACACATCAACATTCCACGCAACCCAAGTTTTTGTGGTACGTGTCGAGCCGATGCGTAGTTACAGTTCTCGGGATGGGCACATCAGGTTACTTAGAAGGTTGTGGCGTAGGGCTAAAATGGGGTTCTGGCTGTGGTGTAAGTTTCGACATAGATCTGGCGCAGAAATATAATTCACAAGTTGGGGTGAGCCCGGCCACCCTTCAGTGGAAGCTCATTTCCGCCACTTGTATCCACAATCAAGTAAGATTCTTGGTTATTTCCCAGAGTATGTGATAATAGGTGAAGGTGTGAACATTGATTGACCAATAAATCAGCTTGGACTCTCTCTTCACCACAACAGACAGGTATGGCGTCTGTATCACTGCCACTGACGCTCCAGTCCTCTCTACTGAACAAGTCTTAACAAGACCCCAAGATAAATAAACTCCTCCACTTGGAGCGATCACTCTATCCTTTGCCAGCTGAGAACCAACAGACTTGGAGGCGCTAATTTGCATCCCATCTGGTTCACACTCGATCACAGGCCGCCCCATTTTTAGACTTGAGGTCATCGCTCAATGACGCTGACAAGACCAAAACCAAATACTAGAAAAAAGGCACAAGAAAATATACAACATAAGAAAATCTAGCTTATCATATCTGGGTCTTGCCACGGGTTAGGGTGGCAAGACCTAACCCGGTCTAAATACAACTTCAAAAATGTATTTTTGTAAGGTCTTCACCAAGTGACCTGACAGCCTCGATACCCACAAACCACAGTCTAAATCAGTCCATCAGATATAAAGTGTCTGGCTGCAGGAACTCTCAACCTGTTTTCTGCTACATGATAGTTTTTTCTTGGTGACTCAGTTACCGAAGGCCACAATCCCACCCTGGTGCTGGAAAAATGAAGCAATAAAATACAAGATTGCTGTCAACTCAAAGTGTCAAAGTAATCCTGCTGTGTTCTTTGTAGTTGCAGATCACTGTTGTCTTAATTTTCAGCATTTTCATCCAAATGTTGCACATGCTGTCATATTGATTATGTTTTTCTTGGCTCACTTGTGTCCTGTGCACTCAGGGCCACCATAGAGAAAATTAGTCAAATCAGTTGGGAGCAGACAGCAAATGAGGGCAGAATGTAGAATTAAAGTAGAAGCCTCTTAAAATTAAACCGTTTTGTAAAGCTACAAAAAGTATAGCATGCTATAGGGGGTCATGGAAATGTGAGTGAAAGAGAAACAAAGACATTGAAAACCACTGGGAAAGTGTGCTTGATGCCTTCCATTATATATAACCAGTAGCTCAGGCCTGCAGTTAGACTGATGCATCTGCTTTCTTTGATAGCATCTCTCGCTTCCTGTTGTCGGTAAAGACTTGCTCTTGACTCTGATTCTTTCCATCTGGCTGTCGGAGCTGCACGCCGTGTAACAGAATTGGACAAACAACCTACAACTGCCGTCATATTTCAAAAACATTGGCAGGGTGAAAAATATGCAAGATGAATGTGTGCATGTGCAGCATCTGTATTTTGATTTGTAGCCCTCACCTGTGTTGTTTTTGCTGAACAGGAAGGTTAAACGGTCCATTACACTTATTTCCTTCATCCTGGTTTAAATCAGTTAGCTGAACTCTTCCACAGTAGACCTGTTTTGCTTGTTCTAATTTGATAACGCTGCATTTTATCTTTTTTTTTTTTTGTGTGTGTGTGCCCACAGATCGAGAGGCGGCTGGAGCTGGTTCGTTTGGTGTCTCACAACACGCACAAGAGGCTGGTGTTCTGTCTGCAAGGTCAGCTGGGCACAGACACAGAGAAGAGACATGTAAGAGGCACCTTTTCTTTTTTTCTCTGTCAGGTTTATTCCATCACTTAGCTGCCGAACTTTGAACCGACGTGCCATAACTGAATTTTTTCATCTCATCATGTTAGCAACATGCCACACTTAGGATATGGTTTCATTTACAAGAGCATAATAAGGATGAATCACTGTGACAGCCATTCTGAACTAGGGCCCTGCTATCATGTGTTTTTCTTATGTAACACATAGATATGACAGAGACTCTCCTTCCAGCTTCACTATCACCGTTCAGCAGACCCAGCCCAAAAGGCCAATAAAACTGACGCAACTCTGAAGGAATCCCTGTTACGCTGTCGTACTTTGATTACTTTTCTAAATTAAGTCATCTTGATGGTGCATTGTTTTGCACTCCAGCAGGCAAAGTGAAATTAAAAGATAAGCCAATGTGGTTAAGAGAAGCAAAAAAATGATTTTGGCCCTCTATTCCTGGATCAGTTGTCCTTAAACTGTTGGCTAGTTAAGTTAAATTTAAGTTAGATACATTACGTATTTGGTATTTTGGTGTTTGTGCAACTAATTTGAGTCTGATCCAAATCAGAAAAGAAAACATGTCAATGAAGTGAACATTCTTAAATAGACTGAGCTGCTTTTTTTCTTTCTTTTTTCTCTTGTAGAAAAAGCTGCCCTTGACCGGGCTGTCCCAGACCATGCAGGAGGGCGGCAGTCAGCTTGGAGAAGAGAGTTTGATTGGGTGAGTTTCCATCGAAAGACCAGGTTCAGCATCGTTTAAGTTTAAAATATCACCTTTTAAATAGGCAAAATTGGTGAACAGGTAAGTGTTTATCAAGATCAGTGTAAAAGTATTTAAATAAAAATCGGATGTGGGATCTAACTGAAACTCTTTACATATGTTTTACTCGCTGTGAGGAAAAGTAGTGATAACTGGGATATTTGCATATGTTTCTCTGTGCACGTGAACAGCAAGATGATGGATGTGTGTGGCGAAGCCGAGAGCAAGTTGGCTTCTGAACTGCTGCAGCATGAAATGCAGATGGAGAAAGACATTCTGGATCCTCTCAACCAGCTGGCAGAGGTAAAAGCTCATGCATACAACCATTGATTGGCATTTTCTTTTTAATCCCTCTAAAATCATGCGCTATATTTTAAAAACAAAGTCCCAGCAGCTGAGACATCAAGCTGAACTTTGTGTTTGTGCCAAATTCAACAATGCCTTTAGCATTGTTTTGGGTTCATTGCCATTCTGTATCTTTAAAATTGACTCAAGGTTCTCACAGGAAAATTGCTCAAAAGTGCTCATTATGCCTTTTGCAGTGCATGTGTAGTCATGTCGTTCTCATGGTTCCTCTTCTCTCACAGGTAGAGATTCCTAACATACTGAAACAGAGAAAGCAGCTTGCTAAGCTGGTTCTCGATTATGACTCTGCAAAAACACGGTACATTTCCACACAGCCTGATAACATTTTTTTTTTTTTTTTTATAGTCTTTGTATGGCTCCAATCTTTCAAATGTTTCCACTAACATGGCTGTGTTACTTAAATAATCCCTTGTTCTGCAGGTGGTTACAGGCGACCAAGTCCACCAATCAAGCCATGGCAGCTAAAGTTGACTCGCTCAAAGACGAGATGGATGAGGCACTCAATAAAGTAGAAATATGCAAGGTAGATTTCATGTCGACTCTTTCCCATGAGGCTTGCTGCATAAGGTTAGGATCATATTTGATGAACTGGCTGAACAAAGAAGGCTTTATGAGGGGGAATAAATCAGGACACTGATGCTATGTACATTTTTGGACCGAGTAATTAAAGGTCATAGCTTTGTCATATCCATGTCTTCGTGAACAGTTTCTCATTGTTTGCCACACACGTCGTTCTTTTGTCCTTCATTTCATACAGGACCAGCTCTCTGCAGACTTGTACAACTTTGCTTCTAAAGAGGGAGACTATGCACGCTATTATGTCATGGTGAGTGCACCTCAGTTTACCGTTAATGGAAATGCAAATATGGAACGTTCCACTGTAACACAGTTACTAGGCGATGTGTGATAACCAACTATGTTCACATTAGATTTGGTGTATGTGATTTTGTGTGTGTGTGTTTCTGTATAACAGTTATTAGAGACCCAGGCAGAGTACCACAGGAGGTCTCTGGCAGCTCTGGAAGCAGTTATACCCACCATCCAGACACAGCAAGGTGAACAATAAGACACAAAAACGTATTATTAAACATATAAATAACATAAAAACTTTAACTTTACTTCTTCTTTTTGTTGCTGATCTGCTGGTTTAGGGTTAGAGAAATAAAGAGTGGCTTGTCATCCTGCTTAACAGTTCTCACAAAGTACTTCACATTATAATTGTTTATTTTTTGGTCCCCTAGCACAGTGTGCTGTTATAAATTTTGCAGGTTTTCTGTCTTATTGGCTGATATATATCACAGATGATGTGTGTGTACATTGGCCCCAAACTGTTGAATTTGTTTATGACAAGAAGCTTTTATCTCATTTGCGAAATGCACTGCTTATTGCAACATAGTGAAACGACTCACTAAAATTACATCGTCGCATTAGGGTTTGTTTGTTTTTTTTGTACGTGTGTTTATATGAACCTAAGCAATCAGGTTAGAATCACCTTTCTGATGTAATCTGATTATTGATTTATTGTTTGTTTGGCCCAGATTTATCTGGACGAAAGCCAGAATAACCAGATTTCCAGTTGGCTTTTTACATGTTTTTATCTGCATGACAAGAGAGCAATTGTATTACACAAACATACCTGCAAAGACTTCATTTAAAAGTCTAAATAAAGGATGTGGTATTGCTGCTGTAGAACTATATAAAAATTGTTGAAAGCCATGAAATAAACTGTAGACAGTTAGTGAAACGAGTGCCAACGTAGAACATTGACGATGCTCGTCTCACCTAGATTCCTGGATAGAGAAGCCGGCGTTTGGCACGGCGCTGGAGGAGCATCTGAAAAGGACCAACCGTGAGATCGCTCTGCCGATTGAGGCCTGCGTCATGATGCTGCTTGAGACCGGCATGAAGGAGGAGGTACGGATGGAGAGATGGAAGAAGAAAATTGGAGACTTTGCTAAAGTAGGGCAAAGTTGAGGGTTAATTGACCAGAATTTGGGTTAAATTTGTACCCATAAACCTCCTGTGTGTTTGAACTGGAAGGAGATGTGGGTCATGTGGACTGCGTTTTAGAAATGATGGCATGTAAAGTCTGGAAACATCTGTAGCCAACTTGAGGTTAGCCAGTCTTTGTCCTGTGGGAATAAAACCTCTGTGTGTGCACACACAGGCATCTGTTACCCATTAGTATGATCGCTGTTGCACTCTTTAAATGTAACAGTATCACTAGACTCCCCATGAAGTACGATTCAAGACATTTCTAAATGGAAACAAACCTCTTCTTGCTGTGCATCCGTCTGGTGCTCATCCTGAAAGAGTCACATCTCTGTTGGTAGCAGACATTTACTTTTGCAGACATTCAGTACTAGATTGTATTACTTCTTCTTTTGTGTTACCAACCCAGACTCACTTCTTTAATTTTAGGACAGAAACAGCCTCCTGTAACCAGGCACTCCTGTGACCTTGCTCCCCCTTATTTTCTTTCCAGGGTCTATTTAGAATTGCTGCTGGAGCTTCAAAATTGAAAAAGTTGAAAGCAGCGCTGGACTGCTCCACCTCGCAGCTCGAGGGCTTCTACTCTGATCCCCATGCCGTGGCTGGTACTATTTCTACAAATCCACAGAAAATAAAAACATCAGCTCCAAGTCTTTGTCTCATGGCATATATTTTGTTTTTGATACACAGGAGCTCTCAAGTCCTACCTCAGGGAACTTCCTGAACCTCTAATGACATTTAGTCTTTACGATGAGTGGATACAGGCCTCCAAGTAAGACACTGCACATAAAGACATGCCTCTTGTAATCTCCTGTAAAACACTTGTGCAGCACTAATAAACTTTAGATTCATGTGAAGTATGTTTGCAGTAAATGTTGTTAATGTTTCAGCATCTTAGACTCTGACAAAAGACTTCAGGCCTTGTGGGTGACGTGTGACCATTTGCCAAAGGCCCACAAAGCCAACTTCAGGTACTCCTATTTTATTTGATTTTATTACTATAATTTTTTTTTAATAATGCAGTTTTTTTTTTTTTTAATTTAACCTTTTTTGTACATGTTTATTCATGTGAGGAATTGACCAGATTTTGAGCCATCCCTCATTTCTTTATATATTGCCAGAAAAATGGAAAATTGGAGCAGTAATTTATTAAAAGATTAGCAAACATAAATGGAAATACTGTATATAAGGTGATAACAGTTTGCTTGAAAGTCAAAATAAAGATATCCTCTTTATTCTTGAACACAGACTCAACTCTCTGAGATGAGCTTTTTTTGCCTTTAAGTAGTCTTCAGGAATAGTTCTTGAAGGACATTCAAAGCTCTTCTTTTGATGTTGGCTGCCTTTTGTTCTGTTCTCTGTCAAGATGATCTCTGTGTTGAGGTCCAGGCTCTGGAGAGACCAATCCATAGTTATACTGTGTGTTTTCTATCCAGGTGTGGTTTTACTGCATTGGCAGCATGTTTGAGATGATTGTTATGCTGAAAAATGAAGCCGTTGGCAATTGGGCGCTTTTCAGATGGTACTGCATGTTGGATCAAATCTGACAGTGCTTTTTTTTTGTATTCATAATTCAATTTTGGCAAGATCTCAAACACCACAGGCTAAAATTCGGGTCCCCAAACCACAACAGATTTTGCAGTGGATTTTTAAGTGAATTTCTTGTATAATTTGGCATACCTCCGCATATTCCTCCAGTTTGCCTTCTTTAAGAATGGCTTCTTGACACCCACCCCACTTCCACTGAGACCATTTCTGATGAGACTTTAATGGACAGTATGTGAATCAAATGAATGGGCCAGATGCATCGCTCAGATGCTGCATCACGTCTAAAAACTCTGCTGGATTTTTTTTTTTTTCTTTCAAGTAAATAGCTCTTTGAGAATCACCTTTTTGGTTAAACAATGGGAATAAATTGCCTTTGCAAAAGGCTGCTAGTAACAAATTGGCTCTATAGTTACAGCTATAGTTAAAAATGGCTTCTTTGTTAGGTGCAAACACAAAAGTGGTTGTGTCTGTGATTTTAAGTACCTTTTTTTTTTTTTTTTTTTTTTTTTTTTTTTTTCTTTTTTTTTTTTCCTTTTTTCTATGCCAGACTGGTTCAGGAGTCAGAGTTAAGTGGTTTGATACACTTAAAAGAATGAGTGGAAAAAATGGCAACATTAATTTAAAAAATGACAAGAACGTCTGGCTCCTTGAAAGCAAAATACGTAAAAAATGATGGGTTGGCTCAAGACTTTTGCACAGCATTGTAGCTGAAAAATAGGTGCATATTTCACAACTGTACCAGATGTTACTTTGATGCTCTAGTAAACCAGTTTACTGGTTGAACCTCTCAGGCCACATTCACAGCAAGGCAATAATTTTCTCAAGGAGTCAGAAGCCCACCAGGTTGGGGAAAGTGTATGATTAAAGGTGGGAAAAATATTTTGGAGATATTTTTGTTTTTTAAGGCACTTTGTGTCTCCGTTGCAGGTATCTGGTGAAGTTCTTGGCTAAACTGGCTCAGGACAGTGATGTTAATAAAATGACTCCCAGCAACATCGCAATAGTCCTGGGGCCTAACCTGCTGTGGTCGAAGACAGAAGGGTGAGAATGTCGTGGACTGTTCACCTCACTTTTATGTCATTATTCTAAAATGCAAAGCGCGTCGTTCTCTTAGGCTGACTGACCTTCCTCCCATTCTTATCTCCGTCTCTGTGCTCGTACTCAGGACGCTGGCAGAGATGGCAGCAGCTACATCTGTGCATGTACTTGCCATCATTGAGCCTATTATCCAACACGCTGACTGGTTCTTCCCTGAAGGTGAAACACTGTTGTTGTATTTGCAGTAATTCTCCTTCTCTCTGTCTTTAAAAGGTTACGTGGAACAGTTTACTTGTGCATGCTGTTTGGCGTGCTTATTCTTGATGATATAATCTGCCTGAACTTTTGCAGTGTGTGGTAATGTGTCCATTGAATGCTGCTGCAAAAGATAATATTTGCATACATTTCCATTGTTGATCTGTGGAGTTTGCCAGCACTTCCCCACACTTTGTTTTTATGTAACAACGTTAACGCTCAGGCTCATCCTCTGTGGGTTGACAGCGGGTACTTTGAGAAATTTTGAAGCTCATTAAATTGATGAATAGTAGCTAAAACGGTTTCACTCCACGTTAGCCAGAGAGGCTAAGAGTCCGTAGCCATGCTCGTGGCTCTGTAGGATGTGGCTGAAGCTCAGAGCACATTGTTAACCAAATTCTAAAATTAGCATGCTCGCGCTGATTTTGCAAGGATAATTTTACCCAGTTCACTATCAAAGCTCAGCTTTAAGTTGTTATGATGATGAAATCCCCAACTATACAGCAGGAAAAAAGAAATTCAGTTGTGGTTTCTATAATGAATTGACTCCACTGTAACAGCTGAGCAGAGGGTGCATTTTTATAATAACTTTACTGAGCCTTGGATGCAGAGTGTCTGTAGGTATCTGCTAGTCCTCATTTTTGCTAACTTGAGTGACTAATCTGGACCTTTTGACTCTAGTTTGGAGTATTTTTAGTTAAATTATCTGGAGAAAAAAGGCTTGCTATAATAATAATTATATTATTATTATAATATAATTATTGTTTGCCACAGGAATCTGCACTCTAGTTTCAGTGAGTGAAATTGTGGTATTCTGTTTGTGTGTTAGTTGACACTTATTAGCTGGTATCTGTATGTGTTATACACCTGTACAGTCTCCTAGAGTCAGCTGATTATAGCACACTCTACCATCTCTTGAAAATATCATGGCTCCAAGTGGCAAATGGCCAGTGAGTGATGTCACAGAGGCTTTGTGCATCTTTTGTATACAGCCTTCTTGCAAGCTGTAGATCCTATTTAATTTGCTTAATATGCTTCTGTCCTCCAGAGGTGGACTTCAACGTGTCAGGCATGTTCTCCTTGCCCAGCCATCCACCGACCCCGGACCTCGAATCTAGCCTGGACAGGAAACGCCCCGGCAGCATGGGGCAGGACGGGGACAGTCACACCCCTCGTAAAGACAGGTACCTGTCTCGTCCCAACCTCAGCCTCAGCCTGCCCCTCACCCTGCCGTCCCGTCCCAAGACACTGAGCAGGCAGGAGTCGAGGGCCCAGCGGTGTCGGCCCTTTATGTCGTGGCCAACGAGTCCATCACGGTCACTGAAACGCCCACTGAAGATCTGCCCAGTCCAGACTTCAAGGCTGTGCCGCAGTCTAACGTAGCTCCCACCAATCCAGTTACTAATAAGTGAAATAAGGGAAATGATGCTTTGTGTGATTTGTGCACTACATTTGTTGTGTTTTAGGTGATTCTTACCATAAGCTAATCAGTTATACTTTGCTGAGGTTCGTCCGTAACATGACCATAACATTTATGAAACACAAAGCCTTTTTAATAATGTTTGGGAATCCATTTTTGTCTCAAGTTTTATTTCTCTTGTGTTACTGTTGTGTACTCTTGTGTTATCTCCTTAATTTCCAATTAAAGCTTAGGTTGCACTGTAGGTTGCTGGTTTTATGTTTTGCGTGGGCTTGCATTTTTGTCTCTATGGTGTGGCATCTTTTTTTTTTTTTCTATTTCACCTGTCGCCGCATTAATGTTGCAGTTCAAAGTTGTTCTATTTTAAAGGTCACTCATGTGGTTTTATGTCCTCTTTGGGTTCTTCTTTCTGAACCGGTTTCGTTCCACTCAGGAAGTGGCGTCTCTTTCTGTCTCGACATCGCAACATCTCTCACTGCTCTCGCTGGGTTCTTCCGAGGGGTTTTTGTTTGTTTGTTTTTGTTTGTTGTTTTTGTTTTCCTCTGTCTCTGGGTCTCTTGCTCCTTCACTCTTGTCTGATGGCCTGTGGTTTGCCCTCCTGAACACTCTCCCCTCTCCCCCCCTCCCTAGCCCTGTTAACAAACAGCCGGAGCCCGCTCCTCGCAGAACCAGCGTCTTAAATAGAAAGCAGTCACCACTAACCTCACCCACCTTCCAACCCCCATTGCCCCCTCTGGAAGCCGGGACTCCTACACAGCTCGAACCCCATCCTCCTCCTCCTCCTTCAGAGGCTGAGCAGCCTGGCTTGAGTGTTGCTGGCAGTGGTGGTGGTGGTGGTGGTGGTCTGGTTGGTGGGGTCCAGGTAGCCACAGTGCAACATCAGGTTGTAACCCAGCTCAGCACAGAGGAGAGCAGGTAAGGAGTGAGCTGAGGTAGCGCCGGTACTCCACTGCAGCCAATCATCCGATCTGGAGCTCGCCACCCTTTGTTTGCCATGTATTTGATTAATTTGATTTACTGGACGTCACAAAAAAAATCATGAGAATAAAAATGTCTATAATGTCTGCAAGTATTAAATCTGCTTCATTAATTAATAATGTAAATAAATGAAAAACACTGTTATGCTTTGCACAACTTTCCCCCCTGCCCTCTGTTTGTGATGAGCAACAGAACTCTCGGTTTCTGTTTATAAAGAGAAGCTCTCCTTCCTTCCTGTCTGCTCGTCTGTCTGGTGGTTTAACAACTTTGAAGCTTTGAAGACTTTCTTTTTTATGCATGCGTCTCATTACTGAACACTTGTTCCATCCATTGAATGGACTTCTTTCATGATTTTTGCATCCCGTGCTTTCTTCGTGTGTTTATTGATCCTTTTGAGTCATTCTTTCTGTAATAACCTAATCAAGTATAATTATTCTTTGAATGGAAAGGTGTGCAGTTGGTTTTATGCATGAGCACTGGTGCTGCACTTGATCCTTGAATGTTAAGGCCGTATGACACGGAAATGGATTAATAATTGGAACTGTGGTGTTTTCACAGCCCGGCCCGTGAGCACATGTCCACCCCGCCTCCGCAGAGGAATGGTTCAGCGGTCCATCTCGCTGTAGGAACCCCACATCCTCAGGGAAGCTCCAAAGGGCCTAGTCCACACATGGTCCGCAGAGGTGAGGAAATCTAAATCTGCTATTTTAGTGGTTTATTATAGCAAATGAGATCTAATAAGTATTTTTTCCTCCTGAAGGCACCAAGAAGCAAGCCCCAGCCCCACCCAAACAGGCCAGCCCGTTTGCCTCTCAGCTCAGTAACACCCAAGCACCTGGTTCCCCACAGCACCCACCCATCACGCCCCGTCGTGTCCACAGCAAAGATGCCCTAATCCAAGCTCCGAGCCATCCACCCCCACAGCCGCCTACACCCCACCAAGCCCAGGGAGAGTCAGAGCACTCTCCCCCTAGCAGTCCCACCCCTCCTGACACTCCGCCTCACGATGGCCTGCACTCCAACCCGCTCTTCCACTCTGGCTCTCTCCCTCGACCCTCGAGGCCACCTCCAAAACCCAAACCCCGTCCCAGCATGCCACCGCCTCCGCAACCACAACCGACAGCAAATGACAGCGGCAATGGCATGTGCAACTCGGCCTCCAAAATCATAACAGGTAAACCAGTCTGTGTCTGTTTCTTTCTTTGTATAAAAAAAAAAAAAATACTATACTAAAAATATTTTATACTAAAATACAAATACAGAAGGTTTGCATCATCGATTTAAATGGTGCCAGCAATACAGTGTGGCAGAAATCACCTACTGCAACAAAAACATTGCTAAAATAAGTTGTATGTGTACGTACAAAGCTTTAACCTTTAAACAGAGTAATCGTTGATTTGGCCACTTTTGCAGTGCAGTGGTTGCAAAGATGTGTGATTTTTTTTTTTTTTAATTTTTTTTTTAAAAGCTTTAAAAACTCCACATAAGGGTCATGCATTCGAAGAGCTACCACAAAAAAATAAAAGAGTACAGAAGAATATGCAAATTAAATATCAACAGCAATCTTGTGCAGTGCGATGATAAACTCAGTGCATCCCCCCAGATAATAAACCACATCATAAATCATTAATCTGAAATGATCATGTAAATAACAACTGTAATACAGTTGTAAAATGGAGTTCAATGGGATCATGAATTATAATGGTGTGAAAGTGGGAAGTAAAACTACAGTGCAGTACAAATATTTAAATGTATATCTGCTAAACTGACCTCCGAGTAATGGTGAAGTATCATTTTTAACTTAACATCTGACCACTTCCACCATGGTTACACTCCACCTTTGAAAACAATATAGATAAAAGGTAATTGTTGTTTATTCAGACAAGTTTTTGAAGGAAGTTACCAGATCTACTGAAGAATAGATTTTTTTCTTTGGTGTTTTTTTTGTTGTTGTTGTTTTGTTTAAATGATTTTCTTTGTGCAGACATTCCCATTATTGAACTCACTCACTTGCTGGCCGTCTGCTGATACTGTATTCACTTCTGTTATTGAGTGATTTCAGCTTCTTCTCAGAGCAGTGCTATTTTTAGCTCAGTGGCTTTTGGTTTCACTGTCTCATTTTTGGCTCACACACTTACAAAAGAGCTGTGGTGATCTGATGCATGACGGCATATGTGTAAATATTGCAGATGTCTGAGCTGCGGGCCTGCCTGTAAGATGAGCTTTGTAAGGCAGGTAATGGTAAGGATCTGATTGGCTGATGCATTAACCTCGGTCTGTGTCTACTGCATGTGCATCTGTCTGGGGGAGAGAAAAGTGGCGTGTGTGTGTACGCGCATATATACATGTATATGTAGGCTTGGTGCTTTTGTCCTAGGCTTTAGCTATGCTTTGCAACAACACTAACATGCTTGCAGTTGTTTTTGTGGTTACTAACAGACAGTGTGTGTGTGTGTGTGTGCGTGCGTGCGTGCGTGCGTGCGTGCATTCTCTTGAACAGATTTTTTTTTTTTTTCTTAAATAATTTGCATTGCATTTAAAGATTAACACACCAAGGAAACTCTCATGACTGCCACCCCAACTAAAAAGAGTTACTGGTAGTGCTGGTTATTTATCTGACAGGATTTATTTCTGAGAGCAATCCTTGGTGTCTTGCTGTGTGTGCGTGTGTGTATGTGTGAATGTGAGTGTGAGTGAGCTCCCCGGTCTAAAACTGTGTGTCTATATATGGTTTGGTTTATTGATTTGTTTGCTGATTGGTTCCCTTCAACGTCCTCTCCAGAAGGAGGCCTGGTTCTAAAGGGGATTGGAAGAGCCATCATTCCTGAGGTGATTGAGGACGAAGAAGGGGAAAGCTCTGCTGGTCAAGAGCCTGCCGCCACCACCACCACTACTACCACTAACACCCTCCCAGCCCTGAACCCAGACCCCAGCATCCAGACAGAGAGCACCGCTTTTTAAAGTCTGGGCTTGACTCTTTATGATCAAACATAAGACGGGGTAACTCAAAATGAAATCACTCCGGCTCTTCAAGCACCGCTCACATGATATCAGAGTGTCGCTGGAAACGAATGGCTGCCTTTTCCTCTGCTATACTGACTCACACCAGAAACCTCATCTTAAGCAAGTCGTTCAGACCACAAAGGCCCTGTCCAGCTATCACTTTCCACATTAGACTGCACATTAAATGGTTTGCTCCACATACTGCTGGGTATTCTCTGATTGGACTGCAGGGCCTTGTGAGGAACAAGGCTAGCAGGGCTTTAACATAAAACCTCAGCAATATCGCAGCTGGCTTCAGAATGCTGGTAAAGTTAATCTTTTTTTTTTATATTTTAAATCTATTACTATTAAATCTTCAATTATGCAAATACTTCTTTAAAAAATGTGAATCTGGTTTTACCACATAAACCCTTCAATGGGCATTCCAAAAGCACAGCTGTAAGTTTTAAACAGCTGCTACTGATGAATATATGATGAAGCAAAAGAAAAAAAATGTTCAGTGAGTAAATAAATTCCCTCATGTCCACAGCAATACTATGAAGGACCAAAGGAAATGACTGTTAGCCAAAGCAAACTGAGTTCAAATGTTGAGCCATTGTTATGGTTGCTAATGACCAAATATTTTAGTGTGAGTGCAATATAACAGTTTCTCTTCCACTGCTGTCCCATCCCAGCGTGCACACACTGCCATTTATTAGTTATTCAGGGCAGTTGTCAGTTTGAGTTTTCTTTGATTTCCATGGACCTGATTCACAAAGCTGACAAAAATATAACTGATTTTTTTTCTCCCGCTAAATGTAACTGATCATTTTTCTATCAAACTCAAAAGCTATGACCAAACTCAAGCATGTGATTAAAATTTGTAGAATATTTTTTGGTTTTTTTTACTATGGCTCATTAGCTTTGCCTTATTTTCAGCTTTTTTTTTCTTTTTTGGTTGTTAAAGCATTTTTATGGTGGTTCTTCTGCACAAAATGCACTGCGCAATGCGTTTTTGATCTAAATAAAGATTGTTCAACAGTTTTTCATCTTGAATGTTTTTTTTTAATGTCAAAATATTATTGCTCATAAATGGTCTTTTCTTTGGAAAAGAAAAAACAAGTTGCCTGCACTCTGTCCATTACTTGAGGGTTTTTTTTGTTTTTTTTGTTTTTTAGCAACAATTGACGTGACATTTTCATATGATTCATATTACAAAAAGTCAACCACATTTGTCATTTTTAAGGTAAAACTTTACAAAGAGTGAAAAAATAAAACATTCAAATCTCTGCAGTCTTTCATGCAGCCCATTCTGTGTCCACTTAGTGCCCATCAAGCCCAGTAACCAATGATAAAGGCGGTTACAGAGAGGCAAATGATGAGGTTTGCATTAACAATGAGTCGTAGACGAGGCTTTTCCTCCAGAGAACAGATCGTTTGTTCAGGTGCAGGAAGCGGTGCGGGATCATCTTCCTTCTTCCGTCTCTCCATCCCACACAGCCAGTAGAGGGCAGACATCAGCTTGGACTGACTGTGTACACTGCTGGCAGACGATGCTGAATCTAAAGGGTTAAAGGGAGAGAGGGAGGGGAAAAATAACTTGGACTAGTCTCATAGATGTGTTGAGCTGCAAGGCTGAAGAGTTGCCAAATGGAAAAGAGAGCAGGACAGAGACCCACCTTTCCTGTGATGACACGCTTTTCCATTGCTGCTTCCCACCTCTCTCCCAGTGGCTCCCACATCATCCGTCTGAATAGCAATTACATCTAATGTTGTGCTGCTTTGCTCTGATGCAAACACCTGCTCTCGAGGCTTCACTGGGTCGAGTCTTGTGAACCAGGTGAGTCGACTAATCTGTTTTAAAGAAATAAAGGTGACAGTCAAACAGAGTTAAAGAAATCTATATATTGTAGAGAGGTGTGAATTACACTAGATATGTTGAAATGTTTTCTTCAGACTTTAAAAGGTAATTAACAAGACAGTCTCATTATGAATGTACCCTGAGCTGTTATTGACACCTAGTGGTGGTACAGAGTGATGTTATGAGCTGATCCCTGTAACGTTTCCATCTTAGTATCAGTCGCCCATTGCTCATGTCTTAGCAAAGGTGTGTTTATGACAGTAGGCATTTTCTTGAAAGTTAACAGTGGCTTCACCTGCTCTGGTTTTGGCTCCTCTGTAACCAAGCTCACTACAACCACCACAACGAGGGTAATGAAGGACAGCAACATGGAGAAGTAGAGGTAATGAACATATTTTAACACTGCAGGTCTGTCGTCCTCTTCATAGCACAGCGGAGCAGGGTAGATGAAATCCAGTAACATGCGAATACACCCGACCACAAGGCCAATAGCCAGGCCCCAGAAAGCACCCTGCACCAGGGAGGGAGTCAAACATCAGCATTATACACAGTATAATAGAACATGAATATACACTCAACGGCCACTTCATTAGCTACACCTCACTAATGCTGGGTTGGACCTGCTTTTTGCCTTCAGAACTGCCTTAACTTCTTTAGGGCATAGATTCAACAAGTTGCTGGAAGCGTGCCACACCAAACAGCAACTGTGCCAAGTCACTTAAATCCCCTTATTGTCACATTCAAGTTCAGCAAGTCGTCTTGAACACGTCTGTCAATCAGATGGCAGCATTTAGTTGTTGCCATGTGAATGGCTGTTTAGATATTTGCAGTAGCGAGAAGTTGAACAGGTGTACCTAATAAAGTGACCAGTTAGTGTATTTTCCATGAATTACTTGATCAATCGCAAGAACATTCTGAAGAAAAAAACCCAGCTTGCCTTCTCATTGGTCCTCTTCCAAAAGCAGCCCATGAGGAAGATGATGGAGACGGGGGGCTGGAGGTAAGTGCTGATGGACTGGATGTAGATGAAGAGCTGGCCACCCTGACTGGCCTGCACGACTGGAATCCACAAAACAGACACCACAACCAACACAAGCACAAACACTCTGCAGCACACACATCAAACCATAAAACAGGCGTTATGCAATAATAATGAGGTTCTGTAATGCACAGATTTGACAAAGAGCAGAAAACTAAAGGCGCTGAAATCTAAACGACACAATGCATTTAGCCATTATTGAGTAATATCTGGAAACAATGGTTTGGGTGAACACAACAGAAAAGTTTGGTGGATGAGTTCATCTAAAGCGCCTTATACAAAGCTTTTCCAGGCAGGACCACTTTAATTAAAGTAGGTTGTTATTTCCATCTGCAGTAATTCATATATGAGCTCTCTTATGGGATCACCCCACTCTTTCATTTTGCATGCATGCAAAGCTGGAGGCGGGGAGAGCAGCATCAAAACGCCTTTTACAGAACAGAGCAGGCATCAAAGACCACAAACATTACATTCATTAAGTCAGACAACATAAAAAGAAGGAGCTGAGGTGGGGGTGGGCTTCAAAATAGCTTGCAGAGGCAGCAGCAGCAACTTAAACAGTGTCCCCTGTGTGAGATTTGTTGATTGAATCATAAAAGGCTACGCAGGTTGGCATTAACACCAGCTGATCTGCCAGACTTCTGGCCAAGATCGACTTACTGAGCTAATACTATGCTCAGTTTTCCAAATGTAGATGCTCTAAGTGAGAATAAAGTGCTTTTCTGCTCAAACTTCAGTGTCAGCATACGATATACATGCTGCAGGTTTTATATCAGAACGCCCTGACGTGGTCACATACCTGCCCACAATCATGAGCTCCCATTCAGAAGCACGGGATCTGAAACTCTTCCACAGGTCCATGGTGAAAATGGTGCTGGCACTGTTAAAGATGGAGGTCAGCGAGGACATGAGAGCAGCAATCATCACAGCCATCATCAAGCCCCGCAGTCCTGGGAGGAAAGACGCACAGTCACCATAAAAGACTCGTCACGTAAAGCACGAGGCAGGAAACGAGGTGCAGCAGAAAGAGTCTCTCACCTGCAGGAAGAAGCTTCATGACCAGTTTGGCATAAGCGATGTCTGAACACCCCACTGGGTTGCCACAAATCTCTCTGCACACCTCAGGTTCTGCACAAGCCACTTCGTCTATGCACAGTAGAAACACACACGCATCAGTCAAACTCAAGTATCCACAATATTTTTGTTTAGTGTTACCTAAATACCTCACACACTTTCAGCACCATTATGGAGGCTAATGTTATAATATGCAGTAATAACTAATGTCAAACACAATATTCCAGCTGCAGCATACAGTTCTCACTGTACCTGTGTAAAGTATCCTGCTGATCATGCCGGGGATCATGATGGCAAAGAAAGGCAGAACTTTGAGGTACGCAGCCAGCAGGGAGCCTCCTTTTGCATGAGTCAGGGTCTTGGCAGCCAGAGAGCGCTGCACAATGACCTGCAGAGAGTCCCGAATTAAAAGCTGACCAATAAATATATATATAAATATCTATATGTAAAGCAGGTAACTAGATATCTGTGTAATGTAAGGCAGAATGGAAAACCACAAAGCTTACTGCTATCACTCAGGAATTTATAAGATATCAGAGGCTAAACAGATGCTGTTGTGTAACTGGAAAGACTGTAAATGCTAATTAAAACCAATCGTGCTTTTTCTTATCTCACTTCAGTTGGATCTTTGAAACATGCCAGCTTCTTTACGGAGTAATTCTCAAGATGAGGATTTTCAGATTAAAACTCTCTGAGTACTTCAGAGAAAATTTTAAATCGGCATCAATAAGATGTAAAAGCTGTAAGTTGTACTTTTATATTTTATAGATGAAAGATCTCTTGGCATCTTACATCTTAAATTCATTTTTTTATGCTCATGTTGGTAAATCAGGGCTCGAGCTCTGAACTGCCTTCACTGTAGAAACGAGGTTTGCCTATGAAGTCTTTGGTTTGAACTCTACCGATTAAACACTCTCAGAGGGGAAAGCTTCCTTTCATAACTTTAACTTTCATAACTTTAGCTTTGAAAATCACTGACCTGATCAGAGCACCAGTACCACATGGAGGGGATGGACATGCCGACAATAACACCAGGCCAGGGGAGGTCAGAGGTCACTGGATCTCTGAATATGTGGAAAGCATCTTCTCGGGGGATGCCACAGCTCGAGTTGGGTACACGAATTGATGGGATGGCGTTGCTGTAACCCTCCATGAAAGCATTCCAGCCTCCAACCTCCACAAAACCTACACGTAGAGACAAAATACTCAGATTAGCTGGATCATAAAGGGTTGGAAACTGGAAGCTGCGATTTTCACTCATATCCAACTTACTGAAGCCCATGAGGGTCAAAGCTCCTGCCAGCATGATAGCAGTCTGAGCTGCATCTGTATAGATAACAGCAGCCAGACCACCTACGAACAGCAAACAGCACATTATGCACTTCTAGAAGCTGGTAAAATACAGAACAGGCAACATGAGTGGGACTGTAGCTCACCTGCTACAGTATAGATAGCAGTGACTAACAGCAGCAGCACCACAGCCAGGTAGATGTTCCATTGTAAGGCAAGCTGAATGAACAGGGCACCTGCATACATATCCACCTGGCCGAAAACACACATAGGTTTATGCTAATAAACCAGAGAGAAATTAAGCCAGACAAAGCTTCACAAAATAAATCACTATTGTGAATTATAGCCTACCGATATTTTTGTAAAGATGTAAATAAATAAGGAAAGGACGGCTATAAACAACTGAGTTCTTCTACCACCAAACCGCCTCTGCAGATACTCTGGCATCGTTGTCACCTGTAGAAGAAAAAAGGTCAAGCTCTATGAGATCACAGGGGAATAAATGACCAAAATCATGCATGCAACAACTTATTGTTTCTTTTTTTCAGAGTGTGTGTAGAAAACTCACGCCAGAGGCAATATAAATGGGCAGGAAGAGCCATCCCAGCAGCAGTACCATCATCATACCCTGTCAGTTAACAAATATCAGCACCGGCAAGGATTTAAACCTATTAATATTTCACATCAAAGTTATTTTTGACAGATTATTTTCTCTTTCTTACATTCCACTCGTATGCAATGGCACCAATTCCCGCTGCGGCTCCTGACCCTGCCAGACCGATGAAATGTCCACTGCCAATGTTACTGGCGAACAGCGAAGCACCCACCTAAATATAGATGAGAGTCCGAATCAGAACATTTTGCCTCCATCTGACTTTTAAAGTGTGCTCTAGATAGAGTTTCTGCACAACTCACCGGCCACCAGGTCATGTTCTTCCCGGCTAAGAAGTATCCATCCACCGTGCTGCGCTTCGTCCTCCACATGGACTGGGAAAAACATGGGAAATGTTATAGAACCTCTTAAAGGTAACAGTAACAGAAGACCTATTTATTCATAATGCTAAGATGGAATCTATTTGTAAGATAAAGATTAAGTTAGAAGGCTTCTAAGACTTCTAAGACGACATATGTCAGTGACCACAAAACCCAAATTTCGCTGCCCAATCCCAAATCTAAACATCCCTCGTATCTTCTGTGTATAAATTATCACAACACGTCTGCTTCTAAAGATCCCGGCTGGCTTTCAGACCCACCGGCTCACTTCTTTTAGCTTGTAGAGCTACAAAGTCCACCCATGTAGGTGAACTTTGTAGCTTCATGTGCCTTCATGTGTCAACACAGGTACCTCAAATCCACCTTTTTACATTTAGAGGTGTTTTCTTTGTGTTATCAAAGTATCACTGCATTCTCACTGTCGCTGGACAGTAATATGATCTTTAATCTCCATTTGTGAGCATCCAGGTTATCAAAGGAAGATAATTATGGGAGAAGGGCAAGAAAATGGGCAATATGAAAAAGTGGAATGTAACTTCTGATAAAGCTTAATACAGATCACTCAGCTCTCATTGAAGGACATTTGCTGATAGCAAAGATTAAGTAAGAAAAAAGCACTGATATGTACTATACAGAGGTCTTCACAATGTGTTTTATATTTAAAGGCATTAGATCTGAATTTGTTTTAGTTTATATGACAAAGAAAACAAATGTTGGTATCATTCTCTGTGCTTACCCATAGGCCGACTCCCAGCACCAGTAGAAAATAGATTACCAGCACCACTATATCCACGGTGTCAAGCGTACTACCATGCCCCGGAGATGGCGATGCGGATGGGGATGGGGGCACGCTGGTCCCCTGGCGGTCTACTGGAAGGTCAAAGGTCATCTGGAATCCAAGAATTTAAAGTCAGCCTCAGGCACCGACAGTGAATGAAGTAGAAAATTCTTTTCAGCTTAAACACAAGACTGGCTTTTTTCTTCATGGCATAAATTCATTTAGTTTAGGAAACATTTCTCAGAGATTTTGATCCAGATCAACACGAAAGCATCACACAGTTGCTCCAGATTTCTCAGCTGACCGTATGTGACGGGAATCTCCTGTGCCACCACAGTCTGAACTGTTGACAGAGTGGATCCATGCTTTCATGTTGTTTACACCAAATCTGACCCTACCATCCAAATGTGCAGCAGAAATCAAGACTCATCAGACCAGGCAACATTTTTCCAATCTCCTTTTGTCCAGTGTTGGTGAATCCATGTATCCTGTTCTTAGCTGACAGCAGTGGTATTCGGTGTGGTCTTCTGCTACTGTAGCATGTCTACTTGACATGTTGTGTGTTCAGAGATGCTCTTCTGCATACCTTAGTTGCAACAAGTGGGTATTTGCCTTCTTGTCAGCTTGAAGCAGTTTGGCAATTCTCATCTGAGGCATTTTCTCCCAGAGAACTGCTGCTCATTAGATATTCTCTCTTTTCTTGGACTATTCACTAAAACCCTGGTTGTGTGGGAAAATCCCAGTAGATAAAAAAAATTCTGAAATATTTAGACCAGCTCATCTGACCCAAACAACCAGTCACTTAAAAAAAAAAAACTCCATTCTGATGCTTGGTTTGAACTTCAGCATGTCCTCTTGATCACTGAGTTGGCACCGAGTTGCTGCCATGTGATTAGATGAATAAAGATTTGCCTTCGTGAGCAGTTGTGCAACCCAATGTGTACCTAATAAAGTGGCCAGTGAGTATTTGTATGTGTATGCAGTTGAGTTGACCAACATGTCAGACAGACTGCCTTATACAGTACCAAACATACTTCACTCTTGAACACATGTGCTGGCTTGTTTAACACTTAGTCAAAGTTCCTCCAATATAGTATAATAAAAAATGACAAAACATCTATATCTGAGATAACGGCAACAACTGCAGCTCGCCATTTTACCCTGTTAGGCTTTCTGCTGGATATTAATTGAATAAAACAAGCTTACCTTTTAGTACGCCGTCACACTTTGTATCATTCCAGCTGGGCTCTCTGCAAGTCGACTTGTGCAAGCCAACCGATTCACGAATGTGTCACGAATGACTTGGGAATCAAAGCTTCTTCCACTTCCATTCCAAAAGATCAAACTCCACTTTTACCTCATCCACGACACAGTGTAGTTAAAATGTAAGAGATTTATTACTCCACACTGTGAGGTCTTTTCACAACACAGTCCTGTTGCCAGTAAAATAACTGTGATTGCTGAATGTGTTAAATGCATGTAAAATACACTAAAGATGTGGGCAGTGATAATATGCTATCAAAGTAACATTGACATTGCATGCGTGTGTGTGTGTGTGTGTTCATGTCCAGGAGAGAAAAATGCAGATACAGGCTTATCTCACAAAGACAAATGCTCATCAAACACTGCACCTCAGTAGCAGAGATTAACTGGTTGCAGCAATGCCATGTGGAGCAGTAATCAGGTTGTAAAGACACGGGTATATGAGGTGTTTGATTTTGCCCTGGCATAGATACAGTCCATTCAGCATTTCTGCATAAAGATAGCTTAAGTTCTGAAGAAGACATTCACCCAAATGTGGATCTCACACAGCTCTTTATATTTGTCAGATTTAGATTACAATACAAAACACAGACTTAACACTTAGTAGGCCTTAAATGGACACCAATGCCTTAGAGGTTTACATTCTGTACTTTAGCCAGAACATTACAACTTATACCATTAGAAAACAAAGGTTTTACTGACTGCACACGTGACTGTTACTGTAATAATTTGTCTTATGATTTCAAAAAATATTAGCTATAAGCTTCAGTTTTTACAAAGCACGGGAATATCTGAACAGCTGGTATACTGCATTATTAGTTGTGTGTGAAAATGATATCAAATGCTGCTACACTTACTGATATTTCGCCCTCTCAGTGGTATAACTCTATGGTCCCATCATATCACACATTCAGTAAAAGAAATACTTGGGTAACAAAGTGCTTTATAAATTGTAGCATATGTTTTTCTTCATATTCTGGCTTATTCTGTACAGTCCACACGCACAATATAATCCCTATTTACACTTTAATAGATATAACACCAAACAGTGGACTACAGTTAAACATTCATTTATTGCACAGTGCCCGCTGTAAGATCCACATAATCCCACTTCGGCAATCTGTTATCAGTGTCTTCGAGACTGGAGCCAGTGTCACCTTTATATACATACATGTTGGTAGGATAAGAAGTAAAGCATTATATAGGAGCAATGCAGAAACAAAATGAACAATCCAAAAAATAAATAAATAAATCCTACTGGTATATTGGCACCGTTTGAGATGGAAAATTCCACCAACAGTGACTTTGAGCCAATGATTCATATACACAAGTTGGTGGGGTCAGGAGTTAAGCATTATACAAGAGCAATACAAAAAAAAATCTTACCACTACAGCTGGCATGGTAGAAAATGGAAAATTCCACTGAAATTAAAGGAGTGCTGCAAATAATGCATCCTAAGCTGAGGACTTACTTAAGAAAACAAGCATCACTTAGTAAAGTATTTACGTTACATTCAGTGCGGTGGGCACCTTAAAAAGGTCAAACTAATCCAAAAACTGCTTTTGTACTTTCATCTGAACCAACGAGTGTGAATATATTTAAATTAAATATCTATTTTTGGATCTATGTCTTAATCGGGGTTATGCCACAAAGATTTTATTAAATCACTGTCGTACCGCACTATCCAGGTGCTCAATGACCTAAACTTAGAGGGCTTAGAGAAATATAACTTAAACTATGCGATGTTACTGAGCGACTATCAAACAGCAGACGGTTCAACAAGGTTGCAGTCTACTGACTGGTCTTCGTCATTGAAGATACATATAATATAGTACAACACTGGTCTAAAGCTACATTATCTGTCTTTGATGCCAATATTTCTGCTTTTCCCTTCATCTAGCTTGTGTTTTTTTGCTTGGTATTGTGATGTGTGGTTTATGTGCTTGTATGTTAGTGTATTTATATACTAGTATATGTATATAGGATGTTTGTGTACTTGGGTATACTGTGTTCTGTATGAACAACTGCATGTTGTAATCTCCACACATGCATGTGTGTTACCAGGCCAGCGGGGAGGCCATTCGTGGACTCCTGGGGCTTTTCGGGATTTCAGCAACTCGCTGATCACTCAGAGCTCTCTGTGGCAAAGAAATGCAGAAAAAAGATTGCAGGATTTTCTTTTAATTTACTTTTATATACATCCTTTGTTTTTCCAGGTAGCATTATTTTTAGTTTTTCTAACCTACTGCTTTGTTGCATGCACCCTGCTTATTGAAATATGTAATATTTCTAGATATATATTTTTATTTTTTGTGACAGTTGTTGTGAGTGCCCTATATGGACAAAAGTACTGGGCAACGTATACAGTACACCTGCAGGAGGTGCTCAGCCATGGAAACCTATGCCATGAAGCTCCAGTTGCACAGTTTTTGCGCTGATGTTAATGATGGAGGTTGCACTGGTTGACTCTGCTCTTAACTTTATGTGGTCTGCCCCTTTGTAGCTGAGCTGCTGTGGTTCTTAAACACCTTCGCTTTTCAATAACACCTCTTAGAGTTGATTGTGGAATATCTGGGAGGGGAGAAATTTCATGAACTGATTTATCCCAGTGATGTTTATAAAAAGCAGACGGTATGGGTAGGTACTTGATTTTATACACCTGAAATCATAGACAAAGAGGTGTAGCCCTGTACTTTTATTCATGTGGTCTACTCACTACATAGAAATGTTAATAAACAGATGTAAAAAAACAAACAAATTAAAAGTTAGATAAGTTTGAAAACCACAAGCACAGCAAAGCTCAAAAAGAAAAAGCAACACAGAAAAAAGAAAAAGCAAAGAGCTGCTGCAAAATAGCGTTAAATTTTTCAAAACTCTGCATTTTTTAAAAATTTGAAGTATAGCATCTAAAACCTCCAACATCAAACGTCTGGCGGGCTGGAACACGTTAATGAATGCTGAGTGTTTACAAAGTGGCCCTGCTAGTTTACATCATGAAGCTCATTATCAGTGCTGTAACCTAGCAGAGTGCTTTTTTGATTTAATGCAGACAGTGCTCATTACTAAACACAATGCACGGCCCTCTCTGAAAATAAAAACACTGGCAAAGCAGAAAATATAGCAAGTAATGAGGCAGTTATCAGATGATAACACAGTGCAACTGTTTATCTGCAACCTTTTAGGTTATGCATCACAAGCAGTTGAGCAAAAGCACCTGAGACGGCTGGGAGGGAACTACAAAGGCAAATATGCTGCAGACACAACAAAGATAATCATTTGAATGAAGAATGGCTTAATATTTCCTGCTCACCTCAAACTTGTTTATGAATTCGGCAAAGATACCAAAGAAGGCCTCGGTATTTGTGGCTTTGCTGTCTTCTCCAAAGTAGGAGGCAGTCTTGCTGAATTCTTCCATGGCTCTCTGTTGGAGAGACTCCAGAGACTGGATTGCTGGATGACTGTTTTCCAGGAAATTCTTAACACCATAAAGTTAAGGCACAAAAATGTTTAATCTTATTTACTACATAGTGTTTTCCTTGTCCCCTGTGCCTCATCCCCAGTGGGGTTTTTTTAAGGATACACTCATGACAACAGCAAAGCGGTCGTCAGAAGTCGCAGGCATCTTCTGACAAGCTGTGCGAATGTCCTGGATTGTCGTATGAAGGTCATTCAGATCGGAGGTGATGTTCCTCTGGTTTACTAAAAGCAGGTGTGTGTGCGTACAACATAGGAAACCAGAGGCAAGAGGAAAAAGATGCCCAGAGACAAAAAAACAGATGTAGCCAAAATGAAAACAACCACTTAAATTTGACAATCGTGCCAGTACATTTATAAAAGACTCTCAATAAATATTAAAATGTATGCATCTACCTTTTGCTGCAAGTGGAACCATCGTAAGATCTTTGGAAAAGTCCAACACATCCGGGAAATGTTGACATAACGATTTAACCAGGATATGCAGAAATGTTGACTTCCCGTCCACTGTTTTAGTTGTGCTCAGCTGCACGCGATATTGTGGAGTCATAAAATACACATGCAAGCCCATACATAAATACTCCATAATATGTTAAATATCATTTGGTGTACCTCTGTAAGGAAGTTGATCTTAAAGCCTGTAGTTTTGTTGGTTTTAGGCTGGCTATTATTCAAGTAGTTCCCCATCGCCAACACAAACTAAACAGGGCACAAATGAGTAAACAGATCTGTTATTTTATCACTATTAATTTATCTGATCATTAATTTTCACCCCTCGTTTATGAGTATAATTTTCTTTGCTCCCGTAATTTAATTTTTCTTCTTCTTTTCTTCTTCTTTCACATAAAAAAGACATAATTTAGCAAAAGTCCTTCTTTGCTTCTACAGTGACTCTGTGTCTTATCAGTATCTCACAGACTTGTCAAAGAAGTATTTTGTATTTTCATGTGTTTCTAATCTACAGTGACATAACGTTTTTGAACATGAGGACTACCTCTAGTATCTTAGCTAGCTTCTTGCTGGTCTTCAGCTCCATGGAGGCGTTGTAAATACAGTCATATGCTCCTTTCAGCTCCTCCGTCTTCTCCTGAAGAGAACACTTGAAGAGGAGGCACTGGAGGCGGGTCTGGTACTCCGGTACTGATAACATCTGATATATGCACAACAGGCAAATCAAGATAAATGCAAGATCAATGAAACTCAAAAGTAGCCCAGTAACAGTAAACCAGAACTGTACCTGCAGCACAAACTGATCTGGCTCGCTCAGTTTGCTGGGGTCCTGTCTATACTCCTCATATTTTTTGACCTCCTCTGCATCGGGGGCATATAGTAGCAGCTGTTTGATGTGGGCTGGCTCCAGCCTGTCTGTGGCCATGTTCATCAAAATCTGACGCAGTTCCCCTGGAGACAGCTTCAGGTGGGCTATCAGGATGGCTAGAGGCAGAAGATAATCATCATCAGAGTACTTAACTCTGATTCATAGAGCTATAACTATGGTTTATAACTTTCATCTTGACATCTTAATTACAAATGACATTTGAAAAATTTAAAAAAAGGCAGTCATACTCACAGGCATTGTAAGCTTTCTTATGGGACAGAATTTCTATAACATCTTTCTTCTTGAAGGTTTCTAGCTGAGGGGATGGTTCTGGGACAGGCACTGAAAATTAGACGGGGGAAGTTAAATGCCAAAATTTAGAAAGGTAGGTGAGAGAAACTGGACAAACAGATTTAGTCTGAATTTTCCTTTTACATTGCTTACATTGATTTCTTAAAGGCAAATTATATAGAGTACAATGACAGATTAAGTCAATGTTGTCTTCCGATCAAATGAATCACTAATCAAAGTATTTTTCACTCTTTATACTGGGCTTCCCTAACTCTTATGAATATTTAGCTGTGTGCACAGATAAAAGCACTCCAGTTAGGCACACAGCCCCTTATACTCACTGGAGCTCTTCTGTGTTCCAAAGTGCAGCTCCAGATCCAGATACTTCACCATGTCATGCAGTTTTTCATAGTCAGAATTTGCTCCCAACTGTCAGACACACACATTTTCTTTTAAAAAAAGAGGTCTAAATGTTATAGTTTTGCAAAATATTTTACATTTAGAATTCTAAATCTAAACTCGGTGGCACTTTGAGAAGCTTTAGCTTCCAATCAGAACTCACCTGTCCCCATATTGTCCCCTCTGAGTTTTCCACCTGCTCCCAGCGCAGCCTCTTTACACTCATATGGTTGGAGTCCATTCTGGACAGACTAGGTCTTGGTAGAGGTGGAGGGGAGCAGGGTGGGGGAGAGGAGGAGGTGGTGGGGGCTCTAGGTGCTCCGTGGGGTCAGAAAGAGAGTGGGGGAGGGACTGGGGCTGGCTCTGGCTGTGGGATTGTTTATGGTGAGGCTGGGATTGGGACTGGTGTTGAGATTGCAGCAAATGATGCGAGGGCTGTGACTGTGGGCGGGCAGTTTGGGTGGAGGACTGGACTTGGTGCTGTGACTGGGGGTGTTGAGGCAGTGGCTGAAAAGTGGAGAGGGTGGGTTGGTGTGGCTGCAGGGGTTGAAAGGTGGAGAGAAGGGGCTGGGGCCTGTGAGGCTGCTGGGGAGGGTGGATGACGTGAATCTGGTGCTGGTAGTCCTGAGGAGGTGGCTGTGGGGTCATGTGATGGATGTGGTGGATCTGAGGAGTGCTGGAATGGTGGTGCGTCTGCTGGATAGAGTGGGGTCTCTGGGGAGAGGGTTTTGTGGGCTGGGGGTGGTGGGTTTGGTGGATCTGCTGCTCTTGGTGCCTCCCCTGCACCGACACTTCAGTTTGATGATGGCCCTTTAGACTTCTCCTGCTCTGATGGGAGTGGCCATCCCGGTTTAGCTGAACTGGGAGGGATGCAGGCTCTTGCTGGGTTTGATGCAGAAGCTCTGTGGAGGAGTGATGGGGCTTGGGTTGGTGCATTTGATGGGCCTGATGAAGAAGCTCTGTAGAGGAGTGGTGCGCCTGGGGTTTATGAATTTGATGGAGCAGCTCAGTTGAGGAATGGTGGGGCTGTCCTCGATGCATCTGGTGGGCTTGGTGGAGAAGTTCGGTGGAGGAGTGGAGAGGCTGTATTTGCTGCATCTGTTGAGCCTGGTGCAGGAGCTCTGTTGACGAATGATGGGCCTTAGATTTGTGCATTTGGTGGAGCACTTCTGATGATGAGTAGTGGGCATGGACTTGCTGCATCTGTTGAAGCATCTCAGCAGATGAGTGGTGGGCCTGGGATTGCTGCAACTGATGCAGCACCTCAGCTGAGGAATGATGAGCCGGGGCTTGGTGCATCTGGTGGAGCATCTCAGTTGAGGAATGGTGGGGCTGGGGTCTTACACTCTGATGACTTTGGTAGATGCCCTCTACGTACTGACCTTGTTGGCTGGGATGGCCTGTTGGTTGGGGTGACGGCTGGTGTGGGGGAGGCGCAGAACGGGACAGACGTCGGTGATGATGAGTCTGGTGGGCCTGCTGCTGCTGTGCTTGGCGCATCATGTAAAGAGGGTGGTTTGCATGGTGATGGACGGAATCTGGAGAGGGAAGAGGAGGTAAGGACTGAAGAGGAAGAGGTGAATGGGCTTTCTGCTGTGTTGGCTGGGCAGGCATCGAGTGGTGGCTCTGGTAGATCTGCTGCAGCTGTTGCTCTTGATACGCTTGCTGCTCCTTATAGGCTTGTCGCTCCTCATAAGCTTTTTGCTCCTCATAAGCTTTACGCTCCTCATAAGCTTTTTGTTCCTGGTAGGCTTGAAGTTCCTCGAATGCTTTTTGCTCCTTGTAGGCTTGAAGCTCCTCAAATGCTTTTTGTTCCTTGTAGGCTTGACGCTGTTCATATGCTTTTTGCTCCTGGTAGGCTTGACGCTGCTCGTACGCTTGTCTTTCTTGGTAGGCTTGTTGCTCTTGGTACAACTGTTGCTCTTCAAAAGCTTTTTGCTCCTCGAATGCCTTCTGCTCTTCATAAGCCTGTCTCTCTTTGAAAATTTTCTCCTGATAAGCTTGTTGTTCCTGCAAGGCCTGCTGCTCTTGCAGGAGTTGTTGTTCTTCAAAGGCTTTTTGCTCTTCATATGCCTGCCTCTCCTTATACGCCTGTTGCTCCTCATAGGCTTGCCTTTCCTGGTAGACTTGTTGCTCTTGGTAGGCTTTTAGCTCTTGTATGGTAGCATGCACCTGTAGGTCTTCCCTTGTAGGGAGGACTTTATGCAAGGAATGGCGTTTAGGTGGTGGATTACTGCGGGGAGGAGGTGGGGGAGGAGGGCCGGATTTCCGGCGGATGGGCACGTATGTTCTTGGGGAGTGTTCAGGAGTGTAGCTTAGTTGCTGCTGTTGTTGCTGCTGTTGGTGCTGCGGTTGACTCTGTGCAGATGCTGGAGGCGGAGGAGGCGGAGGCGGATCATTGAACTGGACTGGTGGGGGTGGAGGAGGGGTCATGGGGGGTGGGGGAATGTGATCAGAGGAAGATGAGTAGGTCAGAGATGAGGCATTTTCTTCTCCACTGCTGCTCTGGACATCACTCGGGCTGCTGAGCTCTGGAGCAACAAATCCTCCATTTTCCTCTTCATCCACCACCAAATCGTCTTCATTATCCTCATCCTCTTCATCTGGGAAACCCATCTGCACAACATCCTGGCATTAACACCAATTACACTTCATTAGACCTAATGCCAAAGTGGATTTTTTTGGTGCATTTGTCAAACTACAAGAGTTAACCAAAAATAAAATACATAAATGTGTAAGCAGGTTCTCTACAACCTCAATGTATTTCAATGCAAATGCTGCAGTGAAGTTTTTAAATCCTTTACATGCTCTTTCATTTGCAGATTTATTTGTCAGGTCAACAACAGCTTGTGAACCTCTCTCTATGACACATATTATTCTATAAATTTTCTTTGATTTTAAAAACACCACGGTCAAGGCAGTCAACCTATGAGAAAACCTTAAGACTGGCAGTAAATTTTAATGATACTTTATGCTTTATGATGTTGTTTGAAGTCACAGAAACAACAGAAATTCACTGAGGGTAACAGACTATTCTGGTCAAAGATAATCTCATAATAGTGTAAAATAAAGCAAATATAACCCTTTAAAACACAGAACAATGTCTAAACTCCCTGTGCTTTGTGATCACAAAGGATTTAACAGGCATTTTGTTTTACTGCATAAAGCACCTTGTAGCCATTAAGGGAATTTTGATTACTGTGAAAAATTAAACATTAGTTTTCCCAGTAGCTAAACAGTTACTTGATGATAACTTCATTTCAGTGCTTTGGAAAACTGGTGCAGTGTTGATGTGATTCTACCTCTTCATAGTCGTTTTCAGGAGTCAAGAAGTCATCGACAATGGCCACCCTCTGTCCCAGCTGCTCGCTCAGTGCATCCAGAAAGCGGTCTGTGTCTTCAGAGCGAGGCGGTTTGGAGAAGGTGTAACGGCGCTTGCTGCTGCGGTGAGCAGGGGGGCTAGACGGGTAGTCAGGGGGTTCTGGAGGTGAGGGAGGGGGACTGTCGAGGCTGATGTAAGGGTTGGACTCCCCACTGGTCTGGCTTGTTAACCCTGATGGGTAGAATTGGGATTGTGGGGGGCTGGGGAGAGGCTCCGGCCAGGATGTATGGGATGAAGGGCCTTTGCGGCTACCTAAGACAAGGAAATGATATGTTGTAATGATGACAGCTGAATCTTGGCTTTCTTAATTATGTTTAAATGTAGCAGTTAAAAGAAATGTCTCTTTAATGATACCTTGCAGTCAATGAATTATGAGAACAAATACATATGTTCATATTACATCCAGTAATTACATCACTAACTATCAGAGAAATCTCATTTTTGACTGACAGGTGTACTTAATGGTGTGTTTTCTAGTTCCACTTCCACCATCACCAAATATGTATGCAGCTCAGTGTTCGATGACAGCACTTTGTTACTGATGGAAAATTTTTAAATCATCAGAGCCTAACCCAGCATGATCCAGATTTAATTTGTGATGACTGCTCTGATCCTTCCCACGTGGGTCATAAAAAAAACGATAAATTAGCCCTCGGGAAAAGAATTTTTTGAGGAGATTAAATTTGGTATTTGACTTAAACCTCTGCTCTGCTGTGTATTTATGTACAGCAGGGGAAAAAAATCTGTTCGTTAAACGCAGGATTTTTGTATATCTTTCTTTTTCTGCAGCCCTTTTTTGTCATTCCCCTTCACTTCTATGGTTTCCCTAAAATCTCTCTCCCTCACACACACGCAAACGTTACCTAGGTGGTTGCTAGGTAACGTGACAACGCCCCAATAATATGTGACACAGATAAGAAATTTCAGGGCTCTAAGATGCACCTGTATGTCAAGTTTGGGTGCTCAGCTCCTGATCATATAGGAGGTTTTCATGATGTACAGACAGACGGAGATTTTGTGTATTAGAGTAAGATTCCACCCCAGCTCCAAATGCAAACGTATACAATCAGCTACCTGTGTTAACGTGTATCGTAGGGGATGCGGTGCGTGACGGAGGGTCCAGATCCAGCAAACTCTCAGGGGCAGGAGGCGGGCGACTCTTCAGAGACTTGGACCTCTTGGCTGAATACATGTTCTCCAGTTCAGCGTACACTGCTGACAGCTTACATGGTGAAAATGTGCAAACGAATATATAAATATATATATACTGGTTTGAGAATTCTTATCCTAACTCTTTAACTGCCATTATTATATGCATCTTGTCTCATTAAAATGGGCGTGGCTACATACATTAGTGAGGTTGTTGGGAGTTTCAGGGAGAGAGGTACCATCTCCTGACTGTCTCTCTCCTGGAGCTAGCCTCATCCCCGTCTCCAGTAATGGCTCTGCACGGTGGCCTATGATAACACAACCATTGGAAGAACTTAGACTCTTATGAGTGACATAGACCCAAATATAGATTCCAGCTTTGCATGTGTTGTTAGTATTTGGGCTTTGGGTGGTTTGTGAGTTAGTGAGCAGAGTGAGTGAGTGAGATCAGCAAAGAGATATACTGGATTTAGTCCGATGTTACTACATGACTGCATGGGATCATGTTAAAATACATTAAATAATACATTAAATATGCAAATGTAAAAGCATGTAGTGATTTCAACAAAACTGTTCATATAAAAGAAGCTTGAAGAAAATTTAATTAAATTCTGATAGAAATAAATAAGTGAATTTAAACAGGACCGTGTGGACAGGCACAATGATAACAATATCAGTGCTAATGGCGTCATGATCGTGATAGGAGTCAAGCGTGCCGAGGTGGTCGGGGTGTTAATGTTGCTGCTGATGATGACAGAGACAGTAAAGTTCAGTACCCATGCCCAAGTGTGTACCAATGACCAGGTCATCAGAGCTACGTCCCCTCACACTGCTCCTGTACGTGGTCCCTGTCACCCTCATGGAACTGCTACGGCGGTGGGGCTCAGGGACAACTTCGGGCTCCGGAGGAGGGGGAGGTGGTGGTGGTGGAGGTGGAACTGGAACACACACACATGTATTGGCAATGCAGGAGTGTAAGGGGCTGCAGCACCTGGGTTGATTGCATTTCACCGAACTAGCAATTCTATTTAAGATCCCCCAAAAATGACCCGTGATTATCGTCAGGACATATGTCTCTGGAGATTCTCAGTCATCCTGGTCATAGTAGTCCTAAGAGCTTGAAACGAAGGCGACTGACTTCTTTAAGTTGTTTGGTGATGTTCAAGAAGCTTCTTCAGTTCTAAAACCAAAAGATGGAGAGTCCCACAAATTGGAAAAAATTGGGAAACTGTCTCTTAGGAGGTGCATCGTAACATGAGCCAAGCAAAGCCATGAGTCAATACTACCAGAGGCTTCGATTGTGAGTGGCGCATCGATTCTCAGCCTTCCTATCATATGACCTGTTGAGATCACCTGACACAAGATGTGAGTGGGGGTTAAGCGGCCTTAGATGGAATCTCAAAAATGCATTGTAGGTGGCTGACAGCTGGTGTCATAAGCATCACCTCTGTTCATAGATGGTCATTCACAGCAAACATAGATGACCTCTTTTACTCCTCTTCTCGGTCCAAAATGTGAACACTGGCATCCTCCAAAGAGTGACGTTTGTCCTTTAGGTGCAGATGTACAGATGAATCTTGTCCTGTCGAGGTGGCTCTTCTATGCTGTGCGATGTGTTTATGGAGCGGCTGCTTGGGTCCTCCAATGTAGAGGTCTGAGCACTCCTCGCTGCACTGCACAGCATACACTACATCGTTTAGCTTGTGTTTGGGAGTTTTGTCCTTGGGATGAACCAGTTTTTGTCTGAGTGTGTGGCTAAAGTGGTCTAAAGTGCACTGGGATGTTGTGATTCAAGATAACATAAGTGAAGACAGTGTTGTTCTGTTTCTCCCTAGTTGGTGTCTGACCTTCTTTCCTGTGCATCTTCGCTGACATGTTTTAAGAGCTTTATTTACACGTGTGTGTTCCTTTTTCCCCTTCTGCCCGATTCGTCCCGATCACCCCAAGTTTGTGTTCCAGAGGGTGGTGGGAGTCAAAGAGTAGGTACTGGTCTGTGTGTGTGTGGGCTTCCAGTAAACGTCAATGTTGAGGCTTCCATCCTCCGTAATGCAACAGCACAGTCCAGAAACATTAAATTATTATCTTTGTATTAACTTTGCATCTTCCCTGGTGAACTTTATGTTTCGTGAGTTTTGATTTTGACCCAGGTGTCACTGATGTATCTGTACCAGTGTCTAGGTGCTGTCTCTGTGAAAGATCCAAGAGCTTTACTTTCCACTTCCTCCATGCAAAGGTCGGCTACAATGGGTGACACCGGGGAGGCCGTGGCACACCCAAGCTTTTGTCTGTAGAAACGCTTTTGTATTTCAAATATGTGGTGTTAAGACAAAGGCCTAACAGTGCGCAAATTTAATTGGGGTAAACCTGGTTCTGTTGTGTAAGGAGCTGTCTTGCTGGCAGTCTCGACTGCTTCGGTTGAAGGTATGTGAAAAGGACACTACCGTTTCATTAGAACAGTCTCCATCTCACACACAAACACATTTTCATAATCCATATGTAATACCAAGTGTCATAAAAATGTAAACTACAACAAATTTGTGCACTTACCTGGGGATTTGTATCCAAGAAAACGTGAAATCTTGCTCTGGCAGTGCTCTTGCTCTTCATACGTAAGCAGCTGGTAAACAAACTGCCAGATCACCTGTTTTGCTGGAGTGTCCAGCACCGGGAACACATCCACGATCAGAGTGTCAACATTCCTGTCATTGAAGCACAGGCAACGGGACAGAGATCACCTGGCTGTCCAGTTAGAGGTCAAAGGAATTAGCGGGTAACAGGAAAATTTGAACTCAGGTGTATGGCCATCACCTACGTAGGTGGCCTAATTTATTGAACGGAACTGAAATCCAAACCCACAACTTAATTTGCCTCTAGCTCAACAAAATATAACCATATTAATATATTAAGTCACTAGCTTTTTCTCTCTCCACTTTAAACTGTACACAATCTATGGTCTCTATCCATACTCTCCTTCTCTCCTTGTCTCCCTGTGCTTTGCTTACCTATGCTGGAAGAAGTTCTCCAATGCTTTGCAGATGGTGTATCTCTCCTGAATGGTCAGCAGGTGCTCCAACTGCTGCCCAAAGGTGCGACCCTGAACCCTGATACTGGGGGGCAGAATTTCCGCCACCCACTGGAGGGAGCTGAGCACAGGAGAGCGGGCCCGTTCTGTGGGAACGCCACCTCCTGCGAGGTCCTGCTCTGCAAGGGTAAATGTAGGCGGCCCATCCTCCACTACCAGTGTGGGCATGGCACCGCTTCCCTGCAGCATGGACACTACCTTTTCATGAGAGGAGGTCCTGCAGGCGGACAGATGGTATCCAGGATGTCAAAGGCATTTCTACCAGTTATTCAGTAGAAAAGCTAAAACTTACAATTTAGTGATGTCACTACTACTTATGTCATGTTAGTGGTGCACAAATAACCAGTAACCAATGAATGAAAAGTTGATTTGGGGGGTACTTTCTTGTCATATTTTGTCTTACTTTAGTCTTGTAATATATTCAAAGGCTCCAAGTTTTACAAATGAAAAAATATCTTTAACAGTGGGACCATAATAACATGTTTATGCTAACTTCCTGTCACTTTTCTTCTTTTGCTTTAGGATTTGCACTGTTTTATGCAAAAACATGCAAAGAATATGTGCAGTTTATGCAGTTCAACCTCATGTCCAGTCCATTGAGAAACAGGATGCGGTCTCCTGGTTTTAGACCGGCTTTGTCTGCAGGGCTTCCTGAAGAACAGAGAAAGAATGACAGACAGTTTACCTATATGGAGTTCATATTGAAGTCTATTATCTGCTTTGCAGTGTAATTTCTAAACATGTAGGGGGCACACGCATTCTTACCAGGGATCACTGAGTCAATCCACACTGGAGCATGGCCTCTGAGAGTGAAGCCAAAACTCATGTTGCCCTTGCAAACTCTCACTGTCCTAAAGAAGCAAATTTAAGCTTCAGTTAACAACTATACTCAGAGCTCCTTTGTTGCAAAAGAAAAGCAGGTCACCTGAAATAATCGCACAGTAATCACATTCAGGGGCTAAATCAGCACGATTGTAGTAATGATTAGAAAACAGGTTACAAGAAAGCCCTCTTAAACTTTTAAACTTAATTAAAATAACATCCAGGGGACAGAAACTGTTACAATAAATGGGGTGAAGTCCATTAATTGTCAAGCTCAGTGAATGTAGACTTGAGTCACATAACACAGTGAAATTGACTGGTTCTTATGGCTTTTCTGAAAGAAGCTGAGCAGACTTCCATATTCAGCACACTATTTTAAATTCACATCCTGCATGAACAAGCCTACTTAAATATGGACAATGTGTCCCCAGGGAGCTGTATAACGAGGAGATCGGGAGTGTCTTGTGGCGGTTTACTCCCATAACTTTAGCAGATGGTGAAAGGATGCTTAAATCATGTTTAAAGGTGTTTTTCAAACACCTCTCAGCATTAAATCTTTAAACGAGTTTATATGAGTGGAAAAGCGAGTGACGTCAATTCATGATGAAAAACGACATCACTGCAGGAAAAGAGAGCAGGCGTGACTGTCCTAATAGGTTTATGTCGCCACTGGTTTTACCACTTAAGGATCTATTTTTCACTGAAATCCTACATGTTCCAGTTTAAATAAATTCCATGCTTACACAGAGACGGCTGTTCAGGCAGTTTTGGGGGATTTTTGGAAAGGTGCAGTGATCAAACATAGGAGGATAGATAGTTATTTAAAGGAACTGGCATCTTGAAGACTAAAAATGACATACACTGTGTAACTGAAGCCAGCACACTCTGGAACTGATTAAATGTTAGCAGAGAAAATCCAAATCTCTTATACTGCTCATCATTTTTGCAGAGGTGGGACCTGTGTGCCTCTTTCTTTTTGCTCTAAATAAACTTTAAAGAAAACCCAAATCATTGTTGCTTAACACAGACCTGCAGTTTGTGGTGGTGCCACTGGAGTGGCCAGCTATGAGTGACGTGGTCTTGCGCATGCCTCGGGCAGGGGGTACCACACCTTCCTCTGCGTGGGTGCGTGGCACCGAGCTGGCGCGGGTGGAGACAAGAAGGCGTTCGGGGTGATCCTCGCTTCGGCTACGGCGAAGGTGGCTGCGGCTGGGGTCACTAAAGCTGCGCCCCTTCAGCCGGCTCATCAGGCTTTGGGAAACCACTTCGTCAAAACGCTCCCGGTGCTTCTTGGGAATGAAGATCCTGACAAACATTGTGGGATCAGAACAAACCCCAGAGAGACTGGATAAGCTTTTACAGCAAAGGAGGAGCAGTTTCCAGTTCAGCTTCTCTTGTGTTCAGTCAGTAACCAGCAATTTTTTTTACATTTCTACAAGAGATCAGAATCATATACAATAAAAACAAGCAGTATTTCACCCTGAATCTCCCAAACAAAAATCAAGATTCTTTATACTAATCTCTCAAAACATCTGTTGTCCGAGGTATCAAAACTGCAGAGGGATTCTTGTTCTGATTACGTATTGCTCCAACAGCAGGATCCACTTAATTGGCTTAAAAATAGTTCAATCCGTATCATCTCATGGGAGTGTCGAGGCAAGCAGAAAGAACTGGTCCAACATCTGAGTGTGTGTGTGATTTTTGTGAGAGTTTGCATGTGAGTGAGAGAATGAAAGAGACGAGAGACGAGCTTTGTTGTGTGATCCTGTCACATTAGCGGCTGCAGGTAAAAGTGTTCAGTATCAGTGACAGCTCACTGCTAATATACGAAATGTGAGGAAGCTCAGTGCCAGAGCCACCTCTGGGAGAAAGCACTTCATTCCCCCCCTACTACTGTTATTTTGCCCTCCCATCATCTACTCCAAATGTGTTTCTTTTCCTTCTTAAAGGAAAAGCAAACCCTCACATCAAGTTACCCTTAAATTTAGTGTGTTAAAGGATGTGTTGTGAGGGTAGTGCACCCAGTTTCCCCCAATCTGTTTTGTATGTTTCATGCACATAGATTAAAAATAACAAAACAGAGTTGTAACTTATTTTTTAAATAAAGAATTAAGCCTAGTAAGGAGAGCTTGTATTTCAGATGCACAACCTCTCTGAAGCTTTGCGTGCATCAAAAAACTTGCTGCTATTTATTTGATACAAATTTCTCCCTTTAATGCCCTTTAATGCGTTCCACATCATGAACCCAATTCTTTCCAAATTGCAAAATACATTTTTAAGCAATAAATTGCAAAAAATTAGCCAAATATAGCAAATATATTTATGATATTAATTGATATATGAAAATTATTTTCTTAATTTGTCAGAAGAACACCCCATTTTCCAAAGATTTGAATTTTCTCACAATTATTTCATGGTTAAGGCTTTGAAGGGTTAAGATTCTTTAGCATCAGCTTTAAACCACAGATAAAGAACCATTTTCTTACGGTTTCTACTAACACCCAAACCTGACATTTGCCACTGATCTTTTTAGATTGTTTGAAATGTCTGGTCCCATTAAACTCTCTTGGAGTCTTAGTGCTGTCTGCTGGTTTATATTTGGCCAATTATCTGCAAGAACAAGAAAAATGCATAACAAAGCAACAGAAGTGACCTAGAAATGGAAGAAATATTGCCAATAACTGTTTTGGAAAGTGTTTTATCGTGTGCTCCTTATTTAAATATAGGGCGCTTCGCTGTTACACATACACGCGCACCTCCCCGCCACCTTTTCTCTTTTGCATATCTTCCTCCCCATCCTGCCTACAAAATGATGCTCCCTCGATTCTCAGCACAACTCTCTCTATCTCTCTAACTTCATCGTGAATCTCCTGGGTGCTTCCACTGTTGCAGAGCAGGAAAGAGTGCTTTGTTTTTTTCAGAGTGCACCAGTTCCAGTGTGGCTCCATGTACACAGCATAAATTCTGATTTAAATCCCAATAAGGCTCCGTGGCGCACTTTGGATTTCAAAGCTGTCACAGTGATTTTACAGGTACATTTGGGAATATCGTTAGGAGGCAAAGATTAGATTATTATCAGTTTTGTAGTTTCTTAAAAATCCTTGCTTATGTAGTGGGTTGCCTTCATACCAATATCTTAAGATGCAAAGCTGAGGGAATATAGATATTAACTCTCTAGAGAATTATTAACACACAGTTATGACTCACTAAAACTTAAAGGTTTATGCAAGTGCACGCTGATATACACCAGACCACAGCTTTAATTAAAACCAACCTGGAACACTGCACATTGATCGGTATCCAAAACCCAGCTATGCACAGGTGTTCCAAAAGTACAGACTGAGACTTTTAAAACTTCTATAAATGAGGTCATGCACTGCCAAGCTGTATGTTAAACCACTACCAACATCCAGTGCTCATCATCCACAAGAATAAAACACTCAATTTAATACAGTCTCTAGTTTTGTACTGTTGGTCAGACTTGTGACATTTATTTTGCTTACTGGTTGCACCTGCAGCTTTCATATGGTTTATTACATTTGTACAAGAACAAACCTGCAATACACTTGTTCGTATATTAGAAGCATAACTCAAAGAGCACAAAGCCAAAAGCACTGCAAAATTACAGTTTGCTTTTCCACAGTGTCTCCTGGTACAGAAATTATTCCACCTTGACTCAAACAGACTCACACACACGCACACACACAAATACATATGGGAACTAACTGCTGATTCGCTGTATGTTTTTCAACCTCATTAACACTTAATGACTCTTGTGGTCTAACCCAGCCATGGACAGACTCACAGCATCATCAGGTATTTTCACTAAACTTGAATAATGGAAAAGCAGTCTGGATGCTTGCAGTCTCACTGACATAAGACCAAACCCATGATTACACAATGCACTTAATTATAGTCACTCTTATGCAAACCTTCTTTGTTTCATAAGGATACATTTTTGTGGAGGAATTTCTGTTATTGAGAATACTGAGGAGCACCCAGGGTTGTACCCAGCTTTAAAAAATGCAATGATCAACTCTTCAGACTGAAGAAAGACACTAGATAAAGCAATGCTGTACATTTTTTTTTTCTATTCACTGGTGTCAAAAACGGATTTATAACTGTCAGTTACACCCATCGTTAGGGAAAAATGGAAACATGAGTGACAGTGAGTTGAGGTGGTAAAGTTGCTTCAGTGACTATCAGATAATTGGTTTTTCATGTGACCAAACAGTGTAGTATGCCAAGTGGCGTTCCCCATGGTGCAATCACGGGCCCACATTAACTTTATCAAAAGAAGCTCTCTTCACATACTTAACAGATACATTCAGAATTTACTGTTTTCATTCTTCAGAAATGGAAAAATAGCTACAATGTTTATTAATGCACAGAACATTGAGGCTCATCTAGAAAATGTAGCTGAAATACAGAGTCTTCACAAAAGATTCAGAGACTAGAAAACATATTGTGCCAGTCCAGAAAATAACAAGTAAATGTCCACTTTCACCACAACCATGAGGTGTTCCTCTTTTCCTCCTGCCTGGCAGGTCTATATTCAACATCATTTGTCCAATATATTCACTATCCCTCCTCTGTATTTCTCCAAACCATCTCACCCTTGCCTCTTTAATTTTGTCTCCAAGTCATACTACCTGAGCTGTCCCTCTGATGTACTCATTTCTATTCCTGTTCTCTCCTGGACAGCCCCAATGAAAATCTTAGCATCTTCAACTCTCCCTACCTACTGTCATTTAGTCCCACCATCTCCAAACCATACATCATAGCAGGTCTCACTACCATCTTCTAAACCTTCCCTTTTACTTTTACTGCTTTCTGTAGCATGTTGGGACAACCTTCTCAGTATTATCAGTGACACAAATTCTTCCATAGGTAGTGCTTCATCCACCTACATTCATGTTAATTGTGAACCCAAAAAGGTGTGTATGAGGGTGACAATGATTAAGTGCACTGTGTATTCATGCAGCAAAAAGTCAACTCTTCCCTGGAGGGCAGCAATGTGTTCTTCTGTAACACCAGATTGCTTGATACTGCTATTCCAAGGACCATGCTCCAGTTATAGACAGCTATACATAAGAGAAAACAATATCCATCCAAGCCAGCAGAAAGCTGGAGTGAGTGACAAAGAAAGAAAAAGTAGGAAGAAAAGGCAAGACAGACAAGCAAGAGTTGATGAAGTAACGGCAAAAAACGTAGAAGAGACAGATATGAAGACATGATCTGTAAAACCTGACAGTGTCATGAGACTAGGAAAGAACGAAGGCAGAAAACTAGAGCTCTTTCTAGGCCAGGGTCATATAACTATTGGGAATGAAGTTGTATTTTCTGTGCTTACACCCTATGTAGGCCATTCAACTTTCCTGAAAAACAGTCATACATCACCGTGGTTCCCCGGACAAACGGAGTTGGGGGAAAAACAAAACAGAATGGGGCCAGTTTTTACACGTTTATCACATTTCATTCTGTCAGTTATCGGTTTCTATTGCTGTCATCGCCTCTACTCCCTCTCTACATCCCTGTACTGTAACTCCGTTGAAACGATCTGACCTCCGTCAAAGAAACTTTCACTTGTAAAAAAAAAAAAAGTTTGGCCTAGCCAAAACAAGTGAGCAGAAACTTCAAAGCTTCCCTCCAGTGAAGCTGGATGTAGGCCTTGGGATGCCCTCAATTATAAGGAGGGCGAGATAAGTCTATAATTAGGTCTGAGGGAGGGGTGGATCAAGGACATGATGCACAGAGGGATGAATGACAATTGCAATCAGCTGGGAAACTCAGTGCAAGAGAACCATTATCATCATCATCATCATCATCAGACCCACTTCCGATCAGCTAATTTAACAGCTGGGCCAAGTATGAATCTGCAAACAGGAATCACACTATGTGACACGGTGAAGTTAAAATAAAGAGTGAAATTAAAAAGCCTCCAAAAGAAAATGTGAAAGTGGTTGTTGGGAAATGTCAAACTGAGTTTTGCTAAAATCTAGAGGTTTTCTCATGCTGTTTTGCCGGCTGGAATCGGATGTTTCCAGTTTTGACATTTTCACATGCTAACACAAAGTGTAAAATTATCATCATTACACACCTTGATAACAAGCCCACCAGATATAGTTGCACAGCAGCGCTCCAGCAACTTCAAATACAGCTCAGCACAAACAACACAAAGCACAGTGAACGCTGTTCTGAGATCAAACAAAAAGTGCCATACCGAAAGTGTCTGGAAAGGCTCCTATCCCTTCCCATGGCTCTTCGGGGCTTTGAGGAAGTGTCTGAGCTCAGTTAAGCAATGCAAATGCCTCCCCTCTGTCTCAGTTAGTCCCCATCTAGTTTTGAACAAACAACTCTCCCGGACAAAGGAGAAAGGAGAGAAAGATGAGAAACGCAAAGGTGTCCTGGATCTCAAAGGTGCTTGCTGCAGGCTCGGAAAGCAGCCAGATGAAGAACGAGAGCAAATGAGAGAGAGGGAGGGAGCAAACTATAAGAGTGGCTGTGGTTTACATCCTTCCACACCTCCAAAACATCCTCAGGCAGCATCATTAGCTCTTCTCCAACTTCATGTTTGGGGGAGCACTCTTTATCCCTTCCCATCCTTTATCCCTGTCTTCCACAGGCACCAAAAGACAGAAGCAAAGGCTCGAGGTCAACACAGGGTTGTCTTCTTGGTCTCGGTTAAAGGATAATCCTCAGCATTGACTTGTCCATCATTCAGCAGTGAGAGGTAGTGAGTGACAAATCTTCTCTTCCCTCAGTGGAGGAAAGAAAGAATGACAAGAACAGAGGAGTAAGTGAGGAGGGAGAGAGGAGAGAAGTGGAGAAGAGTGTGGAGCCCCAGTGGAATTTCATAGGCAGGTCAGCACAATGAAACTGTAATGTGCATAAGTGAACATGCAGGAAGTTTGGCAGTTGTGACTGTGTGATTCATCCCTATTCATTACATGTATGCTAGGCAGAAAATGTATCCAAACTGGTGCAAAAACTACCAGAAAAGACTGATTCATAAAGCAGAAGCTGAAAACATTTTGGCACTCAAACACAAAAGGATGTGAAAGTCTAATTAATTCACACCTTTGAAGTCTATATATGGATGCAGTGTCAGACAAAGGCTGACACTTCACTATACTCACAAGTTATCAAAACACTGCAGAACCACATGAACAAAAGAGCTAATAGGTACTCCCAGCTTGTCTCTAATTTCAATTGTCAAGCACTTGCTGACCCCTGGGCTTTACAGCATTTAAGAATTGACACCAGCAAGTGCGCCAGAAACCTAAGAGAGAATTTATTAAAAGAAGTAGGCTGCTTAAAAATAGAACACATCCTTTGGGAGGAGGCGAGGCGAATCAGCGATGGGGACAGAGGCAGACTGAGCAGCGTGTGGCCCAGCTGGTCAAGTTTTCGCAAGGCGGACAAAAGAAATAGTTTCATGAGCTGTTAAGCACACCTCAGATCCTCTGACACAGACCTCTCATTATCAGAGGAAGGGTGGGTGGAGTGTTCTCACATTCGTGTGTAAATGCATGTGCATGAGTGTGTGAGGGCTGTCGTAGTAAGTGACAGTGATTGAGGGACACACACCGGCAGATTGGGTGGCAGAAGGAGAGCAAACACTTGATTCTCCACGCTCAGAACGACGACACTGGCACCAGGCTCATGACGGAGCACGCTAATAATCGTATATCTCGCTGTCGGACATCTTAATTCCTTAGTCAGTGGCTTGGATTCTCAGCACAGCTTTTCAGATCACTGCGATTAGGAGTTATAGCACAATCAGTATACTTAATGAGACAAAAAAGGCATTCAGTATCAGCAAATTCAGGCTAGGGTAACAGCTCTGAATAGCTACATCATGCTGACAAGTTAAATGCAATAAATGGGGAACACAGTTTACTCATTAGCACCAAAATACATCTGAAGTTATAAGAAAGGTCACAAGCAAATAGCTGAAATTATGACAATTCATTGTGAGGGAACCATGCACTAAATTTTGTGGACCTTGTCTAATCTGGAGATTTTTCACTCAAAACGAGCAATGTAAACCTCATGGTTTTAATAAAAGATGCTCACTGGAAAGTCAAGAAATAACTGCAGTCAGAGGGCTTTTTCATGGGGAACCATGAAAGTCTGAGCAAAATTAGCTAAGAAGAGATTGCATTCATATTATAAATTTCATTGTCCACAGAAACTGTTTACATCAACCAACACAACGCCTGAGGCACAGCTCCTGGAAACACTCCATACGGCTCCCACCACAGACAAACTCAAGATTCAGCATAAAGACCTTTCTTCTAAAAGTTTATTTTTAGCCGTTCTTGAAACTACAAACTCAAAAACACCCTTTCAAATCTGCACAGCCTTTTTTTTTTTTAGCATGTAGGCAACATAACAGGCAGACACAAAGACATAAACATGGAACGCAGCACATATACATCAAATCCTTTAAAGGTTATAGCATTCCTGATTCAGCACCACAGTATGGAATTATGGGTAAAAGAAGGTAGAGTTGATTTTTTTAAAGACAGACTCAGGCAATTATTGTTAGAGTTATTACTGAAAGTGAGAAGAACAGCTCAACAGTCCTCAGTCCTCTATGGGTACAGCTAATGCATAATTGATGGCTCTCCTGTGGACAACAAACATTGCAAACCATTTGTTTTTCCCAGGCAGCTTTCTAAGGATGGAAATGAGCCATCAGTGCTGTGAGACAGACATCTGTGTTCAAATGAAACTGAGACGACTGGACAGCAGCTTTGTTTTTTAGCTGCAGGTAGAACAGATTAGTCACCAAAAAAAATGAGGCACAGGGAAAACTCATCACTAATTGATTGTAACAAGTCGGCTGTCATAGAGAGCTTTAACAGCAGTCCAGTTTACTTGATGACCAATCAGAAATGACCACACACGACAGACGCCAAGGAAGGCAAACTTGATGACCAGTTACATGCTGCAAACGCTCTGAAAATTAATCGTGACAAATTGTTCGGTACTCACCTGAGACAGCAACTCATAATGTCTCCCAGTATGGAACTTCAAAGCCACGACTGTGTGGATGGAGACTGAGCATCTGCATGTTTCACTGTGTGTTACACTATGTGTGCAAAATCTCATCCACCGGCAGCAAACTGGCTGTAGCAGCTAAGAGCTGTATGCAGAGGAGGGAATAAAGAGCATCCAGTAATGTGATCCACACAAAAAACTGGTGCGTGTATCAAAGAGTGCATCACAGCTGACAGGGAGATGTGGGAAAGAAGGAGACCAAGCGAGAAAAAAAGAGAGTGAAGTGAGCAGAAAAGACAGAGAGAGTGGAAATGCAAGCGTGTGCAGCGGTGTTGTGTTTTGGGTTTTGATTTTCCAATGATTGCTGAGGAGGAAGAAATGCAATATTCGGCGGTCAACTTCTAATCATACGCTTTTTGCATACTGTACTTGAGGTGGGGGTAAACAGAAGAGTGACATTCAAGCACCCAAGAGCAGTGTTAGACATAAAAGAAACTTATTTATGTGTGGTTTTGATGTGTCCCTGACACATTTCACAGTAAAATGCTGAAAGAGCAGGGGTTCCTATGGCAAATCACTAGGTTTTTTTTGGTTGTTGCTGTGTAAGCTTATACTGTATAACTTTACCCAATATGTCTATAACTCCATCTACAAGCAGAAACAGTAATTTCAGCTATTTTTGTTTTGGACCCAAAAAAAGGTTCATGATAACTTGAAGATGCAGTGTTGATTACTTAGAACGTGTCACCATGCTGTTAATAAACCTGGGTCCCTATGATTTGTTAATCTTTTACACTTAAGTATGGCACCAAGCCAGTCACATACAAAGCTTCAGATCCATTGAAATATCTTCTTAACAATGTGACAAATTCAGAATTCCAACAAGGCTGAAGCCTATCCCAGCAGTCACAAGCAAGAGGCAGGGTACAGCAGTCACACAGCACTGTTCACAAAAACAATAAAATAAATAAGAAAATGAAGTGCCATAATAGCCAATAAAAAAGCACCGTAAGACACGATGAAATAAACAGGTCTTTTAAAAATAACTGAATAATAATGATTCAATAAAATTCCCCATAAACTGGGGAACAACTAACAAATTCTGAGCCTGTGAAGACAGCGAGAAGCAGTGTATTTTGTAAGAAGCTGAGATTAAAAATAAATCTGTAGCCTGGCTGTTTAGTGCTCTGTATGTAAATACAAGAATTTCCTGAAACATATTGGAACCAATGTAAAGAGTATAAAATGTGAGTATATGAGTTTGCATTTTATACAGCTTGGATTAGTGAAAGAGATGATTATAATCAGAGTCTAAATACTAAATATCATATCAGGTTTGGCTTCGGTCTGCAACCAGATGTAAAAATGACCAGAACTGTGTTGCACTGTGAGTCTCCCCCTCATTAGTATTCCAGGGACATCTAAGTACGAGAGGAACAGTTTTAAGAAACTCCTGTGTTTCTGAGAAAGTGTTGTTAATCACTGCATGAAAAGAAGTAAATCATTGAAGCCAATCTTCTTAAAAGATGCACATGGCATTTAGTCAGACTTGTTTTACCTCTAAGTCTCTCTCTGATTGCATATCTGGGTGAATGAATAGCTACCTGACACTGTCAATCAGTTGCTGATGCTCCTCAGTGATCAGAATATCGGGCAGGGCCTCAGCCAGGCTCTCCACATCCCTCTCAGCAGCGTACTGCTTTAGCACCTCAAACAGCTGTTCCTTCACATCTGGCTCCTCTCCTAACACTTCCTCCACCTGACAGACAAAGAAAAAAAAGGCATCATTAAATATGTTAAGTTTCAGTTCAAAACATGCAGAAAAATGATAGAAAATTACTTTTTTATTGAACTCCATGGCCTTGTGGGCCCGGCTCTCCCTGACGCTGTCCCCGCTCTGTGACAGCACCCTCATGCTGCTGCTCAGCCGCTTTGGTCGACGAGCCATGCTGAGCACACCCAGACGCAGAGGTCGTCCCTGAGCTGCTTTTATCATGGCGGCTGCTGTTTCGTGGTGCTTCACTGGAATGCCGTTGACCTCCATGACATAGTCCCCTGCCTTGAGGCCGCTGCGGCCAGCTGGACCATTAGGCATGCAGTCCTCAACCATTAGCGGGCTGTCTCCCACAATGGTGAAGCCAAAACGGCCATCTGGGCCAGGGTTGATGTCAATCTGACAGGGCAAAAAATAAATAAAGTTTGCCACCTTTGCACCGTCTTCACCATTGTAGAGCTAAATGTGGGTTGTTGACTTTCAGCTGACCTGTTCAATGCGTGACACCACCCCGATGCTCGGTGGGACCGTCTTGAGGGTCTGAGCCAGAGCGATCAGCGCCGGTGTGCTGAGGTTGGTCACATCCTGGCCCTCTATGTCCACCACCTGGTCACCGGGCTGTAGGCCAGCCAGGTAGGCACTACTGCCTTCTACAACAGACAGGATATAGCTGGGCCCAGTGCCTCCAAGTCGGAAGCCAAAAGCCTCTGGCCAGTTCTGATTGGTGGCTGGGAGGCCGAGGTCTGGATAACAGAAAGAGAAATAAGACTTGAAGAGACGCAAAGAAATGGCTCATTTGTACATTTCTTGGGAGGAATTAGGTATTAACAAAGCAAAACCTCAGACTCAAAGATGATTATATCAATAGGCACTTTATGAAGGGGTGAAACCATCTCTGCTTTACCGCTTGTCGCATGTCCTGAAAGCAAAAAAAAGAGCATTGCTAATCTGGTCCAAGCTCCTAATACAGTGGAGGTGGTTGCGAGCTGTAGAATAGAGGTCGAACAGACTGTTTAAATGGGCCAACTGAGATATGGAGCTGCTTGTAGCTGTAGCAGCAGGTGCACTGGTCTATTTAATGAAACCGCAAAATTTCAAGGCACTCTCTCTGTTTTAGAAAGATTGACTTTTAATAAACCGAAGGAGGTTATTTATGCCTGCTGCTATCTAGCCCACATGTCGAACCACCGGCCTTCCCCTGGTCACTGGCCTCATTAAGCTGCTGTCGAAAGTCTCCCAGTAGAATCACTCGTCTTCCACAGCCATCCGAATGCATCGAAGATATATGTAGGACATTATTGGGACTGTTAAGTGCACTTTGACTTTACGTGAAGGTGCTTTTATTTTGTTCCAAAGTCTTTGTCTATGCTCTTGTCTTTTGCAGCATCCATATTTGTATTACAGTGTTACTTATTAGAACCAGCTAATTTGTACATAGTTGTCATGTATGTGGCCAAGATTGAAAACTTATTTGATCAAATAGTGATCAAATTTGCCAAGTCAAGCCAGTGCCGCTACTCCATGAAAAAGATCAATTGTGACATCATGGTCCCAAGGCAGAAAACCAGAAAGGAAAGCACGTTAAAAAAATATTCACCAATCGCAGCACCAGCACCAAAGAATTGTTTTTCTTCCTTGCAAATGATTCGTCTTGTAAAGACACAGAAAAGAAAAAGAAAGAAAAAAAAAGACTAATTAAAAAGCGCAAATTCTGTGCAAGCCTTTGTAAAGAAATCTGAAAATGTCAGACTCTACTTCAAAACAAGACATAAAAAAGACAGATCTTACCAGAGCACAGGGAAGAATATTCAGGGCGGTGAATACAATACATATATACAGACTCAAAAACCCACAGAGCCTGATCTCAGAAACAAACAGTAGCTGATTAAGGCTCTAAAACAGACTGGAAAATCGCTACTACTGAGATGTGGATCATAATCTTCTCTCCCTGCAAGAACATAAGCGGCAGTATCGAGACTTTCTTGTCCTCTTCTCTCCGGCTTGTGACACAGATACACATCTGAGCTCCAGGTCCTTTTAAAGCTTCCCTCTTTATCTGACTTCCACTAGATGAAACGCCTCGGGAATAGCATAAAAATAATTATCATTCTGAGAAACAGACTTACAGAAATCTTTGGAGGCACTCCGAGTTCCCGACTTGCTCTGGCGCAGGGAGAAGCGGCCCTTTCTGCTCAGGAAACGCCTCATCCTTGCCCGGCTTGCGGCAGGGCACGTTCCAGCCAGCCTACCTTCACCCCCAGCTTGGGGGTCGATGCAGCCAAAGAGTGTCCTAGGACACCCTCACGCTGCTCCTCACCTGAGCTCACTACCTCCAAAGGCTTCTACCCACGTATGTAAATCAAGTGTACCTGAGAGGTCACATTTGGAGATTACGTAGGCCAGTGCCTCCCCCTGTTCTCAGAGAAGTAGCAGTCTGAAGCAGTGGAGGTGGAGGCTGGAGGAGAAGGGAGAGTGTCTGAAAGTCAGGTTCTCCATCCTGGGTGAGGCAGCCTCAGTCCAAACCCTGTGGCTGACGATCAGAAAACTGGGACATGCTCACTTGGTCCTGAAATGGTTCTTTGCGAGAAAAGGTACAGCGAAGCCCCATTTTTCTATAAATACCTTTCTCTCTCTCTCACTCCCAGCCTCTCTGTCTCCCTCCGTAGCTCATGTGCATGAGGCCCTCTCAGAGGGCTGAGGAATGACCCAGAAACTGTAGAGTACGAGCCAGGGACACGTCTCTGATTATAGCATCTGTGCTAACCTTGCTACTGGAGCACTGGTTATAGACATGGAGCCTAGAGATGGGCTCAAGGTTACACACACATCAAATACAGCAGTGGGTTTTTTGGCTAAGCCAATCATCCACAGTGAATTTGCCACAAGACCACAGGGCTAATGGATTAATAGATCCAGTTTGTCTCTGTAGGAATTGTGACAGAACAGTGGTGCTTTCATGTTCCTACAAAGGAGCTACAGCAGTGGTTGCTGTGCTTTACCTGCCAGGTGTGTGTGCTTTCAAAACAGGTGGGATTCCCAAGACGGCAGGTGGTGTTCACTCTACAGCCACACACACACACTTCTACAACAAAGAAATAAGAACTAATTTAAGACCATAAAGTAAAATTACCAACAACACATTATTGTAGTCAAGCAGCAAAGGCACAAAGTAGAAACATCAGGAGTTTTTCCACTCAGAGAAAGTGTGAACATGACTGGAAAAAAAACTGAAGTCAACTGTGTAAGAAAATAGCATTTATTTGATGCAAACTCTAGCTAATCAGATATTTTTACATCTATGCACCGCTGTTTCGATCAAACAGATTCATTTTCCACACCTGACCGAGACATGAAGGAAGAAGGAAAGAGAAACTAAAATTAAATGATGTCATTTTAGGTAGAAAACAGTGATTTTTATTTGCAGTACAAAAACTGCCAAAAACTAGGCAACAACAAATGGCATGTTTCACTTATTTCATCAAAAACAAACGTGCATTTGTGCATGCCTATCATTTTAAGATCCAAAAGTTCCCAAATTAGACAAAACATTTAATGAAGACAATAATGTTAGTAGACCGACCAACAAAAATGAGCTGTGTGATGAAGCAGTAGTCCTGGGGCACACTTGTGTGTACCGCATGAACCAAAAACACTTTGGCCTTAGTTTGGGTTTTTTTGAAATTCACTTGAAGTGCAAATAACGTGTACAGTTACTGGCTACAAAGTCACAATCAAAGCCACAACAGTCTGTAGTTAGCATCCGCTTTGATCATACAATGACTGTTTGAAACTCCACCTCATCTGGGGAGGTGATGACATATTCCTCTTGCTGCTGCACCACTTGTACTCCTTCCTCCAATGTTTCCTCCGTGGTAACCATAGTAACAGTTCCCTCCGCTGTACCTGCCCTGGCCAGCAGTCTGCCGTCACTGATGGCGGAGGCCAGCGTCATGGCCACCTGCTCGGTGAGGCTCTCGGGCGTGGCGATGGTGATGGTATCACCGCAGTCAGAGATGGACAGGCCTTCCTCGTTCTCGGCCACATTTCGCACAATGATCTGGTGGCTGCTCGCGCCGCCCGCACTCTGCGATTGGCTGACGAGTCTCTGCACCACCTTCACGATGTGGTTTCCCATCTGGGAGGGACAGAGTTTGATGGGTTTTTTGTTTTATTTGTTTTTTTAAAAACACTATATGGGTTCAATTCGAATTTTAGCAAACAATGAGATTCACATATTCTGGAAATACTCCAACACACGTTCATATAATCCTTGTGTACCAACCTCATTTTGGCTGTCTTCAATGACTGTCACTTCTTGCTGCACTTCCTCCTCCGTTTGCGTCTGAATGATAGAAAAAACAAAAAATCTCAAAATTTCCTTTTGAAATTCAGACCTTTACAAACTGCCTCAGCATCAGTTCTGACTTTCCACTGAATACAAAATTGCTCTGTAAGTATTTCAACCCCATTCCAGTCATTCTGCAGTAACACATCTCTTTAAAACTAATGAAATGTCACATACAACATTTTGCTGTGGTTCTGAAATCTCGTAATCTAGGCCCTAAACATGGCAAAGGAAATTGTTTGGTTGCAATCAGCGACCCAATCAGTTTCCTGCAGATATAATCATTTAGTACAACTTGAAGAGTGAAATTACACACTTCAGCTTGCATCTAAAAGAGAATAAGAGAGAATACCACCTGCTGTGACTGAACTCTGGACAGATTTGGAAACATGCTGCAAACTTTGAACCCCCCCTCACAACAACTGTTCAACAGCTTTGTTTTTTTTCCGCCCATCTAATAACTGTTATGCAAAGACCATGTTTTCTGTTAACCCTCCTTCCCTGTAGTGCTAACCTTGATTATATACTCTTGTGTGTCTGCCACCACTGAGGAGAACTCCACCAACACAGCGTTAGGATCGTCTGAGATGATGGCTGTTGCATCGGGACTGTCCAGTGTTGTCTGTCCTTCTGTTAAAACAACCTGCTGCTCACTGGCGTCATCCTTATGGCAGCCGCCTGGGATAAATACAGGTTGTGTTAATTGGTCTGTTTGCATCTGTGCTGCCAGTACATAAGTTTGGCTTTGTGTGTCGTCCTGACCTTTAGCGCGCATGTGCCGATTGAGAGTCCCGTGCTCCGCAAAGCCCCGTCCACACTTTGGGCACTTGAAAGGCTTCTCGCCGGTGTGATGGCGGATGTGTCGTACCAGAGAGCCTTTCTCTCTGAAGCCCCTCGAGCAAAACTGACACACATACGGTCTTACATCACCATGAGTCCGCTGGTGCACTTGCAAGGCATTCTGAGAAAGAGAAGAAAATCTGTTAGACTGGAGTGAAATCCCCCCATCATTAGTGCAAGAATTTTTTTAATGAATTACCTTGGTTTTGTATGCCTTGTTGCATCTGGTACAGTGGTAAGGTCTCTCATCCGAGTGTGCCCTCATGTGTTCCCGTACATGGCCGATGGTTTTGTAGAGCTTGCCACACTCGCCGCACTTGTATCTCCTCTCATTGACATGGACTTCCATGTGTTTCTTCAGCAGGTAACCAGTTAGAAACTCTTTATGGCACAGTGTACACTTGAAGGGCTTATAACCTGCATAAAGAGGAAGAGAAACACAAGAACAAAACATCTTTTACCACAAGTGGCGCATATAAAGCAAGAAGGTCAGAACTGAGACAGCAAAAGACTGAATCCAGCACACTTGGCATGACTTTGTAGAGTGTAAATAACGATAGAGAAATCGGCAGCGACTTTCTGCATTTCTCTATATTTGGCAACAGGACCAACTATGTTGGAAGTTGGTAAGACCGAGTCACACGATGAGAGTTAATTTCAAGCCAGAGGTCTGTATAATAGTCAATTTTATAGCATTCTTACTGTGAAAGAGATTATCCATAAACCAAAGAGATGGAAGACGGTTAAACCAAGAAGAAGTGTCAACATGTTTTTATGGTTTTTGCACTTAATTCTTCAGGCGCTTTCAGGCTGTTCCTTTTTTTTAACAGATGCTTTACTTAAAATAAAAAAAATTACTTCTTTAAATTTAAAGAAAGGGAAAGGTTAATGCATTGTAAATGATCCATAAACTAAAATATTTTTGAAACCTAAGGTTTTCTTTTAATGAATCAAAAAGTCTGATGTTTTTGATTGAGTGTTGTGCCAAAAAAAAACAAATAAAACAACACATGACAAGGACGAGGGAGCAGAAAAAATAACAGCAGGAAAAAAAAATCTCATTAACCCTAATAAAAAAATTACAGGTTTCATAAAATTACAAAAGTATAGCTAACCAAACTGAGCAAGCAACCAAAAGATGTGTGAATGACAGAGTGGACAGGTCATTCGCTACATTTTGCTCTCCCCACTTTCCCCATCTACTCTACTGTCCTGTGAAAATAAAGGCGTAATAATTAAAAAAATACATGAATAATTTTTTAATTTTTTTTAAACAAAAATCTGGCAGCAGTATAATGGGTGTGGTTAAATGTTGCAAGAATATTAAGCATATATTTAAGAGCCACTGGAAAGTGACAAACATTCTTCAATAATGAAGTCATATTTTTAGCTAACGTTAGCAGTGCTAGAGTCAGCAACCTTCAGTCCTTGAGTCCGTGAAGAATGTGATTCCTGTAGTCAAGTGGTTTCATACCAGTTTACTCTGACACAACCTCCACACAACCATTAATTGATTAAGTCACAGTGCTGGGTAGAGACTTACCTAAATGGCCCTTAACATGAAAGCGGAAATAATTCAAGCCCTTGAAGGAGCGGTTACAGTGTGGACAAGTGTGCAGTTTTGATGATGTCCGATCACCACCGTCACCCGTTTCCTTCAAAACAAAAAACACAGAAAACTTAAAATGCACCAGAAAGAAAATACAACAGTGTCTCGTGATGACAAACCTTGACTTTGCCTGGTCTGCTGAATGTATACGCTGTGTAAATTCAAGCTCCCAGTACTTACCTCCTCCATCTCCACAAACTCCTCTTTAACTTGGATCTCAATGACACCTCCGTCGGCTTCAGGGTGGTCCGAAACAACTTTATTTATCTCCTCAGTTGCATGTGGGGTCTCTGTCTCTTCAACCACAGTCTCCTCTGTCCCCAGTGCAATGCCAGAGTTGATGATGGCCTGACAGATGAGATTGTCACCTGCTGCTGCAGCAGCCGCCAGAGCTTCTGCCTGAGACTGCTCCACCACCACCTGACATGAGACAGAGCGACAGCACAGACAAGGAAAGAATGACAGGCTTTAAACTAGAGAGCATGAGCCATAACACAATCTGTGCTAATTTCATTAGACTATCCTGCAGCTGACTGGTGCCTCTCACCAGTCACTTCCACTTAAAAATAATAGTTTCACTGCAGCCCGGAGAGTAGCTGGTGAGCATTTGTAGACAAGTCTGTCTCTTACATGCAAACTACAGGCGATGGCAATATGCTAGCAACCAAATAATCACAAAGAGGTTTCTGCCAACCAATCGAGGAATACACATTGTTTTCCCCAGGGAGAGATGAGTCGCTATGAGAAAACCAGTGTCACTGACTGGTCTCTGGGCCTGTGTGACCGGGGCTTTAGCAATGATTTTCCCAGCAATTGTCATCAAACTCCAGCCACCACATGCAACCGGTCAGTGAACTTATTTTTCCCCTCATGACCAGCAGTTGCCAGATGGTCACTGACCTGTGTGACTCAGGCCTTATTCACTTAATCCAACATTTTCACCTTGCTTGTTACATCCCAGTTAATGTCACATGGTTACCAGTCACATGTCTGCAAAACCTCAATAGTACCACCACTGCCAACTAGTGTATCTGAGGTGTAATTACAGAGGGGTGCAGATATTGTAAAGCATGTTAGATATAAGTGGGATAAACTGATTTCATCTTTACAGGAAAGCTCTCTATAGTAAGCTGGAGCACCGTGAGAAATGTTCAATTTGAACAAATAGAAAACTAAAGAAGAAAGAAAAGTTCCAGAAATTATGAGTGCTGGCAATCATCTCTCTGCAGATTTGAAAAAAAAGAATCTGTATCTCTACTTTAAACTGCCTCAAAAGAATTTCGTGCAAAAATGCACCAAATAACTATAAAAGAGAGGATTCAGTATGTTTTATGTCTGCATCTTTATGCTAACCTGTTGCTCCTGTGTAGTTCCATCAACCTCCATTGTAAAGTGGACCTGATGGAGAACCTCTTGGGAACCAGACTCTACCACACTGACCACAGCGGTCTCAGCCTCCACCATTTCCTGCTCCACCGGCTGCTGCTCCTCCACAACTACAACCTCTTGCTGGGCAGCCACTGCAGCTTGATCAGCGTCAATTCCTGAACAAATTGCAAAGAATCAGTGGATCTTCAAACTGAGGCATAATGCACTATAAATTAAACTGACTATAAATCCATAAAGAAGACTTGTTAGTTTTTAGCTAGCTTCTTAAGAACAAATACACAAATCCAACCTTTCTGCACTCCATCCTTGCTGACCAGGATTTCCTTGTACTGAACAAAGCGGATCTTTTCTGTACATGGTGTGAGAGCTTTGAGATGTCTGGTGAGAGCACCGGATTCTCTGAAGGCCTGGCCACACAGGGTACATCGATACGGCCGCTCATCTGCAAGAGAAAAGACGTCATTTAAAATATAGTTAGGTCATTTTCACGAGATGACGTCAGAGTGAAATGAATGTCTCGTGTGACGTTGGTTTTCTCGTCGTACCCGTGTGGCGACGGTTGTGACGAATCAGGGAACCTTTTGTTCGAAACGACGTCCCACAGAGGTCACATGAGAAGTTTTTCTGGTCACTGTGAGTTTTCATGTGCGTTCTCAAGATATTGGTCTGTGAAGAAGAAGAAAAAATGATTAAATCAGACAGGCCAAATTAGCAACATAAACTCCTAATAACCATTGTGTTTACATTTTCCAATTAAAATAAATGCAAACTCACAGTTTTAAATGTTTTTTTACAAAGATGGCAAATGTAACGTCCTTCTGTGTTGACTTTATACATGAGCTTGTCACTGTCGCCACTGTCAGATACGACTCCCTCGGTTTCATCTGACTGGTCAGAGACTTTAAGGGAAGCAGTTTTCTTCCTGCGCCCTCGACCTAACTGAGCATCGCTTACATCTGTGAGGAAGAAAAAGAAAAAAGGCCAAAGTAATAATTCAATCTGAAATCTAATAAAAAGCTTAAAACAATGTTAACTTGAGCTGAAGCGACTTGTCACTTATATACAAAATGACAAAAATAACATACTGAACATTGTCTCATCTCAGCCTCTTGGGATTTAGATTAATGCTGGGATTAAACACACATTGAGAAAAAGCCTCTTGCAGGAAAATACAAGCCAAATTCAAACAGATGGGTCATTGTGTAAACTGTAAATATAAACAGAACCCATTTCTAAATCTCATAAACTCTTAATTTATTCACAATAGAACATAAAAAAAACATTTAATGTTTAAACTGATACCAGGCCCTCTGGAATTAAAAACAGACATGATTATCTCATCAAAACTGCTGCATCATGGCTTCTCGGGGGCCAAAGCTCATTTAAAATGGATTTGAGGCAAAGTGGAAAACAGATCTGCAGTGTCCCCTGGATTAAAGACAAGAGAGACCATGGGATTGTCGTCTGCGCTAAGGTCAAAAGCCTGCATCTCTGATGTTATGAGCCTGCACTAATATTTTTGTAATTACAAGCTTGGGCATCTGGAAAGGCATCATTAATGCTTTTTCATAAAATATGGGTTTAAGAGGTTTGAAAATCATTGAATAGTGTTTATTTATATTTACACAGCATCCATTTTTTAAATTTGTATTATGAGGTTTATCTTTGCATTAGCTAAACAGCTAGCTGGGGAATCGGGAATAGATTTTGCTGCGTGACTCACCGTTGGTAGTCTTCCCTGCCTCTGCTGAAGATGCAACTTCAGCCGTTTTCACCTCTGAAGAAGAATTTCCATTGACTGCAGCAACCTGGGAAATTTTTACAGCATTCAACGTGATGTGACTCAGTAAAAACCCTCTGATTTTAGAGTGCTCCCCGAAAACACACATCACACTTTATACCTCTGGACTGCCATCGAGGCTGCTGGCGTCCCGTGCCTCCACACGTTTGCAGTGGTGTAACTTGTGCTGGATGAAAGCCTCCAATGTGGAAAACTCGGACTGACAGCGTCCGCACTTGTGCACATCTTCATCTAAAAAGCACAGAAACAAGCCCTTACAGTGTGCGGCAACTTCACCTGTTTTTGCTGTAAGCCATCACCTGTCTGCTGTAAAGTTTGCCCAAATACTGGCTGGACTTCTAACGTGGACAACGCTGAGGCGAGGTCGCAAACAAGCTAATCTTGCTAACGGCAGCTAGCAACATTTGAAGATGAAGGAAGTTAGGCCCAAACGCAATAATCAATAAACAGTTCAGATCTGCTTTAGCTGCTATGAGGACTCACCTTCGTCTCCCAGCGTGGTTTGAATGGTGATCGTCTCGTTGCCGTTCTTCGTTTGCTCCCGCTCACTTTCTGCCGTATGATTATTTTCCACACTCATGTCGTTTGAATCCTCCGTCTCTGTCGCAACGCTGCAAAAGGGAGGAAAACATGGCGGATTTACGACCCCGTAGTCATAACAACAAAGGGCGCGTGCGTATGTCTTCTCGTGGACAGAAAGGCGAAAATTCATTATGTTGAAAATGCATGTTTACATACACATTATACAGGCAGCTCCCATTCAGCTCAATACATTTCATATAAGATTTATTAGGAAAGAATTCACTATATTTTTATTTCTATTTTTCCTTCATATATGCGCAGTTGAAATGACGTGTGACGGGTAAATAATATATAAGAGACATTGCTAGAAGAAAACAAACTATAAATGGCACTCGCTGTATACATGTATGTCTTTACAAACCACTGGGAAATCTCACAAACTGGTGGCCATAATACATGTGAAGAGTGCTCCTTTACACCCACACTCCTAAACGAGTTAATCGCAAATGAGTTAAACTTAAAGGAGTGAGGAAAACAATTGTTTCTGTTATGCTCCAGTTGGTATTTTTCCTGGTATGGTTAGAGCTAAACCGAATTTCCCGGAGGAACCCACCCGAGGGATTAATAAAGTTTCATCTGATTTCTAATCTAACTGCTGAGTGAAAGGTAACTTTAAATCACTTCTAAGTTGTAATACTTATCTTTTTAAAAAAAAAAATGCCAGCGCTAAATCGACATTTCAAATCATCCTCTCAAAATTTCAGATTATTATGTCAGAATGTCAGTTTACTGAGTATCTTCAAAATTTATGATACATAACACATGGACAGGAAACAAAAATCTTCAGCAGAAACATGTTCCAAATGCTGAAGAAAACCGTTTTTTGCTATTTGATATATTGAAATTTTGAAATTTCATAAATAACTCGAAATCTTAAGATACTTAGTAAGTGGAAATCTTGACATATGTAACTTGAAAGTTTGAGATAATAACTCAAAATTTCGACCCAGCTCTGCCTGACTTTTTTTCTCTTTTTTTTAACAGTGGCAGAAATAAACTTCCATATCCATGTAACAAGTGTGGGAGAAGTTCAGTGATATTGGCCTAGGAGCATTTAGACACCCAACACGTTACAGAGAAACTTCTATAAAGTGACCCCTCCCCCACCCCCCAATTTAGTGTTATTGTTTCTTCTAAGTCCCACAAAAAATTAGTCTAGGCTCATGCTGGCTGTAGTTGCTCACATCGGTCCTTGATAATGGCCCATGGCATTGCATTTTATACAAGGGAGACTTCTAATTTTATGAACTTATATTTGTACTGATTTAAATGGAGAATGAACAAACTCTTGTCCCTGCTTCACATCTCCTGTTTCAATGCTTCATTGCCTTATGTTACAGTCATTTCATATTTACACACAGACCTTTATGAGTCATGAGTGGCAACACTAAGCAGTACAAAAAATAAGACTCTAGCAAATGTACTGGTGATCTTTTACCCTTAAATGACCTTTCAGTGTGGGGTCATTTAAGGGTCAAGTGGTTTTACACTTTAAAGAAAACATTCGTAAAAAAAGATAATTGGTGGGTATCAGTGTTTTGGCTTCATAAAACAATATAATTTATGTATTTATTGACAAAGGTATACAGTTGACATTTCTGAGGTTTGTGTCCGTGTTTCTCCCTGCTATTCGCGACATACGAGTAAACAACAAACACTTTACGGCAGTAAATATGGCTTCTCACTTCAGCGGTGTGCTGCAGCTGACAGACCTCGATGATTTTATAACTCCTTCTCAGGCAGGTTTTTTAACACTCGTGTAACATCTTATAATATCATATGTACTTTTGTGGGACATCGCTAGCGAGTGATTAGCTTCACGTGTATGTATAAAAAATAATACTAATTGAAGAAAACGTACTCAAGTGGCTAGCATATCTAACCGTAACTGTTCTTATCTGTTGTGAGTGGACATGGAGCCGTTTTCGAACAAAGTTCGTCATATTACGATATTTATTAATTGGACTAAGTTTGTCTCAGTTTGTAATATCCGTGAACTTTAAAGTGATGAGACGGATGTTGCGCAGTTAGCTTGCTGCTAGTTATAGCGATCATGATGTAAGTATGAGGAACTGCTGGAGACAAGGTTTTGCTTGTTTAAGTCTTTTAAAAAGAGCTAATGGCGCTCGCTAGCAATGCTTTGGTATTTTATGGCCTATCATATTCTTTTTCCTGTGTTGTTTTAGTTTTCTTTGGTGCCTTTGGGCGTTGTCATAAATTGTTTTGTATTGTACATGAATGGAAAGGCGGTTGATCGAGTTGACATACCTGTGGAGGAATGAAATGCCTAGTGAACCTTTTAACGAGATTAAGCTGATGAGCCACACCACGGAGATATGAGAAAAAAAGGTGTGGAAGTTGGTTAAGAAGACCTAAGGTGAAGGTGACCAATCAGTGAGGAGCAGTATGTGTTTCAGTATGTTGCTCCGAGAAGGAGCAATGTTTGCTTTGAGAGTGTTGATAGAGAAGGTCTGAAGGTGTTGCACTGTGTTTTTGTGGATCCAGAGAAAGCATATGTTTGGGTATCAAGAGAAGAATTGTGGAAGACAGCATGAGGAAGTGAGCATGGCAGCAAAGTATGTGGGTGTGGAGTAGGGCGTGTGAGAGATGGGTTCAAGATTGGGGTGGGATTACATCAGGGACCAGCTCGGAGACTCTTCTTGATTGCAGTGGTGTTTTACAGACTGACAGATGAACTCAGGCAAGCGTCTCCATGGTCTATGGTGTTTACAGACAACATTGTGATCTGTAGTGAGAGTATGGAGCAGGTGAAAGAGAGTCTGGAGAGAAGGTGGCAGAGTTGAAGATGCTCACATTTCTATTAGTAGTAACCCAGATGGACAAGATTAGACATGAGTACATCAGAGGGACAGCTCAGGTTGAGGTTTTGGAGAGAATATTAGAGAGGAAAGGCTGAGATGGTTTGGACATGTGCAGAGCAGGGATAGTTGATATGTTGGATAAAGAATGCTGAATATGGAGCTGCCAGGTAGGATTGAAAGAGGTAGACCTTAGTGAGATTCATGGATGTAGTGAAAAAGGACATGCAGAGGGCTGGTGTGACAGGAGGGGATACTAGGGGCAGGGCTAGGTGGTGGAAGATGATCCACCGTGGCAAACCCAAAATGGAGAACAATAAAAGAATTAAAAGAACATTATATATGGATTTAACGTTTAAAAAATCACTAATTTCTTTTAAAAATTTGCTTATGTTGACTTTGTTCTGCAGGAATGTGTTAAACCTGTCAAAGTAGAGAAGAAACAAGGTAAATCTGTGGCCAAAATACAGATAGAAGATGATGGCAGTTATGTACAAGTCAACAAGGTGGGTTTAAAGGCTTGAGTTTGAGTTGTTGAATTTCAGGTATTGCACCGCCCCATATTTTGATTCCATCAAATGTGTTTGTAGGATGGTGGGAAGCAGAAGTTGGAGAAAGCAAAGATCACACTGAACGACTGTTTGGCCTGCAGTGGCTGTATCACCTCAGCTGAGAGTGTCCTCATCACACAGCAGAGCCATGAAGAGCTCTTCAAAGTGCTCCGTAGGAACAAGGTAGCGTTACGTCGTCTGAATGCTACTTACATGAAACTAATAATTTAGCCTGACATCATTTTCACCTGTGACTCATTTCAACTTCAGGCCAATGAGACAGAGCAAAAGACTGTGGTGGTGTCAGTGTCACCACAGGCCAGAGCCTCCCTGGCAGCCCATTATAACCTGAGCAGTAGTGAGGCAGGCAGGAGGCTTACCTCGTTCTTTAAAGGCCTTGGTGAGTGTAAATATGCATTCAAACAATCGGGTTATTTAGGTTGACATAGTCACCTCTGAAAATTTTTGTTGTCACTGTTGTTTCAGGAGTTCATCATGTGTTTGATACCAGCTTCAGTCGGACCTTTAGTCTGCTGGAAAGTCAGAGAGAGTTTGTGGAGCGTTTCCAAAGGAAGCAACAGGACAGTAAGGCCCTGCCCATGCTAACGTCAGCCTGTCCAGGTATTCCACCAGAAACACTCAGGAGCACAAAGTGAAATCAGTGATGTTGGATGGAGTGATTTATTGAAATGTGCAAAATTAAACTGAAATAGATTAGATAATGGGTAAACAGAGTTTGTACAATTCTAACAAGCTTGAAAGTCAATAATTAGTCTGACCAACTTTATTCTTCAACCCAGCCTGGACTCTCTTAGGAAAGTGTGTGTCTTTTCTTCAGGTTGGATCTGTTATGCAGAAAAGACTCACGGGGAGTATATTCTTCCATATATTAGTACCACTCGCTCCCCCCAGCAGATGATGGGATCTTTGGTCAAAAGCTATTTTGCCGGACAACAGGTGAGCTTGTATTTGTTGAGGAGTGGTATTTGCTGAGTGCATAGCTCAAAAGTCTCAAAAAGAGAGGCTACTGAAATGTGTGTTCCATGTATTTTTAGGGGCTGAGTCCACAACAGATCTACCATGTGGCAGTAATGCCTTGCTTTGACAAGAAACTTGAGGCTTCACGGTCAGACTTCTACCTGACCAACGCTGAGACCCGTGAAGTGGATTGTGTCATCACATCTGGTACAGTGATTACTCCTATAGTGGCCTTTGTGCGCATGGACTCGCAGTATCCTCTGTCTTATTTTTCCTATCTATTAAAGGGGAGGTTCTGAAAATGCTGGAGGAGGAAAATGTGTCTCTTAATGATCTGGAGTCTGCTGCCCCAGATACAATGTATGTTCTTTTTCATTTTGCATTTTTTTAAATTTGATAATTCACTCACATAAAGTAATTATACAATTGCACCTGCATAGCTTGGATCATTCCCTATTCATTTACTTTTTTTCTTTTATCGCAGGTTCAGCAGTTTCTGTGGAGATGAGTTCCTGAGCCATGCTGGGAGTGGATCAGGAGGTTACCTGCATCACGTTTTTACATATGCTGCCAAGCACCTTTTCGGAGAGGAGGTGAAGAATCTTACCTACAAGACCCTCAGGTGAGCATGTCGCCTCTTCTTAAAGCAGCAGAAGCGCTTCACGGTGGTGTTCTGTGTCCTGGAACAGCTGAGCTCAAAACCAAATATAAATGAGGACACATTCTGTGCTTGTGATGCACAGTCACAGTAGCTAGATCATCTCAAAGTAACACTACTCATGAGACTGATTATGCCACTCCACCATGTCAGAGTAACGTTCAGTTTTTGTTGATTTATATGATGAAAGAACCCGACACGATCACTCTTTGTCACAGGAATAAAGACTTCCAGGAGGTGAGTCTAGAGAAAGATGGCGTTGTCCTGCTGTGCTTTGCCTCAGCCTACGGCTTCCGCAACATTCAGAACCTGGTGCAAAAACTCAAGAGGGGAAAGTCGCCTTACCACTTTGTTGAAGTTATGGCCTGCCCATCAGGTGAGGTGAAAAACGCAGATGTCCAACTTTCCAGATACCTTTTTTCTTCATGTGAGCCATTAAACTTTTGACCTATTAGAATAGCAGGTTACTCACATAAGAGACTGAGTTGTTACCTCAGCACTACCATTTTTACATGCAAATTAGCCACGCTAAGCGATGTTTTAAAAATGGCATTGCTGCATACAAATGTACATGAAATGATAAGATGCAGCGTTTAGTCACATCTGTGAAGTGAATAGTACAACATGCATGCATTACATTTGTCAGGCTGATAACCAACAAACAAAGTCCACAGTAGTCACATCAGCTCGCCGTTTGTTATTTAATGTTAGCAGATATAATGTTTGTCTTTACCTCTTGTTCAGGATGCCTGAATGGCGGCGGGCAGGTGAAGCCCTCAACTGGCCAAAACCAAAAGGAGCTGCTCCAGAAAGTTGAGGATCTCTACAAAGCAGAGCGCCCCCTGTTGCCAGAAGATGACGCTCGCGTAGCTGAATTGTACCAGTCATGGCTCAACAGTGTAGGGGATGAAAGAGCCAAAGAGCTGTTACACACACAATACCACACTGTGGAAAAAATGACCAATGGTCTCACTATGAAGTGGTGATACATGTTTTTTGTTGTCTGACAGGGTGTTTCTGCAGAGTTTTATTTTGCACAAATTTTAGACAGGCTGTGTCTACAGATCGTCCAAATATATAATATTTGTTTGCTAATACCTCTTTGTAAAACACTTTTCTCACCTAAAAGCTTAATGCCAGAGGGGTATACAACGAAGGAAGTCCAACACAGTCAGGCTGTCTCTGCCTTACCTGCCTTGACAAAACCTAAAACCCCAGTCAATGATAATGAGAGATGGTTATAAAGCCTTTCTGCTTCAGGTTCTATGCACACTCACATTAAAAAATGGGCATTTCACATGTCACATGACTCTTCTTGCATGCAAAATGACCCCTATGAGTGTCATCCAATTCTAATCAGAGATGATGCTTTACAGCTGGGCTTCATTCGTGATGTTAGTAAGATACGGCTTAACAACGTGCACATATAAAATGTATTCCACCAGCAGAGAATCTGTATTGCATTTAAAGATGAAAATGTGCCATTTAACCTGCTTTTAAACCGAAACACTGAAGGTAACCCGCTCCTGAACTGGTTCAGCAAAAGTCATCCCAGTGATTTAGCCACTGGTCCACCTTTGTGCTGCTGAAAACTTTGTTATAAGGTTGACACAGCCAACAAGCTCATATATTCTTAAATATGTGAAAACCTGTTAAAATGTAAGCTGAGGTAATATAAAGCAAAATGTATTCATTGATTTGATTGTTACATGTGTATACACATTTTGAAAATAAACGTTAATTATAGCTGTGTTTTATAAGTTACTGAAAAAAGAAAACTGTTCTGAATATGGATTGAGACTGATGTTTTATTAAACAATCTTTTGACTCTCATATACAGCTTTTAGCCTCTTGTACAATGTGCATGTAATCTTTGGGATGAAAATCAGCAATTTACATTCATAGTGATGTACACTGCATGTATTTTTCTACCCTTGTAATACACTTTAACATATTCGATACCTGTCCCAAAATCGTGAGCACAAGGTAGAGTCTAAATGACAAACAAATTCACTTAAATTAAGGTAAATTAGATCTGAAGCTTTCACTTGCTAAATTAAGAGGACAAAGACGCTGGAAAAAAAAAATATATACACATATATATCATCTCTAAACTGACCGAAAAAGTTAAATGAGAGAACTGTGGCAATGTTACCAGACGGAAAAACGCCAAAAAGGTGTAAAAAAGTAAATATCAAAGCAATTAAAGTTTCAAATGCAAACAAATAATAATCAACTGAAGGTTACATTTCTTCCAAAACCAGTTATTGGAATCAATAAATACACAACACAATGTAATCACGACAGTTTTAGTGAAAATTGGTATTAACAGACGTTAACTGGTGCAATTAGTGTGTAAAAGACTGGGAGACTGGTCTCTAAATAATAATTTGTTTCTGAGGAATATTTAATGACAGCAGCTTTATACTGCATTTTAAATGCAAAGATGGGGTTGCCACTTGATGGTTAACCAGCACTCAGGGATGTATTGGTCAGACTTTGTTTTAAAGCAACAAAACAATGCACTCTACAGGTCTTGTGTCTCGCTGCATTCAGTTTTTCACCCTCATCCTCATTCTGTTAGCTCTGGTTAACTGATTTACATACTACTGCTGAGGCCTGTGAAAGTGGATTTCAAGGTCTGAGGAGCCCCCATTCCAGAGCCAGCATGGCGTGAGGAGGAAGTCTCTCCTTGGGCTTCTTGAATTTGTCCTTCTCTTTTCGCAGGACCCTCAGCACCTCTATGGGGTCCGTCTTCCCCGTGAACTTCTGCACTGCTTCCTCCCTGCAGTAAAAAAAGATTTGAAAAGGAAGAAACACAACTGAGGCACTACTGCACTACACTATAGTACAAAATAAAAATATTTGAAAAAACTAAGAGTTTCCCACAAACTGATTCAAGCATAGTGAATAACACACGGTTACTGAGCCTTTCCTGTTTTTCAGTCGTAAGAGAAGTATTGTGCAAGTCCTGAGTCACCCTTTTGCTTCCACGGAATCAAACTATTTTGTAACGTTTTAAAGTGGTCTTGAGCAAAATAGTGTGAATCATTTTCAAAGGAATGTTTTTTTATTTTTATTATTTATTCAGCCACTTAACACTGACATATGAATCATTCAAGCATAAACAACAAATCCAACTCAAGTGATGAACCGGTGTTGTGACAAATTAGCAAAGAACCCATTTTAAACAGTATCTTTAGGCACTTTGTTACTAGCAGCCTGTAACAAAAACACATAATTTGTTACAGTTTCTTTAGTTGGATCTATTAAAAATACCAAAGATAATACAGTTTGACTGACACAAAATAGTAGCTCAAAAAACTATTCGCTGAAAGCTTGGTGTCCAGTGTCCTTAAAAAAAAAGAAGGGAAAAAAAGAGGAAACTGGACAAGTGGAGGAAAAAAGAAGAAGTGGCACACTTAAAAAAAAAAAAAAATATATATATATATATATATATATATATATATATATATATATATATATATATATATATATATATATATATATATATATATATATATATATATATATATATATATATATATATATATATATATATATATATATATATATGTTGATAGCAGATGAACACCATCTGAAAGTCATGCCATTAACAAATAGGAAAATCTGTTCAGCCTCAGAAAGTGGAAGGGTGGCTGTCAAGAAGCAATTTTTAAGCTGGGATATGCCAAAGTACACAAGAACTGCACTGAAGATCAGTGCAATGTGGAAACAGGTCATTTTTCAGCACAACACTGTCAATGCAGTAAAAGCACACTTGGATAGAAAAACAAACAGTGAAACACTATTAGTCATGGACTGCCGTCCCCAGAGCCCGGACCGCAACATATTTGAAGCAGTGTGGGATCATCTGGACAGAAAACAGAACAAAAAGCAGCCATGACCCAAAAAAGAGCTTTGAAGCTAATTCAAGAAGTCTGGAGAACTTTTCCTGAAGACTACTTAAAGAAATGATGAGAAAGCTTCTCTAAGAGAGTTCATGCTGTGTTAAAGAATAACGGTGCTCATGCTAAATATTAACTTTAAAGCTTGTTAGAATTGTACAGAATATGTTTTTGTCTTATATACTTTTATTTCCATGTATATGTTTGTAGCTGTTTCAATGAATCCCTCCACCCATTTCCCATTTTCTGAGCAAAATATAAACAAATAAGAGATGAATCGAGACTTTTGCACAGCAAATTTATCTAATCTGTTTGTGAGGGGTAGCCAATCAGAAGAAAGTTAGTTACAGTAGTAGGAGGCAGTTCCAAGAGCCATTATAACATAAATAAGAGTTATTTTAAACTGTGAATGATGCAAAGCTGATAAAGCACAGAGCTGGAAATGACCCCAAGGGTTTCCCTCAAAGGGAGTTTTTGTTTCTGGAACAGGAAATAAAGCTTGCTTATAGTGACTAACTTGATTTTAAAGTAATTGTGTTTCGCCTGACCCATCACTTTCATACATGCTATACATAAACATCCAGACTCACGAGACACGAAGAAAAGGGTTGTATTCGAATTCTTCCATCAGTGTAGATGGCACTGTGGGTTTGTCATCATCATCTCTTGCCTGCAGAGACAGCAAACACTTTAAGAAACCTGGTATAAACATATTTAAATGTATTGAAAGATTAAGGCTTGGACTATTCTCTGTGCAGCAAGCCTGTAATAGCTTACTTATCTGTGAAACAGACCACCATTGTTGTCCAAGATATTTAAAACAACAACAACAATGATCTAACTGAAATGCCTTTAACATACTGGAAATAGTCATGGACCACCTACTGTGTAATCTGTATATATTTGAGCTCTTTTTAACAAACTGGAAAGTATCAGGAGACAGGCTAACACCAGAGAAAACTGCAAGCCATATTCTTGTAGCAGCTTCCTGTATCATGCTCACCCTGGCCCAGCTCAGCATCTCCTTAACCTTTTCATTTTCTGGCTCCACCAGCATGGCAAACTTCAAGTTCTTTATGGTGTACTCGTGCCCACAGAACACCTTCTAAAAGACGAACAAAGCCTCGTTTAAAGTAGGGTTTAGCTCACATCACAGCTTCAGTATCTTTACTCATTCTGAGCTTCGTGCCATTTAAGACAGTTTGTACTATGAAGGGTGAAAAGACAGCCAGTCCTGTTCTCAATTCACTCATTGTTGTGGAGTGATGATTCACTATGGTGACGCAGACTTATCTGAGGTCATGCTAGCTGTTGTTAACCCTGTACAGGTCGTACACACACATGCATACGCATACAGTTAGTATTTCTTATTTCCACTAACCGTGTCTTGAGGTAGGGAACCAAGCACCTGGGTGAGGTTGTGGTACATCTGCTCTGCTGTACCCTCAAGGAACCGTCCACATCCACCAATAAACAACGTATCCCCTAGCAACCCAAAGAAAGGACAAGGGGATGTCACAGGAGGCAGTGGTCAGTTTTTGTCACCGCACACAACATGGATAACTTATAGTATTCATATCTCTAGCCACTCAGAATTCAGTTATTAAGATTATTTGCCTGAAGACAAAACTGTTGCAACATGAAGTGAGTCATTTTTTTGGGTTAACTGTACAGTCAGAGGCGGTATGGCGAAATCAACTAGTGTCTTGGATTTTAACTGTTGCACTGATTCTTTATGTGTACAGAAAAAGACCTGTGAACACAGCAGGGGCGTCAGTGCACTCATCCTCCCAAACAAAGTAGCACATGTGACCAGAGGTATGGCAGGGAGTAAACAGGCACCTCACATTGATGGAGCTAAACTGCAGATGAAGAAAAGTACAACAAGGCAAAAAAAATCAGAACTCGAAAAGACAACGGGTTTGTAAAATTGCAAAACGCAGCTAAACGGCGTCTTCATCGAGCTTCTGTAGGCGCTTTGTGGACACCTTCAGTTCCTGCGCATTTGTCACTTTATCCGTCAGGCCCCCGATTCGATCGTCTCCCCCGTACACCCTCAGGCCAGGGACCTCCTTCACCAGAGCCTCATTCCCACGAGCGTGGTCCCTAGTAAGCAGAGGCACCAAGTTACTCCATTAGCCGCAATTTGACTGAGATGCTTTGCAGCGTTGTTACCTGACACCAAACGCTCCTCTTACCAGTGATGGTGTGTGGTGAGAACAGCTATCAAGGAGACGCCTTCTCGTTTCACTATTTCTAGCAGCTGTAGGGAAAAAAAATCATCCAGTCACTTTTAAAGCAAAACAGCCAAACAGTCCTCAGGTGCAGCTTCTTTGTCCTATGATTGTTTTAGCTTCAGAAAAGTGTAATGTGTAATGGAGAATGTAAAAGGTGCATTAAATGATGAGGAAAGCAAACACTTATTGCAGCCCTAAAATTCATCTTCTTTTGTTGGCTCATATTTAAACTGATCCACCTTCCCTTCCTCTGGCCCTTGCAGATTCACACCTGTCGCCCTCTCATTCACACACATGTATTCTGTCTTGCTTCACTCTCACTACAAATTACAGTGTCTTCTGCAAACATGATAGTCCCCACAGAGACTCCTGCCTGACCATCATCATGGCAAACACACCTCACCACTATCTCGCTGTCCTCACACAGGTCCTGCATCTCCCTACTTCTGTCACTCCTCACTTCCTCATACTGACTTCCAGAGTATGTCTTTGCACCCTATCATGCTTTCTCTGGAGAGAGTGCAACTCCTTCTGACCTCTGTGTAGCTCTGACCTCTCCATAAACACTCTCAAAGCAAGTATGGTATCTGTAGTGCACTTTCTCTACAGTATCTATGAATATTGCTTATGGCTTTTTAAAAATGTCCTTATTTTTAACAAACCAGTCTTCGATTTTTCACTGAATCAATTTTAAACTGTTTTCTTGTTTTGTTACTTGTTTAAACATAGATGATCACAAAAATAAGTTTAAGTCTGTTCTGAAGTATGACGCCATTTTTAAATCACAGACACAGCGATGCCTCTCACCCGGTGCGGCACAGCCGGGTCCACAGCTATCGCCTGTTTGCTCTGCTCCTCTATCACCAGGTACATGTAGTTGTCTTCCAGGATGGAGATCACCTTTACCTTCATGGTACCCGCACACGCATGCGCACCACAGTGAGCGACGCTTCAAGAAGAGGTTTGATTAGTCAACATATGAATCTTTTACTTGAACGGACCTGTCTTCTGCACCAGATGTTAAATACTTAGTCAAGCATAAACAGGTAGTCGATATAAGCATGCTGGCCGGTGTAAGCTGCATCAGCCCGCAAACTGATGCATGTAGCCGAGTACTTCCTGATGATGTCACATGACTCTAAAATCTAAAAATAGTTTTTAAAAAATCAGAGAAGAGCTACCTTTCTTTGAGTGTATCCGATCAGGTCGTTTATCGCAGCTGGACTGTGCCCATCCTCTTCAAATTATTAACTCACATTTCTGTCAGACGAGGAAGTTATCGCGACATCGTGGAATCAAAGGGTCAAAACCAAGACCTTTTAATCGAGCTGGAAACAGTCAACCGCCTTTAAATTTGTTACAAATATATACGTATATGTGTAACAATACGTGTCATAGGGCCTTATTTATCAATGTTTTTTTCTTGATTCATGCTTCTCTGCCCCTGGCAATGTACAAGCCTTGGTTAAAAATAAAAACCAGTTAAATTATTAACATATAAAAATTCAAATAATTATTCACATTTTTACATTGTTAAAGACTATAATTATTTTATAATAGTAATTAACTATTAGTAATAATAATAATAATAATAATAATAATGATAATAATAACATATTTTATTTATAGGCACCTTTCAGACCCTCAAGGTCACCTTACAGTAGCACGTAAACAATACCATAAAAAACATTTAAAAAAAAATGTATATATAGCAAACATGGTAGATAAAATTTAGACATAAACAGTCATAAAAGTATAAAAGCAAATATAAAAACTGAGCAAGGTAAAAATGGCCTAAGACAGATCAGGTGTATGCAATTCTAAACAGATGGGTTTTGAGTAGTGATTTAAAAGTGGTGAGACAGTGTGTGGTCCGTAGAGCAAGTGGAAGTGCATTCCAAAGTCTCGGGGCAGAACAACTAAAGACTCTGAGTCCCACGGTAGTCAGGCGAGCAGGTGGAACTGACAGAAGGGAAGCTGAAGAAGAGCGGAGTGTACGAAGGGGTGAGTATGTATGGAGAAGATCGGATAGATATGGAGGAGCGAGGTTATGAAGCGCTTTGAAAGTGAGAAGCAGGATCTTGAAATTGACACGGAGGTGAATTGGAAGCCAATGGAGCTGTTTAAGAACAGGTGTTATATGTTCAGTAGATCTAGTTCTGGAAATAATACGAGCAGCTGTATTTTGAACCAACTGCAGTTTATGGAGGGATTTATGAGGTAGACCATAGAGAAGAGAGTTACAGTAATCCAGACGAGATGTGACAAGAGCATTGACAAGTATGGCGGTACTGTGTGGTGTGAGTGAGGGACGAAGACGGTTAATATTACGGAGATGAAAGTAGGAAGACCGAGTGATATTATTTATATGTGCTGTGAAGGACAGAGTGCTATCCAGGATGACACCAAGACTCTTAACCTGAGGGGAGGGTGTGACAACAGAGTTATCAATGGATAACGAAAGACTGGTTGGAACTGTAGTCAGTTTTGATCTGGTGCCTATTAAAATGAATTCTGTTTTATTGCCATTAAGTTTAAGAAAGTTGTGAGTAAACCAGACCTTGATTTCACTTAAACAGTCAGAAATGGATGTGGGTGGGAGAGTAGCTGTGGGTTTGGAGGATAGGTAGAGCTGGGTGTCATCTGCGTAGCAGTGAAACTGGATGTTATGCTTCCTAAAAATATTACCTAGGGGTAGGAGATAGATGATAAAAAGTAAAGGACCCAGGACAGAGCCTTGGGGTACACCGGAATTAACTGGAGTAGATACTGATCTGTGAGGGAGCAATTGAACAAACTGTGAGCAGCCAGAGAGATAAGAAGTAAACCAGGCGAGTACTGTACCATTGATGCCAATAGATGCTAATCTGTGAAGGAGGATGCGGTGGGAGATAGTATCGAAAGCTGCTGTAAGGTCAAGGAGAATGAGGATGGATATAAGTCCAGAATCAGCTGCAAGCAGAAGATCGTTCGTGATTTTTACTAGGGCTGTTTCTGTACTGTGACATAAGTAAAGCATGAATAGGCATTTTCAGATATTATCTGACACCTTTTAGGATGGCTAATCATCATTTACTAAACAATGGATAAAGTATGGCTTTTTAATAGTCAATCCAACCTCTAGGAGCATAATATCAGCCTTGTACAATTTAATTTCAATTTAAAATGTTCTTCAGTAGCTGCCATCAAATCTAAATGGGAAGAGGACCTTAACTTTCATATCACGGATGAACTGTAGGACTCGATCCTTGGCCAAGTTCACAATATATCAGTGTGTGCTCGACACACACTCATTCAATTTAAGAATGATCGGGGGCACTTCTCCAAGGCTAAGTTGGCGCGCATATACCCAGAGGCGGACCCAACCTGTAGAAGGTGTGGGGGTGCCCCTGGTACATTACTTCATATGCACTGGTCCTGTCCTTCGTTGGCCAACTTTTGGACCTCTGTTTTCTATACAATGTCTGAAGTCCTGCTGCATCAAATTAAACCAGAGCCACTCTGTGCTATGTTTGGTGCGGGCCAGAACCTGAGGTTGCCCAACTTCAGGCTCAGAGCATTAAACTTTTCATTACTGCTGGCCAGATGAGCTATTTTACTTAAGTGGAAAGACTCTTCTTCCCCCTCATATGTGCAATGGGTAAAAGATATAATGTCCTGTACGGATTTACAAAAAATTAGATACACAGTTTGTGGGTGAAAAAACACATTTTATAAACTGTGGTTCCCTTTTCTGGACTTCTTTGAAAGGCCCACAACTATTGTTTCTGAGTAGCCCACAGATAAAGTAGGGCTACATATCCATAATGTGCCTACACATTTGTTTTTTCCCCTCATTTGCATTATTAGGACTGTGTGCTCCACATCAATCACCTACTAAATGAAACAAAATAATAATTATTTTCAAAAAATGCTACCAGACCTGCTTCTTAATACTTTCATCATATTTAGACATGAGAGAAGCTTACTTCCATGGTTTGCTATTAGACAAGATTTAGCAATTATAACCCAAAGAATCTCCCAAAATGTAACTGGAAAATTTAGATAACACCGATGAAAGCGTTCGCCAAAGGCAAACTTCTACTAATGTAATAATCCAATAATATGAGATGTATATGAGAATATAACAGTTTTAATGGCCTTATTCTGCATCAGGAATATATTTTGCTTATGACACAATTTAAATGCAAACTTTTGTGTGAACCTACTGAAACAAATGTGCTTTATTGCTTTTTCCAAATTGCTTCATGCAATAGTCCTTGAAAGATTTTACGAGCAAAACATGATTTGAGGTTTCTAACAATGCTGACACAACAGGTAGACAAGGCTGAGCTCACAGATCACTTTGATTACTCATATGTAAAGGCAGCTATGCTGTATTTTGCACATAAACAACCAAACTAGCATCTTTTAAGCAAGTGTGAAAATAAATGACATGAAGAAACATTGATACAAATCTTTGCAGGCGAAGAAATGATTACCTATTATTAAACCAACTCACAGAAAGTGTCCACGTATGCCAACATTTGTTACTCATGTGATCCTTGTCTTGTGTTAAATGTTTAAACGCTGAGTGAAACAGTAGTTTGAACATCAATATATTAAAGCATAAGACTAAATAACTTTTCTGATACATTTACAGAATGGCCATTTATTCCTTAAAACTGCCAACCAAAAAAACCCTCAAATATATCTAAAAGAATGACTTATTTATAGATTTATAGTCTAATATGTTATGCTGAACACTGTGATAGAAAAAATGGACCTTGAGTTAAAGTCAATGCAATGGATGTGCCGTTTTTCAGTTGGTTTAGAGATTAGTTGCAGGTATTTCTTTGAGTATATAATTGACAGCTTGCAGTGTTGTAAGCAGTTGAAATGCCAACTCTGGTGCACAGGTCTTTCACTCCTTGGGCACTCGGAAATGATCTTTTTCCTTCCGAAGACTTCTCATGGTCTCGATAGGGTCTGTCTGCTTCACATATTCTTGAACGGACGGCTCTCTAAATTACACATTGGGGGGGGGGAAACAGATGTAGTCAGGCAGCACTCTCACTGTAGGTACCTCAAAACAAATTATAATCCTCTGTAATTACTACTACAGTGATGTGAAAAAGAAAAATTTCACAGGACCCTGTACTAAGTAAGTGTACCCCAGGTTCAGTAGCTTGTACAACCAGCTCTAGCAGCAATAAGTAATAATTTCCTGTATGACTCAGTTTCTCACATCATTGCAGAGGAATTTCGACATACTCTCCTCTACATGACGTTGCTTCAGTTCATTGATAGTTGTGGGCATTTGTTTTTGCACAGAGCTCTTAAGGTTCCACCACAGCATTTTAATCAGGATTAAGGTCTGGACTTTGACTGGGCCATTGCAACACCTCCACTCTTTGTGGTTTCAGCAATGCTGGTATAGATTTGCTGCTGTGCGTCGTCCTGTTGCATGATCCAATTTGGGCCAAGGTTTAAGTTCTGGACAGATAACCTCACATTTGATTCTAGAATACTTTTGGACAACATGTCCAAGGTCATGTGGATCAAAACAAGCCCAAATCATCACCCCTATAACACCTCAAATATGCTGTGTTAGCGCTGTACATTATGGCCAAACATCTCCACTCCTGTGTAGTCTGCCCAAAGGGAATTGTGGTTTGTTCAGATCCAACTTTACAAAGTTTAAGCCATGCTGCCATGTTCTTTTTAGAGAGAAGAGGCTTTCTCCTGCCAACCCTTCCAAACCAGCCATACTTGTTCAGTATTTTTCTAATTGTAATGTCACAAACTTTTACATTTAACATGCTAAATTATGCCTGTCAAGTTTAAGATGGAGCTCTTTTTGTTTTCACTTTCTCTGTGCATTACAGTCTGACTGTTAGATGATCTACTCCTACTCCTGGGAAGACTTGTATTACCTTAGTTATATTAACAGACCCCTAAATGCGCCAGACCAGCAAACTGCCAAAATGTCAGCTTTTCTAGAAGTTCACACTCGCTGATCATCAGTTAATCAAGTCCATTTCATTAGCAGCATCTGGCTACTACTTACTCTCTAAATTCCTATAGAAGTACTATGGCTGTACTTAGTTTTTTACAGGACAGCATTAAGTCCTGTGAAAACTCTTTTTCACATGGCTGTTTTTAATGAAGTTATACATACTTTACTCTCATAAAGGGGTTATATGTGAATTCATCTGCCAGAGTGGACGGAATAGTTGGTTCTCCGTTGTTGCACTTCTCCTACAGACAGATAAATACACAAAATTTGCAAAGTTGTTTTAATTAATTAAGGATAAGCTGATTTGAAGTGGTTACTGTATGAATCACGTACCTTTGCCCAGGCCAACTTCTCCTGAATTACTTCATTGTCCGGTTCCACATGACGTGCAAATTTCAGATTGTTGACGGTGTACTCATGACCACAATAGACATGCTTAAACACAAACACACTAAAGTTAGTCACACACATACAGCAAAGTTAACTCATCAACTACTGAAGAATTTAAGTCTTTCCTTTTCCATCCTAAAAATCTGTAAAATGAACGCCTATGTTTGCAGTTACCGTTTCAGGAGGAAGGCGCCCCAGAATTTCTATCAAGGCTTTGTGCATCTGCTCTGCTGTACCCTCAAAAAATTTCCCACAGCCAGCCACAAACAGAGTATCCCCTGCATGGGAAAAACAGGAGTTCTTAGGGCCTTTAAGTTCACACAAAACATGTCTTTATTTACACTCGCAGTTTATCTTATATAAATGTTTAACTTAAGTAACCACACCTGTAAAGACAGCTGGTGGTTCAGTGCTGTTTTCCTTGGTCACATAGTAACAAATGTGACCAGTCGTGTGACAAGGAGTAGAAAGGCATTTAACATTGAGTGATCCAACCTGAGGAGAGAAAAACATCAGTGAGCAATCGTTCATTTGAAGCTTATAGTTGGACCACAGAGCAGAGAGTTTGATCGTCTCACTTTGAAAGTGTTGGAATGAGAAACTTTCTTTGTAATGGCATCAACTCTGTCATCCCCTCCATAGACCTTCAGACCTGGCATTAGTTTCAACATCTTCTCATTTCCACCGGCATGATCCCTAAAACAGAAAATTAGTGTGTTGGTATTACTCTTTTGTCCAATACAGGTTTAGCGGGTTCTTAGCATAAGAAGCCAAAGCAAACGTTTATCTATGAAGCGTGCATTTAGTGGGCAGTAGCGTTTAATTCCAGTAAATGCTATTCACAGCAAAAACAATCAAGACAATTTGCCAATTTCTGGGAAACATAATGACAGGAAATGGGCGGGGTGATGACGTCTTAAGTAGTAGGAGCATGTTCTGACTTCAGCATCTGATGTTTTGGGATCATGTTTGCACAGCAACACCTTTTAGGCCATCATTCCTTCTCTTGCAGGCTATTTGCACCATTACTATAGTAATGCTAGTATAATGATGCAGGTAGTTCGTGGTCTATGTTGTCAGTCAGCATCAAGCTAAACACAATGTGTGCCACAAGCTTTTCCTAGAAGCACTTTGCTAGACTGGAGAATGCTGCTGCTAAATGCAGCATGTGACCAGGTAGTAAGATGTACATCAACATGACAAAATTAAAGGAAAGCAAATCAAAGCAAACAAAATTACTTGACTCCTACTGCAGCCGTGGGTGAGAAACTGGTGGAGAAATATGTAAGCGTACCTTTTCCTAATAAAGACTTTACACATTTTGAGTAAGTACAGTACAGTAGGTAGGTTACTTTGCAGTCACAGCCTTCCAAGATCAGAGTGGACCTAATACTTTGTTCACACAGCACACTGGATGTGAACGTGGTTATATTCATGGTAATGATGATGGATATAAAATGTATCTTTTGCCTTAACAGGTACAATAAGTAATTTTTTTAGCTTACTTATTATGGAAAAATAATCTTGAAAAAAATAAATACATTCATCAATGTTATAAAATAAGCAGCAGCTTACCAGTGGTGATGGGTGGTTAGAACTGTGGTGAGTTTTACACCATGCTTTCGGACAGCTTCAACAACCTGTTCAAAGCACACACACAAAAAAAAAAAATGCTGAGTGAAGCCAAGCCAATATAACTACTTAATTTATCAATAAATATCCAACAACAATTAGTTATTAAAGGTCTTAATCAAGAACAGGAGAGAAAAAGGTGTTTGTTACAGCTTTTTATATGGGAAAATTCACAGATTTGGGCCCTACTACTAATTTAGTAGGGCCAGTCAGGGTTCTTGGATTTAGGACTTGCTGAAAACATCAAATTGGTACTTCTTCCTCACACGCTAGTTTTAAATGTAGTAATGACCAAATACTTGATATTCTCTGCGTTAATATTACAAATACCTTTGACTTGATAGTAGACTTTCAAACTAGGCAGATTCTGTATATAGTTGAAAGGAGGTTGGTCTTCTTCCAAACTGAGGACTACTGTGTAGTTGGAAAGTCATGTCTGTCCTTCACTACATATTATTATAGTGCCCAAACAAAGTTCTGGCAGATAAAAATGCACATCATATCAAATTTCATTCTCAGTATTCTCTGAATAAAAAGATTGGATGCATTTTCCTGCAACAGTTACAGTATTCTATCCAGTTCATACTTAACCTTTTCTCACATACACACTAACCTCAAACTGATATAAGGTACTCTGCACCTTTCTGCAAACTGTCCTGAAAGTAGACACCTCCCATACAAAAATAATGAAATAAAAATAGTAAAATAAATAAATAAATAAATACATAAATAAGAAGAAATCAAACACGCTTGGATAGAATTACGTAGTGTTTTCAATAGTCTAGGGTTATGTTTTGACATTATACCCAACAATAATGATAACAACAACAACAACAACAACAACAACAACAAGAAAAATACATTGTTGTTGTTGTTAAGTCCACAATATCACCAGCAAAATGCAGAGTGGATTCTCTCAGAGTTATGATGCTGAACATTATATGTATTCTTATTGATGAATGACTATTTCAACCCTTATAAACTGTTTGTATTTCAAGCCTTCAGAATATGGTTGGGGTCAGTTTTGACTCATGCTAAGAACTGGTATAAATGTTTATACAACATTTTGAACTACAGATTATATAAATAGACTATGTGTAAATAGCATATCTGACATAAATAATTGGATGATTAATGCTTAATTAATGTTTCAGAGACCAGATAGTGTATTTTTGAGATTTACAAGATTCATTTTTAGTGAAAAAATTTAATACATGAAAGCAGGAGAGAAATTATGATTTTATTATATTCTACTCAAAGTGAAAATTGAAATGACCTCAACTTTTGGGATTTATTATGTAACAATGCAAAACTATTACAACTGTTAAACACCGCCCTTTGATATGTCATAAAAAAAAATCCTTGTAACTGCAGTCTATAACAATATCTATAATAATTCAATAACTTGCTCATTGCAAACTAATGTGTGTATTCAGGGCAGTGGTAGGACACCTTGCATGTGTGGAACTTGCGCAAGTGTTTCCCACACTCACCTAAATGCCAGGTATCTTTATAATCTTGCTGAAAGGCAATGATCCTAATACTTCTAACCATTGCACCATCATGCTGACTTATTTCAAATCTCATGTCTGTGTCAAGACACCATCCCTCAAGGCACTCACTGACATCTATATAACCTCTCGTGCACTGTTTGGAGATCCCTCCACCTCAAAGACCAGCTGATACTGGTCTCCCTGGGAACTTGGGCAAATGTAGTGAGGACGTAGACCATCTACGTGACAGTGTCAAGGTCCCCCTTGACGTCTGTCACCTCTGTCCCATAAAAAATAAAGAAGGAAAAAACCCCACACAGGCATGACTTGCACAAAAGATTCCCTAAAACCACTTTTTTTTTTTTTTTTTATTTGACCCACACTGGTAGATCTAAAAAGCACATTTCATCACAAACAGCCTCAGTTTACAAAAGATTGTAGCACCTGTACAGCAGTATAAGATTTTGGATCATTTTAGTAATAATCATAAAGTCAGTCAGAAAAACAAAAACAAAACAAAAAAAGTGTCTAAACTATTTCGCACACTTCCTCTCATTTAAATGGAGCAACTACTACAGTACTCTGTGTAGTAAATACTTAATTTAACTTGGTTATTCCTCACATACACACTAACCTCAGGTGAACTGGCAGCAGGTACAATTGCACCTTGAATGAACTGCAAACTGTCCTGTAACTAGACACTTCCTCAGATATCATATCATATAATAATTATAATAATAATGATAATAGTAACAACAACAACAACAACAACAACAACAACAACAATAATAATACTTTCAGGCTAAAAATTTAAAAAATAAATAAAAGAAAAAACAAAAAGAAAACTGCGTTGCTATCAAATGTTTTTAAAAGGACACAATTTTGAGCTGAATAGTGTGTAAAGGTTAACACAATCACTTGTAGGTAGACTTTCTGCATTGGTGTTAAAGTGTTGTCAACTGGTTTATATAACATTACTTAATAGGATACAGTGACTGAACAGACCTTAATTGGCTCCACGGGGTCTACAATAGCTGCTTCTCTGGAGTCCACATCGATCAGTAGGTACATGTAGTTGTCAGACAGCGCAGGGAGCAGTTCAATCTTCATGTTTGCTTGCTCCACCAGATTAGATTTCCTGACCACGCTGTGAAGGAGGGCGGCTGCCTGGGCCTTGACTTCCACCGGAGCTTCATGAAGGGATAAAAGTCAATATTTAACACCGAGCCACATCAGGAAGAAATCAGGACAGTTTAACTTCTAGTCCCCTGTACCTCTGTAATATATTCACATACTCCTTGCCTTATATTCGTTTCATGCCACAAACGCGAGAAACTTAAGACACACCTCACCGCCCCGCTGGACAAGTGAACGCCACACTTTAACACGCTTCGGTGTTGGATTTTTTTGTGGGCACATTAATTAATTACACCGATATGACTGTCATAGAGGAGGTTATATAATAGGAAGTAGGTATGAGCTCAGACAGTTCGGCTGTGCTCATGTGACAACTCCCATCTTAAGACGACAAAACATAAACATACGAACAAACGCCACCTACCTACCCACCTAACGGCAGCGAAGCGAGCGAAAAATACGCTAAACCTTCGCGGGCTGAAAATGAGAGAAAACCGTGTGGACGTACCGAATTTTAAGGCTGTCGCAGCTCCTATTAGAGTGCAGGCACTCCCTACTAGTGACTTGAGTAACATAACAACAGTAGCTAAGTCTTATCACGTTTGTGTAAACCAGAAAAGTTTGGTTTTGGTTCAGTTCCGCCTCCGCTCCCTTTGACCTTTGCCCTCCAAGGCTCCGCCAATCAAGTCTCGGGTAGATAGATCGAGAATAATCTGTTAAAACACGTGACTGATTTACTTTTTTACGTAATTCTGCACAAGAGTAGTTAAATAAAGTTAGTAAGTGGTTTTGTTTTTACATTTTAGTCCCGCTAATTTTCTCAAATAAGATAGCATTGATTCGACTTTTGCGCTCTGCGCATGTCCCTTCAGGCTTGCCGTAGGTTGATTTTCCGGAGCGGTCAAACGGTGTCGGTCAAAGTTTGGTTACACTCGTGCTGACTGCTTCAAGGCAGCCGAAACCGCGCACGGTTCTCCACGATGACAGCACGGAATATTTCTCGGTTCTGGGAATGGGGGAGGAAGATCATTTGCGTTGGGAGAAACTATGCGGATCACGCCAAAGAGCTGAAAAACGCGATTCCTAAGGAGCCTGTCTTGTTCCTGAAGCCTCCTACTGCATATGTGAGAGAGGGCTCGCCTATCTTGGTGCCCCTTTACAGCAGTAATCTGCACCATGAAGTGGAGCTGGGGGTGGTGATCGGGAAAGGGGGCACGGCCATCTCGCAGTCCGCCGCTATGGAGCATGTTGCGGGTTATGCTCTGTGCTTGGACATGACAGCCCGAGACATCCAGGACGAGTGCAAGTCCAAAGGTCTGCCCTGGACCATGGCCAAGGCTTTCAACACCTCCTGTCCGGTCAGCGAGTTCATCCCCAAAGAGCGCATCCCTGACCCGGGGAAGGTCAACCTGTGGCTGAAAGTAAATGATCAGCTTCGACAGAGCGGCTGCACCTCTCAGATGATCTTCTCCGTCCCGTATCTCATCAGCTACATCAGCGACTTCATCACCTTGGAGGAAGGGGATCTCATCCTGACCGGGACCCCTAAAGGAGTCTCCGCCGTGCAGGAGCACGATGAGCTGCAGGCTGGGATCGAGGACATTGTTACGATGAGCTTTAGAGTAGACAGACAAGAACATTAGCGGAAAAATGGACTTAACTGAGGCAGAGGAGATAAAGACTCGTGAGGAGAAGGTGCTTCAATCTTTTTTAAAATCTTTGCGCATCAGCAGATGGCAGTGCTGTGCCACCGAGACTGTATTTCTGATCAATTCTTGCTGCCTTGCCCAGCATTTTAGAAGGGCCGAAGTACAACACACAGTTTCGTGACACCGTTTGAGCAAAATCAGGGCAACTATAATCTATTTTACTGTATTTTAGCCATGATATAAAAAACATATTCATCACACAGTGTCACTCTTTCATCAGACTATGAAGTCATTTATAGTATTACAATTAAAGGTGCAATGATGTAAAAAAAAAAAAAACAACCAAAAAACTAAACTAAAATGAGCATTAGATCATTACATTTTTGTAATTTATTATTCTTTTTTAATCATCTGCTGTAAAAAAATAAAAGGATTGCAGAAACTTGAAAACAGCACCTTGTATTCTCCTTTTTGAGAAACTTCATATTTTTCAGAAAACAGTAAATAAAAACAAGTCCTCTATTTAAAAAAAAAAAACTTGTTATTGGTAATTTCTGACAGTTTATATCAGTATTCATCTTTTTATAAATGCATTAAAGTTCAAATAGTATTCTCAGCGCAGATGTGATTTATGTATAACCACATAGATGTTTTTATGTTAGTGTTGAAAAAGTGTCTCTTCTTAATCTTGTACACCAGATGTTTGAAACACACTCAAAATACTTAAAAACAATCACTTCAAAATGTTGATATAAAAGTTGATTTTTTTCCACAATAATTAGTGGCATTGCTTTTGTGCCCAGTGGGTTATATAGTAAAATCTAAAATTACAATAATAACAGTAAGATACAGATAAAGTTAAGAAAACATTCCTTACATTATAGTGTAGATGTAAATGTTATGAAAGACCATGAGTTTTACCAAAAAAAATCCTTATGGTTCATTTAAATATTAAAGTTTTAATATATGTAAGGAATTATTAAAATTTAGAGACGCTTATGGGTTGAAAAGGTGTGTTGTCCTCAGAAAAATTCAGTTTGAAAAAACCTGTTTGATTAGCACAGGAGCAGCTCCATAGTAGCAGTTTACACATTTACCCAACGAGTGAAAAATCCTTCTACAATCCCAGGAGAAGAGACAAATCCCTTTTGGGTTGCATCAGGAAAGGCATCCGGAGTTAAAAAAAAAATACATCTGCCAAATCAAACATGTGGAGCTACCCACTGTGGCGCCCCCTGTGAATAAGGGAGCAGCTGAAAGTAACATCAGATTTGTCACTGCGGGAGTTTGAAATACAGGTTTCACTACCCAGCTGTTCTTAATTTAGGAACATGGCTACACTTACCGGCCAGTTCAGTACGTACTGTAGCTACCTGCTTTTGCCTTTAGAAGTGCTTTAATTCTTCATGACACAGACTCAACAAGGTGCTGGAAACATCCTCAGAGATTTTGGCCCATATTGACATGACAGCATCACACAGCTGCTGCAGATTTGTTGGCTGCACATCTATGATGAGAATCTCCTGTCTCACCACATCCTAAAGAGACTCTATTGGACTGAGATCAGCTGACTGTGGAGGCCATTTGAGCATTTGAACTCACTGTCATGTCACAACCTGAACTGCCAGGATGGATCTGTGCTTTGGGTGTTCAGAGACGCTCTTTTGCATACCTTAGTTGTAACAAGTGGTTATTTGATTTGGTGTTGCCTTCATTTTGGCTTGAAGCAGTCTTCAAGCCAATTCTTCTCTGACCTCTGGCATTAACAAAGTAACAAGTTTTTACCCAGAGCACTGATGCTCACTGGATATTTTCTCTTTTTCGCGTCTTTCTCTGTGAACCATAGAGATGGTTATGCGGGAAAATCCCAGTAGATCAGCAGTTTCTGAAATACTCTGGCAACCACGTCACAGTCAAAGTCACTTAAAGTCACCTTTCTTCTCAATTTTCATGCTCAGTTTGAACTTCAGCAGCTTTCTTGTCCATGTCTGCAACCCTAAATGCACCCAGGTGCTGTCATGTAATTGGCTGATTCAGTAAAAAGGACTAGATTTTACAGTCCCTGATAATGCATTGCTTTAGATGGAGAGACTCTTGATGGATGGCTGTTATGAGGAAAGGCAGCCCAGAAACTTTGCCAGCAGCACACATCGTTGTGTGCCTCAACTTTCGGTCTTTTACCCAGGCTAATCTGCTATTTTCCTTCCTTGGTTAGGTTTAGGGATTAGAGATCGATCTAGATTATCATTTTAAATTGGGACACATCATCAGTATCATCATCACCTTGGATTCATCGGGTGTTTCGGCCATTATCACTAGACACCCTCATCCAAGGAGGCCCTGCCAGGGTTGATCAGGCCCTGGAGTGTGTCACTGGTTTATGTTAAATTGTTATTTCTCTTCTTCTTTCTTCTCCTACAGTTTATTTTCTATCTATTCACTGCAACTGAGAAATAATACTTGCCTCTTTAGCATTTATGGAGCCCAACTTCTTCAAAGGGATAGAAAAGGTGATAGAGAGAAGTAAGACAAAAGGGACAAGATAGGAGAGACCAGAGAGGAGAGCCAGAAGGGGGACGCCCGATCTGGCTTCCCACACCTTCCCGCCGGATCGGGCTGTACGCTCTAACTCCCCACTGCCTCCCAGAAAAGGGAAGAAGAGCAGAATATTTCTTTTTTCTCGTGGTTAGCTGACTGCCTTAGCCGCCCAAGTGATGCCAGCCCTTTTTAACCATAGCCAGTGACTGGTCCTCTCAGCAGTGTTAGCTAGTTCTCTTAGATATTTGCATTAACAAGCAGCTTAACAGGTATAACTAACAAAGCGTTCGTTAAACAAGTGTATTTTGCTGCTTATTAAACCAGCCGAGATGTATTTCCTTCCGAATGTTTAATAGCGTCACACCTAAATACTGCATTTGATACTTTCTTTGATTTGCTTTAAACAATCTGAGACACATAAAAGAGCGCCTCCATTAACCGAGATTATCAGCTGTGGTATTTCTGCACATCCAGTGTAATTTTGACTTCTAGGATGTCAACCTTCACCGTACCCTGATAGTTCTTGGACTTTTAAACTTCTCTTCCAGGTTCAGAGACAATTCTCCCACAGGCTTCTCTGTTTTCAGGATCAATCAGAGCCTCCATCAGCCCATCCCAGGCCAATCTGCCGTAACCTGAGTCTGTATACATCATCTTCCCACACCTGTAGGGCATGTTGTCTGCAACACTCTTAGTGCCAAGCCCTGGCCTGCAGGGAACTCTGGGGTTATGTATGTCTGTCATTAGAACAGTTATGACAGATTCAATTAGATTCAGGAGCTGGGAAATGTTTCCATGGCCCCTTTTTTTCCTCATCACAGGGTTAGTATGCTGTGTGCTCACAGGTGTCGTCTTTTATGAGGTATGAATCATACTATTCATTGTCCCCGTGTGACTGCAGGTATTAAAGCCTCACAGGTTTTTAACAGCGGCTTCAAAGCTGGAGCTCAGCTCTGGTTTAACATTCAGCACATAAACCAGCACCGTGTCAACGAGCAAGAGCCTGAGAAGGTATTTTTGACGCTTTGAGCAGGGATTACATGAGGACCACAGTCTTTCGATTCAGCACACCATAACAGTGACATCACTCATGATGTCAGCCCAGGTGGTAACTGAGTCTTATGAACAGAGTCGATCAGAGTACATTTTCAGAGAGCGGCTGGTGTGCATTTAGTATCTGAGAATTGTTATGTGGTCGTGTGGTGATTAGCACTACAGGCTCACAGTGAGGCTAGTGCCTGCTCGGATTTTCTGTGTGGAGTTTGCATGTTCTCCCTGTGCCTGTGTGGGTTCTTTCCAGATACTCCAGCTTCCTCCGGCAGTCCAAAGATGTGCACATTAGGTCAAGTGGTGTTTCAAATTGGTGATAGGTGTGATTGTGAATGGCTGTCTGTCTCTTTGTGATAGGTTAGTGACATGTGCAGGTGTACCCTGCCTCTCGCCCTATGACAGCTGGGATAGGCTCCAGCCCAAACATGACCCTGAAATGGGTAAAAAAAAATGGATTGACAGAAATGTTATACACAGTCCCTTGAAGGGTTTTACTGGAAGAAAAGCAAAGGAGAAGGTTACAGTGAACTTCATAGACAGAGCAAACAGTCCTCAGCCTGTGGATTTAACACATTTTGTAACGTAATGTAATCCCAGCCTGACTCAGTGTTGATGAGTTTAGGGCTTTTGTAGAATTTGGGACCAGCGATGTGCTATGTATAAAAATCTAAACTCAGAAAGTGCCAGCATTTTTGAACACTTCCTCATCTAGAGATTATCACAATGCGAGAACAAACAACCGCATATTGTGTCTGAAAACAGAGGTTCACAAAAAGACTACAGGGTAGAATAACTTGGCAGGATGTGGCTGGCTGAATCTGAGACATGTTAAATCTATTGTAACATGCCATTTATGGCATATTCTGGCAGACTTGTTTCAACATTTGTTAGTAGCCATCAGCTCATCGCTAGACTTAGTGCCGAGGTATCATCTTGCTTGAGGTAATTGTGTCAAATGAAAAACAATGTGAACATGAATACAGGCTTGAACATGTGCCTATTCTTTAATGGTTCACTGAAGGGAAACTGAACTCTTTTCAGTTTGATTTATAGTAGTGTTTAATATCAGTTTAAATCAGCATCCAGCCTCTGTTTTAGTGACTATACAGTGTAATGCAGGAATGCTGCAGCGTTGAGTCTAACTGAAAAACAACTATAAAATTTTAAATAAGACGTTGGACTGTCCATTCTCTGGGAGAATAAAGCATTATCCCTTGATTACCAGCTCGTGTCTGTCTGTGTGTTGAGCAATTGACCATTCGTGAGGCCTAGATTTGCGTGCTGCACTGCAAGTCACCAGATGGGGCTGTGGTGTGGCTATTCTTAGGGAAAAAAATACCAACCATAGGAAGGATTGAGTCAGAGGGAATGCATATGACATATTGCATCAAAGAGACATGCTCTCATACGGCCAAGAAATTGATTTGATGTCATTTTTGGAAAGGCATAAAAGCAGCTCAGTGTGACAGGACTCTATGTGCATACTTATACATCAAATGAGGTTTTTCGGTGAATATGTGTCTTTCTCCCGTGTTTGATGGACTCTCCTGTGCGTGTGCACACGACAGTTGCATTAATCATTACTTATTACTAACACAATGGAGGAAATTAAAAACGGATGTGTTATATTTTCGCGGGCCAAACTGCGGAGCCGTAATTCATTCTCACCGACTAACGAATGGGGTCTTTGACAAATTAAAAAGAACCATGCATGACGCCCAGGTGCAGACCTCTTTCATTCAAAGTGATTGACTGCACACAGTTTGTTAACACTTTGTTTGAAGCTGCAGGCGGAAGGCAAACCGGAGCAGATTTAACAGCTAAACTGTGAAACACGTTGCTTCCATACAGATGTGGACGCAGCAAAATAAAAATAAAAGCTCCTCCAAAGAGTGTTTCCAGAAGAGTTGAATACAGTTTTATTTTTAGTGTGAAAGCTTTCCATTCATTTGGCAACACACTGTACCTCATCAACTAAGTGCAAGCTTCTCTGTAAAGTTTTCCAATCAAAGCTCAATAAGCAGACTGGAGCTGGTATTCTGTAGTCTAAAATAGAAATGGAAACATGTGCTGAAATGTGTCCAGAAAAACAATGCTATAAAATCCTATTGTAAAAGTTCTTAATCCGGCGTCCCTCAAAAGTTTCCCTAATTTGCGCTGAACTGCCACGAGCATTTGAAAATCTCCCCAGCCCAGATTTCTTTCTCATCAATTAAAAGCGGAGTCAGAATTTAACAAGATAGTGTGAGGCCTAACCACAAAGAAAAGGGAGAAAATCCCCAAGCATTTCTTCCCTGAATCCACGGAGTCTGCGGTAAGGGTGGAAAATGTGTGGAGTGCTCAGTATGAACTATCTTCATTTGTGGCTGCTCAAAGGGGAAACCACTTTTACACGCTAATCCTACTTTTAATCTGGTGTGTAGAAATCAGCGCTCTTCCCCTCAGCGTGGTCTTCAGTCTACAGTTCCCCCCCTCCCGAGTGTTTCTGATTAGTTAGCTGGGTGCCCATTATTCAAAAATTAGAGTCATCAAAAAAAAAACAAGCAAATAGACATCCACCATCATGCCTAATTTCAAATAGTCACTGTGGCCTGTAACTCAATCCACATTGGGTAGTTTTTCTCTCATAAAAACAAATCCCTCATGTTCTGTATTGATGGCGTGCAACTGCAGACTGAAATCACTGGAAGCTGCATGCTGGTGAAAGCTAAACAAATTACTGTTCCCATGACAAGGGGATGATTACAAACGTGCGATTTATAAATGTATCTTTTGCATTTTAGTTGTTTTGACCAGTTATGGTATTATAGATTATCCATATTTCAAGCAATCGTTAGCACTTTTCTGAATTTTAAAAAGCACATTATGTCACATCTATCATTTAAGAGCGGGTGTAGAAGAGGTTCGAATGTACTGCAGAGTAACAACGGTTTATTACCCCAGTTTATCAATTAATTTATTTGCCATATTTTTTAAATTTTATTTCAAAAGGTTCATTCTGTTCATCTGGACGTGACTGACTACTACGTTGAACAAACGGCCCAAAATTTGTGTGGCCTGGCTGCAAAATGTGCAGGTGTTCAAAGCTCAGTGCGCTTGTGCTACAGTTTGCTTGATGCAGCAGGAATCCTTTATTGTTTCAACACAAGCCATAGAAAAGAACTGTTTTCATAGCACAGCACTGCTGTTGTTCTGTTGTATGTGAAAGGCACAGCAATTTAATCAGGTTGAGGTCTGGACTTTGACCTGGCTTTTTTCAGCAGCTGTTTGCCGCTGTGCTTCGGATCATTGTCCTGTTGCATGAGACAATTTAAGCCAAGCAATTGTTGTCAGACAGATGGCCTTACATTTGACTTTGGTATACAGAGAAGTTGATGGTTGACTCACTGACTGCAAAGCGCTCAGGTCCTGTAGCAGGGGGTCCAAAACATGACCCCTCCACCACCGTGTTTTAACAGTTAGTATGAGCTGGCTTTTCTGCAGTTTCTCTGAGAATGGCACGGTCTGACCTTGAGGTGAGTTTGCTGGGACTCTTACTGTGATGGCTTTGTGTTCACACAGTGGAATGTGCCAGCAAACTGCCAAACCCTCGCATTTTCACAGGTGGTTGCTGATGATCAGTTAATTTAATTAGAAGCACCTGGCTGCTACTTAGATTATTAATTCCTATGGGTGTACTTAGTTTTTTACAGGCCTACACAGACCTGGGCAATTTAAAGTTGCATTGTGGATCACGATTGGTTAAAAACCAACGAACTGCAAATTCACGCTTCGATATTTCATATTTTAGTGAACACAGAGAAAATTTCTTTCTTTAGAATGAAAATGAGTTGTTTTCTGAGAACAAACTGGTTTGGGATTGTAAAAGACATCTATATACATTTTTATTGCACTTTAAATGTCTGGTGAAGTCTGACACTCTTTAAATGAAACCAAGACTTTTGTGAATTGCTGGATTGATGGCGGTCATAAAATATGACAAAATGCTGGTGATGTCGACAGACTGCTGTGGCAGCCGCGAGGAGAGGGCGGCTTCTCGTGAGGTCATATCCAGAGACAATACTTTAAGACTTGTTTGCTTCTATTAAAAAGTTGGATGAAGTTCTACTTTTGTAAATGCGCGGTAGATCATTTTGTTCCCGGCTCTCAATCACTCGCCAATTCTTCATTCACCTCAATTAGATTTCTCACATCATTACCAATGTTTAGTGACAGCTGTAGATTATGCAGAATGTCTTGCTGATTTAATCACCCTTAATGACTGGGCTAGTCCTGTGAAGATTGATACAAACATCTTTCCCAGATGGCAGAATGGGATATCAGTTATCTTTTAATGCCTGCTGCCGGGCTGGCACGGCAAAATGGCAGTGCCCTATCAGCGTGCCTGGTAATGCAGAGTAATAAAAGTTGGCACAAATGAAGTGAGCCAAGTATGTTAAAAATTTTAGTGAGACCCACTAAACGTTAATGCCAGACAAATAAAACAGAAGGGGAATGTGAGAGAAATACTGACTGGAGCTAAAGGAGAGAACACGTAACGAAGGAGCCAAAGCAGTGAGGGTGTGTGTGTGTGTGTGTGCGTGCGGTGATGTTAAACTTGCACATATACACACATCAGCATGCTCATGCAAGCAGCCGGCCATTTCATTTACAAGCCACTGACGTTTCCACAAACAAAGTTCACTCTTAATTTAAATTCTGTTGTAACGGTTATTTTAACAGTTAGACATATTTCAGTAAATTAGTTTTTAAAAAAAAGCATGACGCCACTACGTGTATATTTCAATTCACAAGCTCTTTTGTTAGTTGCTCCACAGGAACCTTTTATTTTCCTCCACACAGGAATATACACCATGAAAGAGAAGATCTCTGCTGTTAATTGTAAGCCCCGAGTGAAAGGGTTTTTTTTCTGTGTGATCTGACATATTTCATAATTAAAGGCCACAACACATGGAGGCCTCAGACTGTAATGTGGTCGCACTGCATGGAAGTGGTAAGGACAAGCAGTGTGAGAGACTGGGGACTAGAGGGCAGAGAGAGTGAGCTTTCTCCTTAGTGATGGGAGGAGGGCTGAACAAGGGCAAAGTGAGAGAGAAAGAGAGAGAGGAAAGAATAAAAGCATCCTAGTGCCAGGATAATGGCACAATACTTTGTCAAAAGTTGAATAAACAACTTTTATCAATCAGAATTATGGTCAATAGGGTAAAAACTGGTAGGCAGTCAGCAAACAGTTGATCTTTTGGTTAATTTTTGGTTAACTTTTGTTTTCTATGGGAAAGCATGTTATTAATGGAGGCAAAAGAACATCTATTTGAAATAAATTACTGATAAAAAGTGGAACTGAATCATTTTTCAGACACATTCACTTTCACCTAATTTGCTGAAAATCCTATATTCGAGACTGGGAGGAGTCACAAGCCCAGCTGCAGGTGGACACAAGCTTGTACTCACAACTGTGATGACATTTCTGCTGCCCTCTTGAAAATGGCATTTTTAATATCAAAAACACTTTTATCTGGATAAATAAAACATGTATAAAAATGATTTTGCCAAAAACTGAACTTATCTTCAGCCTTGTGACATTGTTCATGAGACGGATGGTTGACAGATTATAGCCCAAGAAGTCAGAGAGGCACTTTTATTGACTATGACTTTATAGACTATGACTTGATTATGTGACTGTTAATTTTGAAACTCATTTCTGCCAGACTGTGATGCACCTGAGACGAGTGCAGAACACCAATATACTTTAAAAACTGCCTTTGGCGTTTTAGTGCTATATGTCATATTTGACTTGTCAAAGTAATGTAAAAAAAATAGCATGCTGTCTTTGTCCAGGTCAAAAAGTATTTATGATGTGTTTTGGTCTGAAACCATGCAAATAATTGAGCTAAATATTAGCCTGAATTAATGAGGTAGCTAGTTTTCTCCAAAATGGCACCTTTGTGTCAAAGTGGGTCAAATGTGGGGGCTAAATTGAGCCACTCATCCCTTCAAAAGCCACTGAAGTTAAATTAAATCTGAACTGCGAGAGAGCACCAAATCCTTCGCTGATGAGAACCCGAATATACTTTGCACCTGATTATAAACATATATTGATGCTACACATCTCACTTTTGGGGCAGTTAAATTCTGGTGGTAACTTTTTTTTTTTTAATTAATTTTATTGGCATTACTTTGTTTCAATCTCTGATAGTTTTGGTAACAGTATTTAATTTATTTAATCATTCTAATTTATATTTTTATTTAATTTTGCTTAATAACATCTCTGTTTTATTTGTTAGTTTTTAGGGGGGAGGTTTTCTTGTGTTCAGCATTTTTCATTAACATTAATTAATATCATCATTTTTCGAACTCCTGTAGAGCTGCAAATCAGATTTTGTTGCACTGTACAACATATAGCCAGTGACAATAGAGATATATTCTATTCTATTCTTTTCTATTCTATTCTTTAAATGCAATCAAAAGATACTGAAATTTAAACTTCATTTGATTGGTTTAGTCTTGTTTAAGTCATTCATTTAAATGGTCAGCTTACCCCCAGATGGTGCAAACTAAGCCACAGAGACACTTTTTCTCTAAGAAACCATATTTTTAAAACACTTTGTCATCGATGTACAAAAAACATCCCATAATTATCATTTTTCCTCATTTTGGGGACCTCTTGAGTAAAACATCCACCTCACTCTGACATCTTACACATACTGTGTAAAATGTAAGATTATTACACATTGTTTCTTACATATGCAGCCTAAGGACTTTCATGGATGGTACTTACACATTCCTTTGTTTTCACAGGACTCCGCTTTGTTTTCTTGATATGAAAAGATCCAGCTGTGTAAACTGTATTACAAAGAGAATGGGCTGTACAGTACAGTCTTCAACCTCTGGTGACAATTTTGCACCCTGATGTAACCATACGAAAACTGACCTTAATGCTAACACATGAAATGAAAACACATTAGTTTGTCACATCAGACAAAAGTTTACTTCACAACACAGAGAATCAGAGGCACATTTTTTATACACTGTAATTTGAACACTTTTTTTTTTACAGTTACAGTGGTTCAGAATATTCACAGATCAAAAGTAGCAATTTATTGTGAGTAACAGCTGATACAATTGATCCCGTCCAAGAATTACAATATAAAATATGATGCAGCTTTTATTGGAAAATACTTACAAATGGAATGTGTCTACGTATGGTTTCGACTTAATATTTACAAATGAGGTATCATTGGTATATCAACTGCAATGCACTGAGGAATGTCCTGCAACATCAAACTGTATGTAGCATTCAAAAGACTGGAAAATATGTAAATGCAGGCAAAGAGTATGACATTATTCCCAATGTCCTGTCAGATGTCGGTTTTATGTCCTGCTTTGTCACGTAATAAATACACTTCTTTAATAATAATAAAAAAATACCTGTTGTATTCAACAGAAACTATAAATATCACCTTTTCTTCTAATCTGTACATAAAGAATGTCAAAAACGGTTTAACGGTTACATATTTAAGCCATTAACTAAATGTGTCGTTTTCATATTAGCAGCACTATGTCCGTCTGAGCCTCAAAATACAACAAAACAGTGACAGTTCATGAGTGCTGCATGTCGTGTTGACTCCACTGAGGCAGAATGGACTTTGTCTCTCCTCGTACCTGAGAACATTAGCCCTGTGGAAACAGTTAATGAGCATCTCTCCACAAAGAAGACTCTTGCTTAGTCCCAGCCAAAGTCCTGTCCGCTCATCTGGTAAAAACGGTGGTTGAAGGGCCTGTAGAAGTCTCTGAGTCTCTGCAGTACCTCAGAGGGGATCTGGGGATGAGGTCTGCCTTTAGACTTTCCGAGGCAGCGGGGTCTGCTGCTCCCCTCTGGCTTCTTCAAGCAGGGAAAACCTTTTGTCTGGTTGAAGTAGAAGTGCTTGTCCGAAACAACCCTTTTCAAACCCAGGAAGTCCTGAACTCGGCCCATCTCCCCAGCTGGATCAGACACCAGTCGTTCGCCGCTAACAAACAGAAAATGAGACAAAGGGAAGTACTGGAGCCAGTTCTCCAGGTGCTTGGCATAGAGGCCGATGCGCACAGCACTCCACGTGGTATCAATCAAACCTGTGGAGGAGTTTTTCAAAGCGAGGCTCTGGAAGGATGGAAGGCCTGGGTTCTTGGACAGCGTCTGGGTGTAGTCAGACACAGCCCTCGTCACCGGGTCCCTGACGACGACAATAAGCTTGGTTTGACAATTCATAGTGCAGATGCGACTTGGAGCTTCTTTGGTGACAAAGTAGCTGGGTGTCTTCTCCATAGTGATCTGCCCGTCGAGTGTCCGAGGCATCAGGTTCCTAAATTAAAAAAGAAGAAACTGTCAGATAAATAATGGCACAGTCTATTTCACTTCAGTACATCCAGCAGGTCTGGAGCTTAATTTCACTTGTTTTGATTTCTTGAAGTGTTTTTTTTTTGGCCACTTGAAGACATTATGTCCATATTCTGCTTACGTTATATGTTGAGCCAAGTTGTGTGAACCTGCTATGTTACATGTATTTCACTCAACAAAACACTCTTGATCCGGCTGCACAATATTTTCACATTTTGTCAAAATTACAGCACTGGTTTCTGAGCTACCACAATAAAGTTTCAATGTTTCTAACTCAAAACCAGCACCACTTGCTGTTTTAATCCCATGCTACATTCAGCAAAAAGACCATTAAGAGATAATGTAAGAGCATCACATATTGTTGCATCTCAAAATCTGTGTGATCAAAGCTTCAGACACTACTCTGTTAATGTTAGAGGGCCCCAGACAGCCCCTCCGAGTCTCACTGCGAGGTCTGCAGAACAGGACCATCCACTCACCACGGGCCCAGTGAGTCAAAACCACAAAGCCTCGAGAACCACTTAACAGCAATTTCCTACAGATTTCCACCCCCTCTTCTTCCTGCAAGAGCAAAATGCCCACCCCCTCACCATCACCTCCCCAGTAGGTTCCAACAAGGACTCAAGGAGGCCAAAGTCTGCAGGAAGTGCGACCGGGATGGCGAGCTGCTGAGCTCAGCTAGTGTGTTAAACACATGGCAGTAATGAGGAGAGATGCTGGGTGGAATATACCAGTGGAAAGAATTGTGCTAAATTAGGTGTTACTGTGTTGGTGTGATAGATTTTGCATTATGATGCAAAATGTAGATTAAGCTTTAACCAGCGCAGTGACACCTAATCTGCTGATTTATCTTTCATGGCACCTGCTCTCCTGAGATGATTGAGCAAGTTTTTTTTTTTCTACTGATTTGATTTAAAACCATCGAGTCACGGCTGCATGAAACACCCTTGACTGATGCAAACTCCTCTTATTTCAGCAATATCTGGCCAACAGACATGGCGTTCAACAGGTCCAGCATTTATTCATGTGTTTACATTTAACATTGACAGACTGCCTGAGCCAGCATTGTGGTGGATTTGGATTTCAGAAACAAATTGTTTGCACGACAAATGGATGATGAGCAATGTTTAAAGCAGCAAATGAATCGCCTGCAGTTCATTTACCCAACACATCCTTTACTGTGTTACTGGAAACAGAGAGCGTTCATGTGGTTTCCCATAAAATAAACAAGTAATGGAGCATATGTGCTTTATTTGTTTCAGATTGCAAGTTTGCATTAACTCCAAATGTCAATGACAAAAGGCCATTCAGAAGTGTAGATGACGTCCGAGGGGGGATTTGTTTTTCATTTTCCTGGTTATTTTAATGAGTATTTGTAAAGTAACCCTGTATTAGTGCAATGTAGTAAAAATGCTTTTAATCAATTAGGAAAATAAACACTTTCAAATGGGTTTACTTGAGTAATGACAGTTGCATGCCCACATTATTTAAAGTGTTTCCTCTTTGATCTGAGGGAATTAAGGTTCAGCAAAGTTTCATGACTTCCCTTTCAGGGAAACATAGCAGCAGATGACTGTAGTCCATGCAGGTTCACTGACTTTACTTTTGCTCTTTAAAAACATATCTAATACAATATACCAGGGAAATATGAGAAAATGTACATCAAATGAAGAACAAGAAATAGGCTTTTGATATTTCACTGAAAAGAAGATCTTAACACTTCAACAAAGTCAACCAAACACATAGTAAAATTTCATTATAAGAACTTTTAACCACCTAGACAGGTTTTGTGCAATTGCATTAACCTTCTTCGTAAAAACAGTGCTCACACACGCTTCATTAAGCGTCATTAACCTCAACTGCTCATTAACGCAAACATATAATTAGCCAATCGCGTGGCTGCGACTCAGTGCGTTTAAGCATGTACACATGGTCAAGACTTGCTGAATTTCAAACTGAGCATCAGAACAGAGAAAAAAGTTGATTTAAATGACTTTGAATAAAATATGGTTGTTGGTGCCAGACTGGCTGGCATTTCAGAAACTGCTCATCTACTGGGATTCTCCCACACAATCATCTCTAGGGTTGAAAAAAAAAAGTGAGTGGCAGTTCTCTGGCTGAAAATGCCTTGTTGATGTGGCCAGACTGCTTTGAGCTGATCAGGAGGGAACAGCAACTCAAATAACCACTCACTACAACCAAGGTATGCAAAAGAGCATTTCTGTACAGACAACATGTTGAATCTTGAAGGAGATGGGCTAAAGCAGCAGAAGACCACACCGATTCCTTTCCTGTCAATTCAGAACAGGAACCCAATGCTGCAGTTTGCACAGGCTCGCCAAAACTGGACAATAAAAGATGTCTGATGCCGAATGTGTGCTGCAACACTCAGATAGTAGGGGCAGAATTTGACATAAGCAACATTAAAGCATGGATCCATCCTGCCATTAGGGTTGCTGGTGGCAGATTGTTGGGACCCTAATTACTAATTAATTAAAAATGTCACAGACAAGTCCATCCCTTTATGACCACACTGTACCCTTCTGATGGTTCCTTCTAGCAGGATAATGTAAAATGTCACAAAAGTCTAATCTTGTCAAACTAGTTTCTTGGACATGACAACTGTACTCAAACAGCCTCTCAGGTCACCAGCTCTCAACCTAATAGAACATTTTTGGAATGTGGTGGAACGAGAGATTCCCATCATGGATGTACAGCCGACAAATCTTGGGCAACTGTTTGATACTGCCATGTCTACATGGACCTAAATCTCTGAGGAAGTTTTCCAGAAACTTGGTGAATCTATGCCACAAAGAATTAAGTCAGCTCTAAAGTGAAAAGAAAGTCCAATGTGGTTCTAACAAGGTGTTCCTGCTCATTGAGCAGCTCATAACTCCTGAGTGAAGCTGCATTCAGTGGTTCAGTGTTTAGTTTGGTCTGTTATTTATGTAAAATGTTCTCTGTAGAAGTTTTAAAAGGAAACAAAGGTTAAAAGTGCACATGACTGTGAGTGAGAAGAAAACTTTTAGAGATTTGAGTCTTTCCTCTTCACTTAAAGTTAATCCGTTTCAATCCATCCCCATTAAATGATCCCCATAATAAAAGACCATTAATTGATTACTATCCAATTTCAAGAGCTGCAAATGGCCTATCACTGCCCGCCCGTCCCCTGTTTATCTGTGTCTGATCAATACGTCTGTCTCTATATGACAGATTGTGCTCAGTGTGTGTCGGTGTGTGTATGAATGCTTTTTTGCACATGTGCATATTTGAGCACGGAGGTGTCAGTGAATACCGATGAGAAAATGAGCATCCTTGCACCCATAGTGTCCGTCTTCTGCTTTCTCATTCATAGTCTTGGATTTGTCCTTCACTTCTTCACATAAGTGACACTTCTGTAGTTGACCATTAGTTGCCTTTCCATATTCATGAATAGTTAATGAATTGTGACTTTACCCCCACTCTGCTCAGGTCCCTGTCTCCCTCATCACAATCAGTCTCATTATCGGAGAATCGATAGAGGCCATTTTCTATCATAAATCTGTCTGTATGTGGTGTCAGTATACTGTAAACAGATCAGGGACGATTAATCTGCAATAACATATGCTTTACATACACCTCTTTGATTTAGCTTAAGGGAAATGCCTTTTAGCCTACTATTGTTAACATTTAAATATGCAAAGAGAAGAACTCAGGGCACAAACATGTTTTCTATTTAGCGTTGTATCGGAAAGCCTTGCTGACTCGTCACTCTAGTCTGGAACTCCCTGCTGTTAAAAGGATGTAGTGCTTTTCCTCCCTGAAGTGCTCCAGAGCTGATTACTCTACTGATATGTTTGAGGGAGCCTGGATCATAAGATTAAATAACAACCCTGGCAACAAGGATGTGGCCAAGAGACTTCCTGCCCCCCAAGATTACGGGCTCTCCCGCTGAAGCGGGAGCCACATACTCCTGCGGCACAGAAACAAAAGGTATTCTGCACAGAAGTGGAGCCGGAAAATCCAATTATCACGTCGGTTTGTCGATCTGAAATTCCATCAGTTATCACAGCGATTTACCGGGCCAGATACGCTACACACGGTCTTCCTGGAGGAGGTTTCTGCTTTGGCAGGCATCTACACCAAAAGGCTTTTTCAGCTGAGATCCAATTAAACAGGTGGTGAAAACTCAAGGCTATAAAAATGAGAGAGAGCATAAATGTCAAACTGAGGGAAACATTTCCCAACTGTGTCGCTATGCTCGAAGGGTGACAGAAGCAGCCTGGAGGCAACGGAAAGTCTGTCAGTCTGACAGGATAAGTGTGGGAACCTTGATTTACAGCATCATGTCTGGATGAAACATATGTTGCTATTCCCCTCTGACCAAGCTAAGGTGGGCTAAACCAGTACAAACAAGAGAGTGGTGCAAATCTCATCTAGCTACAAGGAAGTGAACACATACAACAGGAGGCATTATTGTCTCTAGGATACAAAGTGCAGTTTTTCCCCTGCTATCGCCATGTTCGAGACCTCAAAGTGTCACACATCAAAGTTGGAAAGGAACAGAAACTGATGTGTAGGAAGTAAAAGATTGAATGAGAAAGTGTGGAGCAGAAACTTTACAAATATTATTGCGTATGTGCGTGTGTTACCACCAAAGTGACTTTCAACCAGGACACAAACACACTAAACACCTCTGCAAGTGTCAGTCACAGGACCACTGGATGGTTTGATCACAATTGGAACCCAGCTGCGAGAAAAAACTGTTGCCACCCACTAGTTTTAATTGCACTAGATGATGTTTTCCTCTACAAAGTAATGGAGTTAGTAAATGGTTTTCTCTGCATGAGGTTAGCTGAAGTGCTACACTTCCACAGAGACCAGAGTGTGAGTGTGTGGGTGGAAAGGAGTTAAAATCACACACATACATGGGAAGGGGGGAGTCCATCTATAAAGGAATTACTTTATGCAGGTCGATGCCCAATTAAAGACTGAATGTCCAGTTATAATTAGGAGTCCTGACAGGATGTGAAGTCCGTGATGCTTTGCTGGGAAGTTGGCGCCCACAAGGGCAGAATGCTCACTGGGGGAAGGTAATGTTAAAAGTTTTCCATGCCAAATAGGATACAAAATCTAGTAATACTAATTATAACAAAGATTATATGTTTTATTTTACAGGTATGAATTGTGGGTGATGCAGAGATTAGTACTGTTGCCTCACAGCAAGAAGGTCCTGGGTTTGAATCTACCAGCAAGCGAAGGTCTTTCTGTGTAGAGTTTGCATGTTCTCAACGAGCCTGCATGGGAGTATCCAGCTTTGTTTGTCTGTTTGCTGTGCCCTGCTTCTTTCCCTATGATAGCTGAGAAAAATGGATGGATCTAAGATTCAGTTATTCTGTATATGTTTGTCCATCAAGTTTCATTCCAATATCTTAGTGGACTCCCTGACAATTTCCAAGCACAATCACCAAGTACAAATTGCAGTATTTCCACATATATTTTAATCAACAATTAAGGTGAATGAGTTTAAACACTTGAGGTCAACTATCCAAAGTAAAGGTCATTGCACATGAGAGCTGAAGAACAGAGTGCAGGCAGGAGGGTGGAGTGGGTGGTGATGAGCGTCAGGAGTGATTTGTTACAGAAGGTTCACAGTAGTGAGACCTGATATGATGTTTTATTTGGACATAATGGGGCTGCCAAAAAGATAGAAGGGCTGAGCTCAAGTTGGCAGAGCTGAAGATGCTCTGATATTCTTTGGGCGTTATTACAGTATTAGAAATGAGTATATCAGAAGGACAGCCCAGGTTGTGGACTTTGGAGACAAAGTTGATTAGAGGTAAGGCTAAGATTGATCGGACACGGGCAGAGGTGGTATAGTGGATATACTGGACAAAGGATGCTTAATATGGAGCTGCCAGACAGGAGGAAGACCGCAGGGAAGATTCATAAATGCAGTGAAGGAGGACATGCAGAGAGTTGCTGTGATCTTATAAGCCTGCTCTGCTCTAGGTTGAGCACAAATTAGCAAATGTTAGCATGCTAACACCCTGTGCTAAGGTGGTGAAAACTCTGTAATTATTAAACCAATTATCAGCATGTTAGCATTGTCATAAATATGTAAACAGGAATTTTTAATAATCAAGACAGATTTTGATGAAGTTTGATGAACCCGAGAGCTAAAAGAGAAAATCCTGAGTGTGTCTCTGTTGTTGTTCATCTCTTATGAGAATCAGACACATACTTTTCTTTTATAGATCTGGATTCATTCAAACCCTTTAAACGTCGAAGCTATGTGGTAAAAAAATAGTCTTTTCAAATTTCCCAGGAGCCATATGATTGTGTTTCCATTGGATACTCTCGTGTATTTTCAGGCTCACGCTATTCTTTTCTGGAAATGGTTGCCTGACTGAACATGACTACCAAGCATTTGAAACATTTCATTTTGGCCCAAACTCTTATTTCTTCAAAAAGTACTTTTCTCACCAGCTAACTGCAGCACAGAGCTGAGAAAAAAAAAAAAAAAGACAAGACAGAAACCTCCCCAAGATTTTACAGGCGCCCCATAATGGATTACAAAGCACCCCAAATTATTATAATTCCCACCATATGAAGTGTGAATGTGGCTATTTTCAAACCTTATAATACCACCTAGACTTAAGTCCAGCCAAAACCTGGCACCATTAAAACACACTACAACCCAACACTACAGAGACCACTTCCTGGCCTGTTACACCAATCAGCCATGTTCAGCGTCTAAGGCTAATGGCCTGAGGGCTGTACACAGAATGAGGTGTTGAGAAAATCACCCTCACTGTGGAAAACGTTCCCCCGTGGATGTGCATTAGGCTCCACTTTCACCATTTCAGCTGTCAAAAATCCAAACTGACAGGGTAAGTGCCTGAATCTGTCCTCGCGGATAATACTGAGATAAAGCATGCACAAAGCACAGGATCACTTTCGGTTAAAACACTGAACAATCCAAAGTGTACCATTAGTTCCTTAAGTATTTAGACAGCGACATAACTTTCGTATTTGGACTCAGGGCGAGCATATGCAAAAGGGGGACTACGCATAGAAATGGTTGATTTTGTTAAACCACAAAATTATAGTGTGTCATTGTCCAGATACTTATGGACTTAAGTGTGGATATATATTGTCTCATTTCTACTTCAAATACTATTAAAGATATAAATTGTTAAATGATGTGCACACAAATCTGTCACAGCTGATTAAAGTGCCTAAAAATATCTTATTTTTCTTTCGGCTGAATGGATAATAAACACGGGCAAACCGCATACGTAACAGTAGGTTTGCAAACCTTCAGTGACAGCAGTTACATTATTGTGCATAGAAGATGCTAACATGTCTGCAAACACTCGTTGATCACTCAGTTAGCGGTAATAAAAACTGAAAGAACTGCGATGCAAACCGTAAACAGAGAATGTTCACATTCGAAGAAAGGATTGTGCCTCGGTGCTGCAGCCAACACATTTCAAAAGGTGCAACTTCTAGTTTGTGTTGCTGTTTTCACAGCTTCACTACAGCTCTGAGAATTGTTGATGAGTGTTTGCAGACCAGTTGGCATTTTCCATGCAAATTACCAGCAGCTGTGGTGTTCTGCTGGCAACCAAAGAAATTGCAAGGAGGTCTGTGCCAACTGGTTGGGGTTGCTGGTGGTTGCTATGGGTCACCAACCAGAGCTCTAGGCCTATGAAGACTTTAGCACTAGATTCCATCTTGCCTGCCATCAGCCTCCAGCACCTGGTTGGAGAATACACATTTTCCCCCTCTTAAAAGGCCGGTGTGAACGGGGCCTTATTCACTTGACCCTACAGCAACACATGTTGATGTCACATGGTTAGCAGCCATGTCTCTCCAAAACCTCAGCATAAGCCTATGGGAAAACAGGCCTTTGGCTCCTTTGATCTATGACCTCACTAAACACTTTCCTGATGAGTTTATGGGCTCAGATGCAAATTTTAAGTCTTACCTAATAGAACATGACATTCACTTTGTAATTTAAAGTCTCCATGAGAGTCCAAAAGGAGGATAAAGCAGGGTATGCTTTGGAGCTGCCAGCCTTGGGACGGTCATGTTGCTACCCTACCAGCCGGCAAATCCTCACCATGCACAAGTGATGTCTGATGGTGGCAGTCAGAGCGCCCAGCTTAAGGCTTCAAACCAGCATTTCACTAACCAGTGGGTGACCGCACCGTGGTTGCGTCCATCTTTTATATACAATCAGCTAAAATTTAAGGACGTGATCACACTAAAATGAATCTAAGGCGATTTTAAATGACTTGGATGCAGTTCCTTCATCCTGCAAATGTTTTGCCCGAATATTATTACCCTTGTTTCTGGCGTGAGACAATATTGATGTTTTAGGCTTCATTGCTGCTGACGTTTATAAATTTTGGTTGTCCTCGTATTTTATTTTCACCAGCTGTATTTTTGTATAGTTAATTTGTGTATTATTCTGTTTATATTTGTGCATGTGGTCTAGTTTATGCAACTCAGTTGATTGCACCGCTGTCTTTTTTGGCTAGGACTCTCATCGTCATGATTTCCAGAGTAACTAAAGCTGAAATATAACAGTAATCTAAAAAAAATAGAGAGAGACCTTTAAAATGTGCAGTTATCTATATTTTAATGGTTATGCTAGAAAAATCAAGGGACAAAAATTAAATTTTGGTGCTGGTGTAAATGCTGATTATATGTTTTAAAACAATAAAATCAAATGTGCAGTATATCAGTCTGACCCCATAAAGATCGGCATGTCCTCCTCTTATTTTGATCTGTTGTCATCTATTTCCAGTCTTGTTTGCATAAATCCATTTCTGATATAATTTTTAGCAGAGCTGGCATTTTTGCTTGCCCTTGTGCTGTTACCCTTAACTGATTTATACCATGTTTTAATTGCACTCCAATCAGGCATGGCCTGTGGTGTCAAGACTGCAGGTCAGCTCATTGATAACCTTGTAAAATATTGATGAGCCTTGAGAACTTGAGTTTTTCCTCAAACAGAAATGAAGAAGTAATCTTTTTAAAAAGAGTTTGTTCTTCTACAAGATGAGAAATAAATGCGCTCACTTTAACGTCATCAGACAGAATTTAATCATTACTCATTCCAGGCCTCGTCACTGTGACAAAGCCGTGACAATTACAACTATTGTGCCATGGAAAGCTGAGGTTTTTCAGCTTTCTGCGGTGGCTCTTAAGTCCCATATGAAACCCATCACTCTGTGAAGTCTCTTTAAAGCCGTAAAACAACACAGAAAACCGTTAAATCTTTGCCTTATTTTCAATGCACTATTTGTGGCTTTTCCATTCCCGTAATGGGCTCATATGCACACATGCAAACGAGAGAACGGCATGAAGAGACAGACAGGGCGGAGAGGGAAAGAGAGCGGAGACTGACTTGATCGCTCAGATAAAAGCAATGGAAAACACACATGCATGAGGTCTGAGCTCGTCTTCGAGAAGACAGTGCTGTTGGAACAACACGCACGGGAGGGTACTTCTGTCTGCTGAATCTATGAAGTGTCTCCAGCATGCAGATCGCCCCTGGTTTCATCCAACATCTGACAGCAACGACTCAAATATGACAGATTACAACCCTCATCCATCTGCTACAGTCGCCTTCGGTTTGTGCTTATTTCTCCATCCAAGAAAGAGAGCAGACGATGACGGTGCACAAATTGCTTTCAGATATGCCAGTGTGTGACCATGTATCTTGGCAAGCGGCTGTTTGTTACTTATAAAATCGTGACTCGTCTGTAAAAATAATCAACAGCAGTTCCAACGCACCATTTTTTTTTCATGGTGATTATGGCAGATATATAAGCACGCAAAGGTCATATTTGTCTGAAGGGAAAGATTCAGGATTCAAGACTTTTATCATCACTTTATCACTTATGATATGGAGAAATAAGTGCTGTGGTAATAAATGAAATGATTAAATGAATGATCAGGAGGAATATCTACAACAATCGGTTCTCTGTCTTATGAGATCAGATGAGACAGAGAACTTCAGAAAGATTAAATGTCAAAGCAGGGGCGTTTTCAGAGCCTGTCTTAAACTACAGCTTTACACTGCATTGAGTGTGTGCGTGTGTGCGTGCGTGTGTGTGTGTGTGTGTGTTCGGGGGGTGTGGGGGGTCTGCTTCCAGATGTGACAGAGAGTTGACCCTGTGACTGACAGTCAGATGAGGAGGACTTGCTTGTTCCACATGGATAAGTTCTTTCTGTCACTGACACACACACACACACACACACACATACACAAAATGCTGCTGTCTACAACTTCCAGCGGCTTCTTTGTGGGTCACTGCAGATGACAGCAAACAGATTTGCTCAATTTTTGCGATTCGGTGACAACAGCGGAATCATCTTTCAGTGATTTCATCCGGTATCATGTTGCTGCTGTCGCTCTCCATTGTTGCATTAATCCTTCCAACTTTTCTCCGCCTCAACTTTCAGTGAAGTTCACTTCTTAAAAAAAAAAAAATCACAGCAAAAAACAAAACCATAATTCACATTCATATTCTTGTGATACTGCGAATGTGAGCAAATGCAGGTATTATCAGTTATATCCATGCTGAACTCCCATTTAATCTCTTAAAGACTTACAGGTGATCACTTTACTTTAATTACACCTCTTAACTTGGCTACAGTTTGAAAAATGTTCATGTTGCATGTGGTGACTTAGATTTGTCGTTGGGTTTAGGCGATATTACTGCACGACTGATCTAACTTTTACAGGCCGTGTTAGTGGCAGTGCTGTGTTACACCATTAAAGCCTAACAGCTTTACAGCACCAGTCAGCCTAATTAAAACACACATAAAAAAATGCCCCGGAAACACCAGTTTGGCCACAGGTATTTTCACATAAGGGCTTCTTCTGCTATTCTGAAGGGAGAGTGAGGAGAAGAGAAGCAAGGAGAGAAGGAGAAAGTGATGGGGAAGAATCTGGGGAGAAGGATGAGTTGTAAATGTGGCATTAAGAGACAGAGGATAGGTAACATAGTGCTTAAGACTGCTAACATACATACTGTATATATGAGTGTTTGTGTGTGCACAGAGAAAAAGTGAGAGAGAGGAAATTTAACGGCATGCTAAAATTATCAGTGGTGAAACCGTTTCCACGTGTCCTTATGTTCCCTATTAAAAGGCAGCAAAGGGGGGTTTAGAAAATAAGGCAAAGGAAGATTAAATTACACCATCTTGCTATCAAAGCGCCTGTTATTCATGATCCTTACCCTGTCAAACCTCTGTGTAGTTATGACACCTTTCTTGCTTAAAGGTCCCCAAATGGCGTTGTGTTCTCACACGCTGCCCAGCTGGGATCATGTCCAGAAGCTTGTAGAACATATGGAGATGATCAGGACCAGCTCCACGCACAACTAAATCCTACTTTAGGGCCTTAACTACACCCAGATGATGGCTCTGGTCAGCCTGGTCACCCCAAATCATGTGCTGTCAGTATGACAGTAGCTGACGAACATTTTATGTGCCTTTTGTAAAGGAACTGTACAATCAGATTAACTGAGATCATCACTCAGCATTCGCTCTCCATGTCAATCAGATTTTTTGTGTTTTTACTTTTTTTTTTAAATTCTATAATTCAATTCAATTTCATTTTATTTATATAGCTCCAATTTACAACAAGGTGCTTTATAAGGTATAATGATGGGGGATTTGCTGTAGATTTTACGTGTTAGAGTAATCACTGTGATGTTTGCATGGATTCTTTGTGGCTCTGTTGCAGTGCAAAAAGTGGAACACTATACAGGATGTCATGCTGAAGTGAATAAATGGTGTTTAGATGACTGTCAAGATGATGAAACGCTCCTCTGGGACCTCAATAGCCCTTTTGATCTAGAGCAGCACAAGAGGGGGAGCATTGTCTAAAGCTGATTTAAATCTATCAACCAGCCAATGTATTGCTGTCTCTTCTATTGACGCAGGAAATCAGCACATCTGCACAGGTGATAAGATGTCAGCAAAAACATCAGTGCTGCTCAGCTGACCCTTTACCCCTACAGCATATACAATCCTGCATTGGCTGGCATGACATCCAAATATGCAATCATGTTCAAGCTTTTTCCAAATAAACCTGTCAGATTCACTTACAAAGAGCACATCAGTGTTTACAGCAGTCACCCTGTGTCGTTTTAAAGTTTTGGACTGCCTATGATGGGCCACGGTTTACGTTTTACGTTTTATGATTTGCAGTCAAACCTGAGCTTAAAGCCAGCCACATTCTGCATGAATGGATTCGTGCGTTCATCCTTACCTGTACCACTCCAGCCCTTTGTCGTAAAACCTGTCGAAGAAGTGCGGCTCCGCGCCGAACGCTCTTACGTCCGGGTGGATGCGGAGAAACTCCAGCAGGGCGCGAGTCCCTCCTTTCTTCACGCCGATTATAATCGCCTGCGGAAACCTTTTGGTCCCGAAAGTGTTGGACACGGGGATGCCGTTGCTCTTGGCAGTCTCCTTTTCGCTGTCCAACGTATTCTGTGACGGCTCAGCCGGAGCGTCCGCGGAGCCTGTACGGTTGCGCTGAAACGGCGCATCGGGGAAGAGACGCCGGGGTGGCCGCAGATCGTCCAAAATGTCATAGTCCAAGTCTGAAGTTTGTTGTCTGTATGCAGCTCTTGGAGCCGAATCACAAAATCCGGTGAGGCAGTAGAAGAAGTAGGTGAAGATTAGGACCATGGTGAAAAAGACCGAGACTTTGGACAGCGCCTTCCCAAAGTTGACCCTGAATCTGCATCCACTACATCCCATGAGTTGATCTCCTGCTCGATGCCAAAGGGCCAAAGCGGTGACAGCATGCTTCTTTTTGTTCCCTACATGGATCGGAGTTCGAGCTTAAATGTTCTTTGGAGAACCTGTTGCGCAAAGCTGATCCATCACACGGGGAGCTTCTCTCAGCAGTGGAGTGGCACAGTGGACTTGTCAGAAGTTACATTCATAATTCAGAAAAGATCTACTAAAGATGTCCTCTGATCATTTTGAGTCGTTTGTCCTTTAAAAATCAGTTAGCTGAGACTTTCCAGCTTGTTGTGTCTGTGCGCTCTAGGGTCCTGGAAGCTCTCATTCAAGGTTTCTGTGCTTCTTCTACACCCCCTACACCCCTCCTTTTTCCTTTTACATGTCCCCACCCTTTTCCTGCTGTGACATCTTATAGATAGATCGTTCCAGCACAGATAGGATGAAGGGTTTTTTATCCTGTATAATTAAAAATTTATGAGGCATAACATTCTTAATAAATCATTACAGTATGTATCATCATAAGAAAACAACTCTAGCGTATTAAATCACCATTAGGAAAATGATTTTTTTAATAAGTTAATAAAGAATTTAGTCATTTTATGTCAAGTCAAGTGTAAGGCACATGATTTAACTTCTTTAGCTCGGCAATGTGGGAAAAAAATGATGAGCACTTTATTCTGAAGAGCCCTCGTCAGTGTTTTACAAATGTAAGATGACTCCCCACCAAAGAAAATCTTCCTCGCCCCTTTGAACTCATGATAGACATCCCAGTCAGCTTTGTGAATAACACGAGCCCCGAGGACGTCTATCTAAAACCTCTTGTACTCTTCTTGCACTCTGAAGCTCAACACATGGTCTCTTGGCACAAACATCCCCCCCAAAAATAATAGGCCTAACGTGAGGAGGGGATACCTGCAACCCATATCTCTCTTGCACCCTCTTCCCATAAATACAGTATCTGAGACTGAGTGTGTCATCTTTGGGGGTGAGCAGGAAGGATCGACTCTGGGACGTTCCCCTGACTCCGAGCTGGAGCAGGTATAGAGTTTCTTCAGGCAACGAGATGAATTCAGACTTTGAACCTGATTAACACACCGGCTGTTTGAATGGATGAGAGGATAGAGAGGGGGGGGTAAAGGGTAGATAATCTGTCTGTGACACACTCAGCCCTGGAGCACAGTGTGTTTCAGACAGAGATAGTAAATCCACTTGGCACTGCACTGACTAATTGAGAATTTTATGCTTTTTATTATCATTTACCTTCGTTCTTTAACATCCTCAGAGAAAACAGAATTAGGCTTTTTTGAAAATACGCTCTTTTGATTTCTGTAAGCGTGAAACATCTTGCCAGTTGTGTTTAAAGGTAACAGAAGGTGCTGGCTTATTAACATATTGTATCTGGTGTGTATAGAAAAACAAAAATGGCAAGAGAGTGTCAGCGGTTGTAGGGTGTGAAGTGCGAGGCTAAAAACAGCAGACGCTCTATGTTTCGCTCCAAAGTGCAAAAAAATTGTGTTTTTACACTTTTTACTTCTACGGTTTCTGTGCAAACTACAGAAGTGACACATAACGTGATCTTCGTAGATCGTGCTGGGTGAATTTTGTGACTTTTCAGACTTTTTCCCCCCATTTTCAGTCTTTGCGCCAAGTTAGCTGATTGCTATTAGTATTCTTAGCACCCTGATAGGAGAGTGGTATCAACCTTTTCATCTAACTCTTGACAGTCTCTTAATAGCTCTACGTCCCGCAGTGTCTAACTTTTCCTTTAAGGAAAAGCTTTCAAAGTTAAGAATTGCAGAGCCCGTGATTGCAGTTTCCGCCGTCTGCTGAAACAAAGGTCTCTGTGGATTCGTACATGACCCAGGCAAATATAGAATAATGATATGTTTTGACACACAAACAGCCATTGTAAATCCACTGCAAAAGAGGCCAGCTTGGCATCGAGGAATTCACAGCTTTTGGAAATGACCGTCTGCTGGCTGTAGTGCCACATTCAGTCAGAGTGAGGTCAGGATCCGGGCTTTGCTTTCATCAGACGTTTTATTTGCTTTTCCCTCATGCTAATTGCCCTAGCTGGAGTTATACTGGCAGGTTTGGACGCAGAAATATAAACAGTGAGATTAAAGAAACAAACAGGCAGCAGCAGTGTTGAAGAAACAAATGTGATATACAAGTCGTGAGCTGCATTTGTGTATATAGGATTGAGGTCGGATAATACAGTATATCAATCCGTGGGTGTGTTTGCCTGCATGCTCCTCTCTATCTCTGTGTGCTCACGTTTTTATGCGTGTGTATGCGTGTGTGCAGTCCAGACTATATTTCCCACCGCTGTGCCTGCAGGTGTGTGCTGGCGCCGCATCCCTGTGTGCACCACAGATAGAGATTTCCATAGCCGGAAGCCTGCCGATGGCGTGTACATGTGTCAGCCATTACAGCAAATTACAAATCCTCCACAGCAAAAAGCTGAATGTTCCACTCTCGTTGTGTAATTTCCAGTGTGAGGAAGAAGCTGTCGCCCATTTGCAACACCCAGCAGAACTCTTAAAGCAGGGGTGTCAAACATTAGGCCCCGGGGCCAGAGTTGCCTGCCAAAGACTCCAATCTTGCCCTGTGGACAGCTTTGGAAATGTGAAGAAGGGCATAAATTTTAGATCTTTAACTTTATTTTTATAAGTTTGTCCACTTTTCGCATTGATAAAGACCTCCACCGTGTCCGTTCATACTACACCAAAGTAAATAAGTAAAAGATAAACCGCTAAATGAAACAAAGTTCCAGTTTTTTCACTATGTACTATAGAAATGTATGATTTTTACTGTGGGTTCACCGTAAACTGCCCCCTTCCAAAACAAATGACAAAAATTTCTCTTTTACAGGACAGTCTGTGCAATAAGCTAAGTAAAATGTTTCTGTAATTTCCTATGTTTATTTTTACATTTTAGGCCCAAAGCAGCATTTCTTTATCACGAAGAAAATTGAGGTGTTTTGTTAAAATTGCGCTTTTTTATGTAAAAATATTCCAGGGATTAAATGTGTGATTAAACTTTACAGTATCAAAAAGAAAAGTTTGACTGGTCACTTAAGATCAAAGTGGGCTGTACGTGGCCCACAATGTTAAATGAGTTTGGAGTCCCCGCCTTAAAACCATCATGGCAGATGTTTGAAACCGGGAGATACTCATCAAGCAGTGCAGAGGCAAGGCTGCATTTTCCTATAGATGGAGCCTGAACCGTGTGTGTGTGTGTGTGTGTGTGTGTGTGTGTGTGTGTCTGGAATGAATATCAGCCAGATATTTCGTAGTAGTTAACTGCAAAGTAGTATATACGGACAAAAGAGCGTCCCCCTCTGATTCTGATGAATTTTCACTTTTCGTCTCGATTTCTTGTCAAAAAGCAAGTTTTATGCTCATAATGTGAACGTTGCGCCTGAATCTCTCTTTGAAGCAACAACAGATGCCATGCACACTATTTCCTACATGCAATATGCTCAGTGGTGGATCCCTCAGGCAGTGAGGATGAATTCAAAGGCCCACAACAAAGCAGCTGCGAGCCCCCACCTTCCTAACTTTTATCTGCAAATGGAAGCAACCTCAGTGAGAGTGACTGATGGACAGCGTGAAGGAGGAGATGGAGGACTGAACAAAATCGCTCTGATCTCTCCAGCCGCACACATTTTTCTGCCCCCTCAGCTTCCTCTTCTCCTCCTACCCACCATCCCTCATGTCCCGCCACCTTCACACAGGTGTATCAAACTTTTCTCTTTTTTTTGTCTTCGGAGTCCCAGACTTGTTCTACAACTTTATAGAGACATCACTGAATGGATCAATGTAGTAAAGATCTGAGAGGAGAGATGTTCGGAGATTATGCAAGACTTTGAACGGCCTTGGAAGCATTAGACAGCGCTAGGCTCACATCATGCCTCGAGTTCAACATGGGAATAATTTATAGCTGAGGGAGAGTTCGCTGGCGTTCATTCTGACTTCACTGGAGTTAAATCTGGGCAATACCCCAAAACCAGGAGCTTCAATTACGTAGCAGTTATGCACGTATAAGCCTATGGATATGTTTTGCATAAACAAAAATGCACAAAAGCCTTCTCCGACTGGAAACCAGCTGCACATAACAATTTTCTATACGTCTTTCATCTTGACAATTTAATCTAAAATGCCTTTCGAGGAAGCATGTCCGTACAGGAGGCTCGTTTTTTTTTTTTTTTAACTCTTATTTATTTTCTGTGCTTTATTGTAGCACCAGAATCAGGGGAGCAGGAATCTAAAGAGAACGGAGGGAATTAAACTGAATGACAATCATGTCATCACATAAGCCGCAGACCGTTTGGGAAATGCCTTCTTTTCTAATCCGCAGCTCTGCGGTGAAAAATGGGATCTGGTGGTTGGCTCTTAAGTGATATTGGGTGTGTGAGGAAGGGCGGAGGAGCAGGGAGACGGGGATGTGAAGGGTGCCTATATGTGTTTTTGCCTGTGTGAGTGTGAGAGAGAGAAAGTTTAAAAAGAGATGTTAAAAAAGAGACAGAGTATAGAGTTTCATGCCTTCGAGCTCAGTTTGGGGGATTCAGTAAGTCATGTGGCTCCAAATCTGACAGAGCTGCAAAGGTGAAGCAGTGCACTGGCATGCACGAAGACTTTTATAACTTCACGCTTTTATACTACATATAACCACGCGCCTGTGGAGCCCTATTGTTCCCTGTCTGCACGCTCATGTACAGCTTGCGGTACCCGGTCTCAGACTGTTAGTGAAATGCTTGTGGGCTGCTCTGTGTGGCTTCCTTTCACTGAAAGGCCCAGTCCTCCTAAATGTTGATTGCCATGACGTCAGCTCCAAACCTCAGCCCTGCCTTTTATGTGTCACTGTCACCATCTATTTCCGCCCGCTGCGTGAAAAACAACTTTCTTTCCATCAGTGCAGTTCACTGACACGGACACTTGGGTTGAACACTGTGCTACTGTTACCGGGCCAGAACCGCCACCCAAATGGAGGCGCTCGTCCATTTTCACAATCGCTCGGCTGGTCCAAAACAATTAAAAGGTTGGGAAAAAAAGATGCGAATGAGCAACTGAAGCGAATGCCCCCATGTGTAACAAGTCTGTAAATATGTGTCTGTAAATAAAAACACAAACAGTCATCAGGCGGGTGTTAACTGACTGTAATTACTGCTGTAAAAACCAAAGCAGTTTGTCTTCCCCCTTTTTCTGGAGTTTCCCATGTTTTCCAAATTCCAATCTGTCACCGCGGCTGTGAGAAAAAGAGAACTGTCAGCCTCAAAATGAAAAGGGAGGGGGGAGAAAAAAGAAGTCTTCTGTCCATTGCCTCACAGTTGAGTCAGGTCTCACCTGTCCTGTGCGATCCTGCAGGCCAGAGGGAGAGCGAGCACGTGTGCCAAACTGTTTTTATGCTGCAGAAACAGGAGATAGGCTTCCACCCCCGTGGGCCCTGTCTGCATTTCACTGGAATGTGAAATCGTGTGTGACTCAAACAAGCAAACCATCAGCTAAGGTGCTGACGGTTGTTTTGGCCAAGGGCGACAAGAGTGTACCAAAGGTGTGACCTACCAGACCTTGTGGGAGATAGATGAGGTGTGAAAAATTGGATTTTTCACTTTAAAGATTGACTTGTTTGGCTCATCTGAATCCAGCATTTGACAGTGTTATTATTGCTTTAACATACACACGTCTGCATTATCTTTTCGGTTATCTTGTGCTAATGCATGCATTCAACTTGCTTATTTTAAAGCAAAAGGATTAAAAAAAATGAAAGGGATACAGCTTGGGTGTGTCCAAAGTCACCAAAATCTATATTGCAGCCCCAAAATTCGACTTTCTTGGACAAACGAAGTGAATTTTCAGTTTTATACTTTGGCTATCTGAGTGGTTTTTTAAAGGTTATATTAAAAAAGTTGTAAATTCAACTTTTGCACATCAACACATTTATCATTTTGCATTGGAGTCATGAAAAAATCTGCATATCTGCTCTCTTTAGTCAAACCGACCCCGCCACACCCTCACTTTGTTCTAAAGCTGATAATCACATCGGGTTGTCTGTTAGCCTCATTCCTGTGGGAATGTATTCTGAGACTCTGACCTCTGCTTTTTAAACCCCCTCTACACCAACACACATAAAGTCACGCACACGCAGACCTTCTTCTCCTTCTTCTTCTTCTGCCTTCAGCTCTCATCTGGACTCACTTTAGGTTTTGAGGGCTGTGATTTTTGGGGACACAACAGAGCTTGCTGGTCCAAAAGACTTTTTTTTTTCTCTGAACTCCCCCCAAATAAATTTTTAAAAGAATTTGGATTCTGTTTTCTTGACCGAGCAATCATTCGCTTCCTCCAATCATTGTTAAAGATACATGAGGGGAAAAAAACGCAGAAGCTCTCTGTCGTCAATGTCGTTAATATTGGCATAACATGGTGTTCTCTGCAAAAATCCAGGGCATTGACAAGCCAATAGGGAGAGGCTGAAGGGCTAAGAGGAGCAATTATTGCAGAATAGCTCACAGGAGTTGATGGGGATGTGTGCTCTTCTGGCACAGAAGTAAATGGAAGTAAATGAATAAAGAATTAAAGTTTGTGGGTGTGGGTGCTGAAGGTGAAGACATATTAATCACGTAAAGGGTAATTAAGGAACCAGGTGTGTGTGTGTGTGTGTGTGTGTGTGTGTGTGTGTGTGTGTGTGTGTGTGTGTGTGTGTGTGTGTTTCACAATATGTGCTGAAGGGTTTATGATGGAGGTATGGAATTCCCCCCATGCAGATGGGGACAGATATGATCATACAAATAAACACACACACACATATAAATACAATACACACAGATATAATACAAAATACAATCATTATTCTTCTTTTGGGTAGAGTGTTACAGAGTTCACATGTGCTTTAAAGAAACAGCATTTTGAGGAATGTCCTTTGTTTCCTGATGGTGAGTTAAATAAGAAGATCCATATAATTCTCATGTTATTACACTTAATATGAAGCTAACTTGGAAGACGGCTCTTGTTCTCCAAAGTTAAGCTCCAAAGCTCACGCATTATATCCCGCTTGTGCCCTATTGAAACAGTGAAATGTAAAAACAATAATTTGCTATTTTCCTGCGGTTTATGTGCTGAGTTACTTCTTTGTCAGACGTTGCTCCTCCCTGGCAGCAAGTACCTATCTGGTGCGTGACCCCTTAGAAAAACTATACTTTTGCATTCTGGTTTTTGTATAGATTTGAAAAACATGTAAGACATGGTGATAGCTGGATTTTCTCTGTGCTAATCAGAAACGTCCTCATCTTTGCTTTATGGCTTTACGTTATACCGGCTGGCCTTAAACTGGCCCTTAATGATATACACCAATCAGGCATGACATTATGACCACCTGCCTAATATTGTGTTGGTCCCCGTTTTGCTGCTAAAACAGCCCTGACCCATTGAGGCATGGACTCCACCAGACCCCTGAAGGTGTGCTGTGGTATCTGGGACCAAGATGTTAGCAACAGATCCTTTAAGTCTTTTAAGTTGTGAGGTGTGGCCACCATGCATCCCACAGATGTTCGATTGGATTGAGATCTGGCAAATTTACACGTCAACTTTGAAGACAAAATGTTCGCTCGCTCCCTGATATATCCCACTCACTAACAGGTGGCACGATGAAGAGATAATCAGCATTATTCACTTCACCCGTCAGTGGTCATAATGTTATGCCTGATCTGTGTATCATCACTGTACCCACCTAACAAACTGCTTAAAAGCAGGGAAAAAAGCACAATTTTAAAAAACTGTCAAACTGTTGATGCAGCCATCACTGCACACAAGCTCACAGAAACACCTCTTTTGCCTCTCACTGTCTCTACTTGCTGATCTTTGGTGAAAAAGTCATCTGAAAAATGTCATATACTATACAACTGACTGAGGCGAGAATGATGTATGCTGTAGATTATAGGTTTCTGATTGAGTCAAGTGGAATGAAAAGCTTAGGCACCTCTGAACATTTTCTGCACAGAAGTTAGCAATTAGCATGACCAAAGGAGCAATTTTGACTATTACGACCACCCATCTGGGGTCTGTGGGGAGTAAAGGGTTTACAATTTCTATACAACCCCATATGTACAGTACACAGTGTATATACAATGCAAATACAGACAGACGGTAAGAGAAAAATGCAGGCTCAAACAAGGAAGGGGTGTGCATCGACATGCTCGCAGTGTTCTCTAAGTCGCACAGTATGATCCGGATGGCACATGAAGCACGCTTAGATTGTTAACCAAGATGATAGAGGATGAGCAGCTACAAATTGCAGGGAGTTCGGGTTAACTGACTGGGTGGGTGTAGTCTGGGTAAAAGGGTGGGATGTGAATAAAAAAAATCAGTCTGTGGCACGATACCCAGAGAAAGGCTGAAGTAATTGCTTTCTTCTCTGCAGCACAATTTAAATGTCTAAAAAAGATGTTTGTAGTGTGCAGTCATTTACTTCAACGTCAAAGACTTGTGACATTTCTGGGCATGCGCTGACAAAAACACTGTATTTTTCCCAGCCTGTCACTGTTCTGAATATCTGCAAGCTTTTCAATTGAAATCCTAAACCTTCCTCATATTTCCATAGCCTGAAGATAGCGCTTTGATAAAGGTTTCCCTGACTCCATTTGACCATTTTGGTGATCTGTGAGGCTGAACTCGTATAGAAAAATGACAGGAAAAGGAAAAAGATTTGTATGACATGAGGGCACAGCCTTTCCAAAGTTCCTTCCTGGATTACAGTGCCCACCTTTGAGGCCTTTCAAACCCCCTATAGTCTCTGATCAAGGCCGGATAAAAGTTGTCATGTGGGCACACAATCAGCCTGTCTTGTTCTCCTCTTAAACCTCCGCTTTTATCCCTCAGTCAGTCCAGCATCCCCGAAAATAACGACCCCCACCCACCCCCACCCTAGCCTGATCTGTGCAAACAATACCTGTGCCACACACCTCAAGTATTCCTTTGAAGCTTTTAGGACCAACCTGCGCTGCTCTCTCAGGGTGCTATCTCTCTAAAGCAGATCAGATAGCAGCTGAGTGATGTTTGCAAACATGTATATGTTCAAAAACCCTCTCCGTGTTTTTGAAGTCGGCGGCTTTCACAGACAGGAATGTGATAGAGATGACAATAAAGTGGCAGAAGCCACTGAGATTTCGCATGTTGTTTATTTTATTTTCATTGAGAGCCCTCATGCTGTAAGCTCTGCACACAGCACATAAGATGAGTTCCAGTAAACCACACATCATTGAGGTACGGTTTACCTTGCAAAGAGGATTCTCATTTTGGTTTAAGCCCTGTCTCCTTCGAACACATGCTGACCTGATAACCATGCCCAACCTGGACCGCCTCGAGTTTCCAGAATCTTTCTTTGATCCAGAGCGGAAATCATCCTCCAGCGTCTCGTATAAAAGCTTTGTTTATTCTTTCATTCGTTATGCAAAGGGAGATGGAGTTTTGGCCTAAAACATGTGGAGGGCAGGCCCTCAATGTATGTATGGATGGAGACATATAGCGGGTTAGCTCACATACTGCAAATATTACCCCCTGATGAAAGGATATCTCTTTATTTAAGTTGCAGTCACGCATTCAGGCACTTTTTTCCTCCAGCAAAATGATCACAGCTTGCAGTGTGTGCAGACGCGCAGCCACTTGGTGACAGATGTTTTACCGAGCTTTGCTACCTTGATGAACTTGAATCTAATGCCATGGCGTGTGGAAGCAAAATAAGCTCTTTTTTTTTTTTTTTTTTTTTTTGTCTGGCTTGGCTCAAAACAGAAGCAGGTGTAGTGCCTGTAAACATCCACATCTAAGCAACAGCCTCATATAGGGTACAATTAAAGCAAGATGTCCTGTGAATGAGTCACTGGCGCACACACACACATATGGTTAGTCCAACCTCGAGGCTTGGCCTTTGGAACTGAGGAAGACTTTGGAGTAGTGGTGGTTTAATGTAATTAAGGATCCCATTTGTTTACGAGCAGGATGAGACACAGAGGTCAGTGAAGTCTGTCTTGTGATTCTATCGGAGAATTGCCACTTCCTCCTTCCTGTTTGCTTCCTTTTGGCCATACAGCTGTGCTCAGATGCCAGCCAGAAAGGTTGTTCTCACAGATAGCAAATGCTAATTGTACTCCTGGTTTTTTTTGTTGTTGTTGGAGGTGGGGTTGGAGCAATTTCCTTTTCCTCTCCATCTCTCGTTGTCACATCTGGTTTATCTCTGTATTTTTGTCTCATCCCAGAGGACAGTTTAGTCTGTGCACTCGTATGTTGACATTACAGAGAATGAGCAACATCTAATCAGTCACATGGAAGGTATTAGTTAATTAATGAGAGTTTGAGGTAAACACTGGAGCCAACATTAGGGTTAGAGCTGACAGTTTGAGGGATTGGGCCCGGTGTAGTCTGCCTGATGATTTAAAGTCTGTGGAAAAACTGAGCAGTACTTTAGACAAAGCACTGACAGCAAAAAACAGGCGACAAAATCACATCATATCTGCACATTTGTAGCTGCTGTTTTGATCGTACTTTCCTAAAAAGTTAGTTTATGTTTTTTGGGGGTTTTTTATTAAAAAAAACAAACAAGTTTGAACAAGTTTTTGATGCCAGCAGCTGGCTTGCAGAGCACGTTGACTGCTGTGTGGTACGCATCACATTTTCTTTTAACAAGACCACGAGAAACTACGATGACCAGCTGCTGCAGTTTTTTTGTTTCATAGTTTGCCAAATGTATTTTCCGTAGGTGACAGGTCTCAAAACTGCAGGCAAGCCACATTAGCAACCAGACTACTTTACTATGCTGTTAATATATCTAGGATGTAATTCCTGCTGAAATAATCAAGGCCTGTTATGAAAAACACATCATTTATCAAGAGATCGCAGCATCTCTTGCTCCAAATCCAGATCCACTAATGTACCACAACACCATCAGAGATGCTAACTTTTAAACTATGCGCTGGTAAGCATCAAAATCCAGGATTTCCAAAAAGACTGCTTTGAGGTTTTGAACCATAAAAAAAATCTAAAACCTAAAATTAGCTTTTGCTTAGAGAAGGCAATTAGAAGCGTGCTAGACTTTTACCTTGGATTGTGGATGCAGTGACAACTTTATTCACCGACTGTGGTTTCAGTGTTCCCGTTCAGGGATTTCTTTTATGGAACTGTGTACATTTTTAATGTAGCACTGCCTGAAGGACTGGAGATCACGGCTCTACATTCAGTCTTGCATCTTCCACACAAAAAATAGGCTGAGAAATTAGCATCTCCCAGTCTTTCCAAGTGAAAGACTGATGCTGTTTTTCTATCCAGTAACGTTACTGTATGGGAGATGTTTGACCAGGCGAGATGTTCCACTAGTCTTTTGTTGTCCTTTTTTTGGGAAATGCAGCTGCAGAAAACATCAGCACAGCTAAAACGAGCAAAGAAGTCTATGCTTTAAATACTTTAACATCACAATCTATGGATGTCTGCACTTCCGTTCTTAATCCTCTGTCTGACAGTGAAGCTTTCATCTCCCCCTTAGATCTACCAGCCTTTGAAAATCAGCAGCTTCACACCTGCTCATCCTAGACACTTAAACAGCATGAGAGCTGTTGAATATACACCCACATGCTCACTTTGTTTAAAATTCCACCACTCCACCAGCCAAGAACTGCTGCTTACTGAGATATTTAGAAAACTTTACCAAGTGGAAAAAAAAGCCAACACACGACCCCCTAACGTCTGTAACAGAGTATTACTGCTCAGCGCCCCATAACTGCAGGATCTAGATCGGGAAACAAGCTGCCGGCTTGAAAGGGAGACAGCACGGTGCAGTGGAGACATGATGTCCAGATATACACAGCACTCTCAATCAGTGGATCTTAGAAACAAACTCACCTAAATTCCATTAGAAAAAAAAATCAGGCCTTATTTGTGTAGAAGCATCTTACTTTTTACTACAATTACTTAAAGTGAATGAACAACATCTGTGAAAAGTTGCTGATAAGTTCAGCATTGCTTTGTTGTTGCTGGCTACAGAGAATGAGGATAATTTGAGTGCAGAGAGCTGATAGAGAGTTTCTTCTCTATTTACTCCAGTCATTCAGTTCACACTAACCAAGGTCATGCACTCACTGGACACTTTGTTAGGTACATCAGTTCAACCTCTTGTTAAAGCAAATATCTCACCAGCCAATCGGTTTAGGCATGTAGACGTGGTGAAGAGGATCTGTTAAAGTTCAAACTGAGCTTCAGAATGAGGAAGAAAGGTAATTTAAGAGATTTTGAATGTGGTATGGTGGTTGGTGCCAGACAGGCTTGAGTATTTCAGAAACTGCTGATCTACTGGGATTTTCCCACACACGTAGAAAAAATGTCAATCGAGCAGCAGGTCTCTGGGTGAAAATGCCTTGTTAATGTCAGACAGTACAGAAGCATGGTCAGACTGCTTGAAGCTGATAACAGTTGCAGGCAACAGTGAGTCAGATAAGTGGCGATTACAACCAAGGTATGCAGAAAAGCATCTCCGAATATGCAACATCTTAAATTTTGACTCAGATGGGCTACAGCAGCAGAAGACCACACAGGGCCCCACTCCTGTCGGCTAAGAACAAGAAACTGAGGCTTTCAACAAAACTCCACAACAGAAGACGGGAAAAACGTCGCCTGGTCTGATCAGTCTCAACATTTAGTCAGAATTTAATGTAAACAACATGAAAGCATTGATCCATCCCTTCTTGTGTCGCCGCTTCAGGCTTGTGATGGGGTGTAACAGGATGGGGTATATTTTCTTGGCACACTTTGGGACCTTTAGTACCAAATGAGCATCTTTCAAACTCCAGTTACCCAAATATCGTTGCTGACTATGTCCATCCCTTTATGACCACAGTGGAACAACCTTCTATTGGTTGCTTCCAGCAGGATAACAAACAATGCCACAAAGCTCAAATCATCATCCCAAACTGTTTATTTGAATAGGACACTTTACACAGATGACCTCCACAGTCAGCTGATCTCAGTCCAATAGACTATCATTGGGATCTGGTGGAACAGGATTCTCATAAATGATGTGCAGCTGAGAAATCTGCTAAGAACAGGAAAGTAAGGCTACAGTTCCCACAGACACAGCAAAATTGGACAATAGAAGGCTGAAAAAAAATAGCATGAAAGCACAAATCCATTCTTCTCTGTACCAACAGTTCACGCTGTGACATGACAGTGAGTTCACTGTACTCAAATGGCCTCTGCAGTCAGCTGATCTCAGTCCAATAGAGCATCTTTGGGATCTGGTGGACAGGATTCTCATCATGGATGTGCAGCCAACAATTCTGGAGCAATCGTGTGATCCTATCATGTCAAAATGGACTAAAATCTCTGAGGAACATTACCAGCACTTTATTAAGAGAGTTCTGAAGGAAAAAGAAGATCCTACACAGTATTAGCACTGTTTACCTAAGAAAGTAGCCAATAAATTTATATTGAACTGATGTACAATGTGATACCTTCATACAACCATAAGGTAAATTAACAATTACCGTAATATGACTTCAAATCAGTATCAATGCTCCAAGCTAGATTGGGGCAGTGTTTTAGGTACTTGGCAGGTACTATGGTATTACATGTAGGGCTCACTCCTTGAGCGCAGTGTGAATGAAGATAGTTCCTTATGATTCTGACTGTATGATTCCAGTCATGAAACTCTGAGAGCTTTAGAAGTTGGGACCAATCAAACCAAAAGTTTTTTGGGGTTTTTTGTATTTTTTTACAGATAACAAAGACAGAGTAGCATCATAGGGTGTCTAATAATGCAGAAAAACAAAAATTATTTAGGCTATATAGCACCATCAGCTGGTGGAATCACAAATTAGACTTTGGTATACAGTCATCAACACATTTTCCCAGACGTGGGTTAATTTAAACTGAGACTGTAGCTGATAAACATTTGACACTCTTTGCCCAGGGGAGAAGTCAAGCAAAAAAGTGTAAAGTTCAAACAATGCATCTGAATTTGAGCTATTTTTTGTGTTGTATGCTCACAGTTGAACGATCTGTTTAGACCAGTCCTTTCCTCCTAGTATCCACTTTCTCATCAGTGCCCAGGAGATCCATTAAACCTTATCCTGAGTACTTCATTTGCTGTGAACACATCAGCAAGAGGGAAAATTCTTGTCTTTCACTGCTCACTTTTCTGTCCATCAGCATTTTCTGTTTAGAGAGAAGAAGAAACAACAGCTGGTTGCAGGTGGACAGTGGGGGTGTAATGTATGAAACCAGCTTTGCAATGTAGGAAACCCTTGATAGTCACCTTTAGGGATAAACATAAGTGAGCTGCTGAAGATTCAGAAGCGCGACAGCCCTTCTCTTGGTCCGTCATACAAGAACTCATGACCCAGTCCATTGCCACACTTCCCACAACAGACCTAAGTATTTTAATCCAGATGGTGCAAGCCAAACCTTATACCTGATTGGTTACAGTGTTAAATCACATCTAGCCCAGCTTATTATATGAAGCTTCCTAACAAATGTTGTTTACTACCTTTATTGGTCCCCAAGCTTCAGGGTGTTTTGAGACACTGTCGTCACGGATAGTCTGTGAAAACGCCGGCCACGGAGAAGAGTGCTCGAACTTCGACATGCTTGAAAATAACTCGTGGCCACATTCGGAGCACACATATATACCTGAGAATGAGGAAAGAGGCAGTCGTCCATATTTTCACAGCAGAGTGTCTTGTTACACAGTCACAAGCAGCCTCGCACTTTCTTTCACTCACCAGGCTGGAAGTGATTTTTATATTCTTCACCACCAGAAAAAGAGCAGTAAGACATTTTATCCACTTCAGTCAAAAGTCAAAGTCGTCAGAGCCAAAGCAGTTTATCTCTACAGTCGCCCAGCTTAGGCCTGAAAAACCTTCGCGCACAGATCAAGTGTCAGCAGCTCCGTGACTCTTGTGTAATGCCCAATCCTTCTCTCATTGCTTCCACCTGGTGGCAATTTTCTGAAAAACTAAAATGCATACCTACTTACCTTCGTTCACAAATACTGGAACAAAAAATTAATCCACCAAATGAATATAAAAATATAATCATTAACATATAGTCTATTTATAATTTAAAATATATTTTTTATTGCTGTGTATTCAAGTTATTGTGACCCATTACATAAAGACTCTCTAGAGAGAGTGGGTATATTGCATTAGAATCATTTCATTCAATGAAAAAAGTTTGTGTAGCCCCTGATTTTCAACACCAAGCACCTTAAACAAAAGAGTTTAAGGCAAATAGGTTTTTTTTAAAAAATGAGTAATCTTTGGAAAAGATTCATGGGACGACTGTGATGTGTACTGCACTGTCAATCGAAATAAAACCAAGGAGACATTGAGGGTGTGATCAATAAGTTGCAAAGTCTGTGATGATTGCATAGCAGATGTGTTGAGAGCTGTCCTCTGTTCTTGCTTTCTAGTGAGGCCACCATCCATCAGAGCTCTGGTGCTCCCACGCTGGGCTTTGTCCAAGAGCACTTCATTGACTGTCCACACCTTTACCAATGCAAAGAGACATCCATCCAGCAGCACTTACTCCTGAAATCTCACCTTACAGTCCATCAACTTTATCTGTGGACAAGGGACGAAGAAAAGGAGATGAAATATGTAAATCTTGATGAACACAGTTAACTATGAAACTCCTCTGAAGAAATGTTTAAACTCTGGTTTGATTTTAACTAGTACCTTTGAGGACTGTATCACAGCAGTAACACATCCTTAGGCTTCTCTACACTACACACATGAACGAGGCCATAACATTCTGGTTTTAAACCACATTTAAAGATGAAAAAATAACATGGGAGCTGGTTAACAACACTAGAACTTTGAGCTCACTGCAAATCGCGATTCCTAGGCTCATAATACAAATTATAACTTGACAGGTACACTAGTCTCAACCTCGTGTGGTGAAATAGCCTGACTGTTCGTACCTTTAGGGATGAACTTCAGTGAGCTGCTGAATATTCAGAAGCGAGAGACTCCTTTGGACGGCCCATCATTCACAAACTCATGACCAAGTCCATTCTCACACTTCCCACACCGCACCTTGAACAAGACAAAAGTGACAGATAGAAGTGAAAAAAGCGATAGAAATTAATCTTGCCAGCATTTAAAGCAGCCAAGAAAGTCCCTCACAGGAGTCCTCTGACTTGCAGCCAGCTAGTGCTTGACAGTAGGTTCAAGGTTCAAGGTGCTTTATTCGTCCCATGCATAGTTATACAAGTATAACACACAGTGAAATGTAACCTGACACGCTCCTCGACTTGTGCAAAAAGGGGGGGCAGAGAGGAAGAACATTATATATAATATATACATTAGGTGAATGTGCAGTAGTAGCATGTATGCAGCAAGCAGGTGAATTCTGTACATTAGGTGATATAAATCCTATTCAAACTGGTTCAAACTGATCATACACATGTGAAACTGCGCATGGGCAGTTGAAGAAGAACCTAGTCAATTAACAACTTAAAACTACTTTAATTATGGTACCTTGTATGCCCCAGGCCTCTCCTCATATTTGGACACACTGTTTTCATGGATGGTCTCTGTGAAAGCTGGCCAGGGTGAAGAGTGTTCGTACTTGGAGCGGCTGGAGAACAGCTGGTTATCACACTTGGTGCACACATAAATCCCTGAGGAATAAAAGACAGGAGACTGATATGCAACATGAAGCGATAGAGTGTCTCTACTGCAGTTTTACAATAATATATACATTTATATATGTATACATTTAATACACACACACACACACACACACACATACATACATAAAGATTTTTTTTTTACATCGTTTGAAACACTAATCTTTGAGGAAATTGTTACCTTTTTAGATTTAGTTAAGGATATGTAAAAAAAAAAATAAAATAAAATAAAATAATGACATCCTTGTATGTGAAGCTTAATCTAGTTTGGTAACCTGGCTGTTATGTAACTTGAACATGGTTACACAACAGGTTGAACGTTTTTCGCTATTTACATCACAATCACTAGCGACCATGGATATAAAAACAGTACTTCCTAAAAGGTTTTATAGCCTGAAACGGACAATGAGGACGAGTTAAACGAGCTAACTAGCAGTTTGAAAAGTTATTTGTGCTTTATTGCAAGCCAGTCTCCAAACCGCCTAAGTTACATAGAAACATTGAATAAAATACAGTAAGTTTAAACAAAAAAAGCGGTACCTGGCTTAAAATGGTCTTTGAAGACCTCTCCACCAAAGAAAGAGCAAAAAGACATTGCTTCTTCTTTCCGTATGTTCAGTGTGAACCTACAATGAAGTCTACAGAACCGGCTGCAAACAAAACAACTTCCGGTCCAATTTTTTGACCTTCAAACTAAAAGCATCCTGATACTTTTTTCTTCTTCTTTTTTTTTCCTTTGTTTTTTTTGGTAATGATCAATGACTGTATGGCACATTTCACCGTCATCCAGTAATTCCTTTTGTGAACATGCAAATATGAAAATACAGCAAAGCTTTTTTTTAATTATTTCTAAATATGAACCATCAATGTTCCGCATATTGAAAGGCTTCATCAATGTGAAACCTAGAGTATTTAGAGCACGAATTAAGTTCAGCTTTTATATTAGATTTGTTTCTGGATTGTTTTAGCCTCGATGTAGTTTGTATTTTGCTGTTGTAACTCCCAAAAATGTGACTTCTACTTGCACATTCCGTGTACGCCCCAATTTTGAAAGGCCCAAATCGGAGGTAACATAGTGGCTTCTTAACTGTCCATAAGCTGTTGGGTTGATGCTCTCAATACGTCGGAGTTTGTCTTTTTTCTTTTCTTTTCTTTTCTTTTTGGTAATCGTTGCTGTTTTTGTTTCTTATCTCCCACCTGAGGCACGGACGCCACGATGTTTCAGCTCAGGTTGTTTGTTCACCAGCGCCTGTACGCTGCAGCTGAAGAGATCCTCGGGCAGATGGAGAAAACCATCACGTTAGTTTTGCACGAGGCAGACGTTCGAGCTAAAGAGGAGGCGGAAAGTCTGCGACACCAGCTGAAATCAGGTTTAGGACGATTCTTTAGATCTTTTTATCATGTTTTTTGTAGTCGTAGCTTTAATAACAGCTTTGTGGCTATGAATGATGTTCACGCATGCGCAAATAGTCCACGCACGGAATACCAGAAAGCTGTGCTCCTGCATAATGAGAGATAGTTCAATACAATGCTAACAAATAGTAAGGTAGCACTTAATCATCACAGAATAAGATAAAGGTAGTTACTCCAAGGATATCAATTTGTTCAGTTGTGAAGTACAAACCATCGTAAATGCATTTCATCTGCTTTGGTGAATGAAAGTGACAAAAGTTGCACTGGTGAGGGAACGACAAGAAAACCCCCATAAAAGAAATGGATGGACTACCTGTGCAACCTGGCTGCAAGTATTGTTTCATGCTGACAGAAGTGACAAGGACACTAGCAAGAAACACAGCTGAAGAAAGATGGTCGGAAAGTATAAGGAGAGAGCAATCATCTGCAGCCACCACCTGCAAAACCAATACCTTTTTGTCTTATTGTTCTCCAGTGTACCTGCCATCACTTTCGTTTGTAACAAAAGAGCTGAATTTAATTTGCAATGGTTCCTGCTTCCTAACTGGGCAGATTGATATCCCTTAGGTCTGACTTTGTGGTATACTCTGATAATCAAGTGTTCCCTAGCTCCAGGTGCTCCAGGTAATAACTGATAATCACAAGTATGCTCAGTTACATAGTTATATAAATTATTTATATGTTAGATAAACCATTTCTTGGCAAAAATGCAATGTGAACGTTGAAAATGTGAAAATTTTGCCTAAAAGATTTTTTTAAGACGCTCCACATGTTTACTCTCACGAGTGAGTTGTGCATGGTTATTACCTAACACTATTTAAAAATATATGCACACACACATTGATACACACCTGCCTTTGTGTTTCTCTTCCAATCAAGCAGTCTGAGTCAATGGCTGTCTTTAATACAGTCATTGATCTGAATGTGCTGAATTTGTGTCCACCAATCAGGAGCAGCTTATGTCTTTTTCCTTATTTTTCCTGCTGAAACACAGAAGAAATCAGTGCTGAGATACTCAGGAACAAACGGTTGCCACACGAAAACCTTAGGTCCCACTGACCAACTTTTGATATTATAGTTTGTGATATTATTCATTACCCTTACCTAAATTTACTGATCTCGTATTAAAGACATTGGCCTTCACTCTTTGCATATGACTGGGTAACAATAGCAATTTATAGCTAGCAGCCTGTCTTATTTATGTTTTGTTTTTTTAAAAATACCATTTTCAAGCAAATATATTACTTTTTCTTTTATTTTGATTAGAGTGAAGATTTAAGATTGGGTGAACTCCATTGGATTTTTGGTTTTTGAGGGGGCTGCATTACTCTTGACTTTAAGGCTTGACTGCCTTAATCCAATCCAATCCAATTTTATTTATAAAGCACTTTAAAATACCCAGCACAGGACCAAAGTGCTGTACAGAAAATAAGTTAAAAACAATAGAATAACAGAAAACAGCAAAAATAAATAAATAAACCACATAATACATAAAAAATTAAAACAGCCCTATATTAAAAAACAAGATAAACAGCATAGAATCAACTAAAATAAAACTAAAAATAAAACCAACATCTCACATGTTGGTCTCTCTTAACTCTATTTAGAGGTGTGAAGAGCACTTTTCCAGAAACTCTCAGGACAGCATTTTCTAGCACTTACATTTATTTCCATTTAAAAGCAAAGAGGAAACCCTACAGGTGATTGGGTAACATTTGTGGATATTTTCCTTTGTAGCTGGAGAACTTCCAATGACCAACAGTGCCGTCCAACATGGAGATGAATGTGACTCCCCACTGCTGCAGGAGTGCGAGGGACCCACAAACACAGAAGAGTCTGACTTCACACCGAGCCCTGAGAATCCAGGAACCCCAGAGCCCACTGCAGATCTAAGCAGTTACAGTGGGAACTACTGCCTGGTGGAGAGTCCTGAGGTGAAGATGGAGCAGGAGGAGCATAGGAATGAGAGTTTTTTCTCTCCTCCAGGAACTGTGAAAAGTGAGGAAGAGCAGTCGGACACGCAAATATATGAAACGCAGATGCTTTCTTCAAACTTGTCTGCAGCTGTTAGTGAGGAGACGGAGAGAGGAGAACAGGCCATAACGGTGAAACAGAAAGCAAAGATGATGCAAGGAAAACGCATCAGTGACGGCAAGAAAGCCCAAGCAGCTTTGTCTTATAAGAACTGCTCGGTTAAAAGGAAAAAAGGTCGCAAGTTTTGCCATTTGTGCGGGAAGCGTTTTCACTACACCGCCTCTTTAATGAAGCACATAAAAACGCACGAGAATTGTACCAGTTGCATTATTTGTGGGACGAAATACGGGTGTCCCAAAGAACTTGTTTTTCATTTGAAAAAGAAACACAGAGATGCATATTTTTGTGATGTTTGCGGTAAAACTTTTTTCAAAGTCCGCAGCCTCCAGACTCACGAAAGAAAACACACACTGACGAAAGAGTTTGTGTGTCAGGAATGTGGCAAAACTTACCGGTATAAACACTGTTTGATTACGCACATGAGTAGCCATTCTGGGGAGTAACCATACCCTTGCGATATTTGTGGTATGTGATTTAGTCAAAATTCAAACATGAACAGACACAAGACCACCCATATGGGAGAGAAGCCTTAGCCCTGCTATATGTGTTGTTCGCACCTAATCTCAAGTCACATTTGCAAACACGTATCAAAGCAGGGTGATGAGTGATCCCTTTTTTTCCCATCTAGTTGAAATTGGATAGCTTTTAATATCGTCCACTTAACACGACTGTGCCTGATGTGGTGTCAAATAACTGCAATTCGTAATGTTTGGTTTGCTTTAAAGACCATTGCATCATTTCTACAGCTATATGCTGCTGTTGGTTAACATGATTTTGCTGTTTTCTTTTGGGTTTTTTAAAATAAGCCTAGGGGGCTTTTATGAGTGTAGAACAACACATCTGCAGCTCTTGTTGCCCTCTGTGATGTTGTGGTGCTAATTTCCACGGTTGACACTAAGGTTTAACATCCTACTGTATAACATTACAGTGCTGCTTGTCTGCTTGTCTCTGGCTGCAGCCATGGCGTGCATACATTTATATGGTAAATGGTTTTAAATGTAATATTGGTATTTGTATTGTCTCAGATCTGTGGCTAATGTAGATACTGTATGTGGGGTTTTTTCAACATGTTATTACTTGATAAAACTTTCTGCATTTTGATGGATTAGAGTCTGGGAGTCTTTTGAATGAAGGGAAAGAAGCTTTTGATATATATATTTTTTTAACGATGTCTTTACGATGCCACAAAATTAGGAAGTTCAGTACATTTCATAGGGGCTTATTTGTTTCTTTGTGTTTCAATTTTCAACAGTTTTCCTGTTATTTTGAATTCCAGTAAAATTTCCGAGAAAATGCCTAAATCAGGATAAAGAAACTTCATTTGTTTTTTTGTATTTATCAACTACAATACTTCTTTGACTCAAAGTCATGATGTAATCACAATATTTGGTGAGATTTCATAATGAAAAGGCCTTTGTAAATATATTTTTTTAAAAGTGTTATGAAGAAGACAACAGTCAGAGACTCAGAAAGCCAACACACATGCAGTAAATTAATTAAACTCCTGCCATTGTGGCAAAATACCATTGAAAGTCATTCCGATTATTGCTGTTTCTTTTTTGGTGTGTTGGGAACTAGATCACCACCCTCCAAATGAGATTGTGCATGGGGTCTATCCTCATAATAAATAACTTTTCTTTACATTTTTATCTACTTTAGCAAATTTAATTTTGTGCTATTTTGCAACTGGCAGCATGCTGACATGCTAAAGTGAGATTGTGATGTCCTTACGTTTAAATGCTTGAATGTTTACTTTGCAGGATGAGAGATCAAAATAATAAGGAGCAGTTATGTGAGGCTGTGGATAGCATCAAGGAGAGCGCTCTCAGTGGTGCTTAATGGACTAGTTTTGAGGGAATTGCTGTTTAAAACTGGCCCCTGGGCTCAGAAGATTACACATGAAAGAGAGGGTCATTTTGATAATAGTTTTTTCAAAGCACTTCTTGACTGCAACAAGATCAAAAAAGCATGAACACTTTATAAGTGTAGAAGAGCTACTAAAGGCACACAACAGCCTAAACACATTCACAGTGTTAACTGAGTGTTGTATTTTGCCCTGGCTCATGTTTCTTATTAAGTGCACCCACCTGGTTAAAACCCTGTTTGCCTTTAGAGCTGCTCAAAGTCACTTAAATCACCTTTCTTCATCTTCCTGATGCTCATTTAGAAACTCATGTTGCAGTTTGAACTGGATTAAATACCCTGATTATTAATTTTCAGTTGGATGAATGAAACACAGAACTTTGGCCCTGCAATCTCTCTCCATTTGGTCATCTCCAGTGAAGGTGAAAGATCAGAAGGGTTATGACGAAATAAACCTGACCTCTCAACTGGAGCAGCTTCTGACAGTGCACGGACTATCCTGTCTTTGCACCTTTGTTAAATGTAGCATTTAGATTACTCCTGAATCACTGAATGTTGTTTTTATATTACACCGTGGGTCTGTTCTCGTATGACAGGGGTAGGGAACTCCATGCGTCGAAAGCGGGTGTCCTACAGGTTTTAGATGTGTCCTTGATCCAACACAGCTGGCTTAATTACCTCCTCAACATGTCTTGAAGTTCTCCAAAGGCCTGGTAATGAACTAATCATTTGATTCAGGTGTGCTGACCCAGGGTGAGATCTAAAACCTGCAGGACACCTGCTCTCGAGGCCTGGAGTTCCCTACCCCTGTCCTATGAGCTCACAGGAGGGGCCGTAGGGCTTTGGTGCTTAGTGGATTGGGTGGCAGTCGGAGGCAGAGGTCTTGGCGCTCCAATCTCTGGCCTCCAAAATTGGCTTGTGGTGCATGGAATGTCACCTCACTGGTGGGGAAGGAGCCCAAGCCTGGTGTGTGAGGTTGGGAGTTAGCAACTATATATAGTCTGGCTCATCTCAATGCATAGCTCAGGCTCTGGAACCAGTGTTCAGGAGATTGGTTAGACTCTGTTCCACTCTGGAATTCACTGGCTGTACATTGGGACACACATGCACAGACAGTCGACGTACGTAGTACCAGAAAGCTACACCGCTGCTGTAACGAAGCAAATAAAAACATACAAGTAAAATATTCACAAAGCATTTTTGCGACGTTTGTGGTAAGACTTTTTGCAATATGCATGGACTCCAGACTCATAAAAAACACACACACACATTAGTGTGCCAGGAATGTGGCAAAACACTTCACCGCAGAGATAATCTCATTGTGCATGTGAGGACCCAATCTGGGGAGAAACCGTACCACTGTGGAGAGTGTGGCATACTTTTTTCCACAAGCAGTCGCCTCAAAATACATATAAGGTACCATTCAGGAAAACAAATGGACCCCATTTTGTTGTTCATTTAAACATTCCCTTGCCAAAAATATATATCACTGTGAAGTACATCCCTACAAATTCATATGCAGTAAGGCCAGCCAGCATGCTGCGTCCATGCTTTTCAGACCCAGAGCTGATGCTGCACCTCGTTACTGAATCCAATAATAGCCTTTTAATGATAAAAGAGGCTTTTTCTGCCCCGTGGACACACTGTATTTAGATTTCCCCTCAGACCCTGCAGGGGAGGTCTGCATACAAGATGCATGCAGACAATCATTTAGCTCCGCACCACCACAAATCATCATGTACTTTGTTTTCCTTCTTCTGTCAGACGTGCAAAATACAATATCGAAATATCTGTCAGATGTCTGTCCAGTACTCTGAGCTGTCAGATATAGCTATAACTTTGACATGAAAAGCATAAGAATTCATAAGTTAAGGTGAGAGTGCATGCAACTATCCCTTAAGGGGGGAAAAGGAATAAGAGAGAGCTGATGAAGATTCTGTTTAGTTTTATTTATATAACCCCAAATCACAGCAACAGTCGTCCTCAAGGTGCTTTATATTGTAAAGACTCTATGGCCCTCTGTGAGCAAGTGCTTGGTGACATGGGGAAGGACAAACACGCTTTTTATGGAAAGAAAACTCCAGCAGAACCAGGCACAGGGAGGGTCAGCCATTTACTGAGACTGGTTCGAGGGTTTGATGAGGAAGGACAAAACACACAACATGGAAGAGAGCCAGAAAAATTATAATAACTAATGATTAAATGCAGAATGGTGTATAAACATCAACTCAGAGAAAGTGAGTGAAGAAGAAATGATAAGTGCATCACTGGAAGCTCCCAGAGGCCTGGGCCTATTGCAGCACAACTGAGGGAAGATTCAAGGTCACCTAATCCAGCCATAACTATAAGCTTTATAAAAATGGAAAGTTTTAATCCTAATCTTTAAAGTAGAGAGTGCATCTGTCTCCCAAATACGAACTGGGAGCTGCTTCATAGAAGAGGAACCTGAAAGCTGAAGGCTCTGCCTCCCATTTTACTTGTGAATATCCTATAGAACCAGATGACTTTATGTTCCTAAAGTTAATCTGACATTTGATCATACTTGCTCAGTTGTAGCTGAATAACGTAAAGTTGACACTTCGGTGAAACGCCCTTGGAAACATATTACAACTCAAAGGATCCAAGAACCTGATCACAGATCTTTCACTCATTACATGAATGTGTAAATTATTAAAATGTGAAGACACATCTTGTAATTATGAACACAAAAGTTAAAGTGATAGGAGACTAAGAAAACAGTAAATGAGTTAAACTTTGCATTTTGACTTGACTGCCTGCTGCCAGCAAACAACAAGTTTTTAAATTTGCTGAAGTCAGGATAAGGTTCACTCAGGACCAGAAACTTACACTTCATTTAAAGACACAGATGAGTGACCCTATAAAGGCGTGGAATTTTCTTAGACACGATGTTCATTCAACAACGCTGCTTTAACCTCCTAGGACCTGGCGTCCACATATGTGGACATCACATTTTGGGTTATCCAGAGCAAAATACTAAATTTTGCTCTACAGGGGCCTGATATCCACACATGAGGACATTGTACTGCCACTGTCCTATCGAAATTTAAAGCAAATGTCCTCATATGTAAAAAATCAGGTAAAATAAATAAATAAAAAAAATCACGTAATTCTTTGTTTTGACATTCATCAGGTCCCAATCAGCCCAAATAGAAATTAAAAATGCATGCCATTTAGGTGTTAGGAGGTTAAATACAGAGCAAATAATGAGTTCTGCTGTTTTCCCAACAGGTGGCAGCAGACACTAAATTTAGGACTTGTGCACTATGTCGCAACACTGTTGTCTTTATAGGCGGTCCGTGCCTCAATACTCCAAGCCTTTAAGACCCCAGTTACTTATAGTTAATGATTGTCAGTGGATTACCCGAAAAGCTATATTAAGCTAGCATCCACCCTTGGTTTGTTTGCATGTTTCCGTACAGGACCCCAAAGTAACTGATATCTGAAGCACAAAAAATAATTAAAAAAAATAAATAATACAACCGTCAAGCACAAATACAGCTGGCAGCCTAAAAGCAGTCGCAGGAAATCAGGTTATTGCCTCCCGGCTGCTCTCGGTTAAAATGAGCAGGAGTTTAATCCTAAACGGAAAGCTTCTCTTTCTAAATGTATATTCCTTTAAATCACACAAGCACAAACCCAATGATGCAAATCATTAATATGGAGCTTTAAAAAAAAATGTTAATGATGTGATCGACTCCATAATTTAAGTCCATTAAGTAATTAGTAAATTAATTAGAAGGGAGTCATGAAAAGTTTCCTGTTTGCACGCACAGATGAGAGCGGGGCTTCAATATTAGCTGGATTGCCATAAAAACAGTCCTTTGAACATTAATCCCGGCGTGAGTTTTCCAGGTCGCGCAATTACATAAGTGTGCGTACAGCGGGGACTGCGGTGTGGAGCGGAGAGGAGGGTTGAGCTCAGGCTCTGTTTTGACGCTGTGGGGAAGAGCAGAGAGGAGGAGTCATTCCGCCAACTGCTGGCCTCTCAGATCTAATCTGGATTACAGTTTGCTCCACTCTGCAGCCAGGACACCAATAATCACATTATTCTGTTTCGGCCTGACGCCTCCCGAAGCGGGCGGAAGTGGCGATGTCAAGTCGTGGCACCGCCGCTGGCGCGCTTGTCTCTCAAAGCTGAACTGCGCGTTTAAACACCAGTCATTTGTTCTCGGGAGTTTGGATGGTTTCCCCAGCGAAGGTGATGTGAGTGAAGTTGGGTGAGCGTTCCTGCGGGAGGTGGTTGGCTGGGTGGCGTGCATCCCCGTGTGCAGAGCACGCATTCTGCAGCACATCCAGACCGATCACTGCAGCCTGCGCTGGAAGCGCAATAAATTACTCTGGACCTCACCCAACCTCTGCCACTGATATATTAGAAGGGCAGATGGTCAGTCATGGCACGTTTAGGTAAGTACTAACGCATTGCTGTTTTTCTTTTGTTTAGGAAAAAATCTCTCTGTCGGTGCAATAGAATAGATTCTTTTGCTACCAAAAAATCAGAGTTGTAGGATTTTGTCTTGAGACACTGATTTTCTCATCCTCATCATGCACTGGTGAATTTGCTGTCTTTTGAAATAGCTCTACTTATCAGGGGGGGACGGTTTAAAAGCTAAAAAACAAAAAAGTTTTGAGGGAGGATGTGCTGAACAGACTCTTTAAGCTCCTGAGGTATTATCTTAATAACCTGCTTCAGTTCAAGTCCACTGATACTTACCGTGTGATACCCAAACAAACACCACCCAGTGCCAAATGTGTCACCGTGGTCAACTGGTTGTTTGAGGGCAAGATTAAGAAGCACAGCGATGGCATGGAAATAAAGGTGTGTGATGCCAGCCTCTAGGGCCAGTCCTCAAATGATCCCAGGTAACAGTTCAATCTATTTTATTTTAATGAATTAAATCCTTCTCAGAAAAAAATAACATTTGAAATATTATTTTGTCTCCTCTTTATCCTATTCCCCCCCACTTAATCCAGGATAAAAAGGCCAAGAGGAGGACAGAGCAGGGGAGACATGACACTTTGGCAGAATTCAAAACCGTTTTGACGTCAGGGATAAAAGTGGGACTCTCTGCTGGTGCCATCATTATTCCCTCTCCGCATTAATCCATTCTGACTCATATGTTGCTGTCTGCTGATTTGAAGAATATACTGGAAGAATCTATCACATGCACAGCATTTGATATCGCTTTTAGTGTCAAACGTGAACTTTGTCATCTCAGCTGTATGCAAGTGTTCAGAGAGATGGAACTGCAAATTTCGGAGACCCCAGTGCATACACATAGTGCAAATAAAACAAAACATTTTGCTTCAACATGAAGAATAGTGCAAATACTAAATACACACAAGTAGACAATATGCCCCTAAATTTAAACTAAATGATGTGGTTAATATTTACAGAGAATATAGGACGATGGTTGCATTGACCAAACATGTTCTGAGTGTACGGGCAGGTCTAAATGACGTGTGCAATACAGAAGAAACAGAAGCTTAACCTGAAGATAGAGTCTGAACTTACAAACCTATGAAATACGACATGTGCATTCTTAGAGTTCAGTGTGTGACTTTTTTCCATCAGTGTCCTTGTGCGCGAGTATAAGATCTTTTAGCTTGTGACATTTTTAAAAAACACATTTATAGAAAGTTTTCAGGTCTGATAGTTTGTCATGGTTTAGCCTTTATGCTGAAAGGCCGGGAGTCGCCCAGCTGTTGACAGCTTTTTAAAGAACTGCATTTTCAGTTATCAGTTCTCTATTATTTTCTTAACAAGCTACTAAACTGTTATAACAAAGGATTTATTGCTGTCTCAGTTTCTTTGCATTTTACTTTCTCTTACAAAATGAGCTTGTTTCCTTTGAACCGTGTTTTTAGTTCTTTTTTTCTGCTCATTATTTCTTTCCTGTGACAGAAAAAATTTTGGTGTGTAGAATCTAATTTTAGCTTCTAATCCTTCATATTTTTTTCCAGAGGAATATCTGCTCCACTTTCCACTCCCAAACGACAAACCAAGAACACGAGGTCTAGGCTTGCCCGTACCTTTGTCTCCAGTCCTCTGAGGGTTACACCTCCTCACTCTTACTTGTGCAAAATTTCATCCACAGTCCTGCCTGGAAAGCTGCCAACTCCCTGCTGACTCTATATTCCACTGAGCAGCGGAGGTTTTCCTCCTCCTGTCAGCACGAACTGATCCAAATTGACTTGCAAGTGGAAATTGATTAGGGTAATGCAGTACTGTCTAGGGCAGCTTAAGCACTCACAGAGCAGCACTTTTGGTTAATTAGATTTGACAAACAGCCCGGGAGCTTGGTGCTAAAATTAATATCTTGCCTTATGAGCGTCGTGCAGAAACGCGGAAAGATTTGGTGGCACCCAAAGCAAGTTAACCGGTTTCTTTTTCAGGCCCTGAAAATTGGTTTCATCAAGATCATTTATAACACACAGGACCAATTACTAATCACGTTGTTCAAATATTGCTTCTTATTTTGCTTGCATGAGTGTATTTGCTCACTAATAGCCACATTTCTTAGTTTATTATGATGCAGATGAGCAGGGTCACATTACATTGCTCATAAAGCTTGACTGATACTGCAGATCACACTGTGTTGTGTGTGTAAGCTAGTTTATTGATGCATTTGAAACTGACTGATTCATCAAATGCAACTTGTGCCCTGAGTGATTTAGTTCCCTGTTACAAAAGCTTCTTTAATCAGGAAGATTACAGCCGCTTGATGTGTTGACTCTCAGTGAATTAGACTGTACAGTCTGCCTGGCAATGATATATGCTCCTGATTGATTTAAAGGGTTTTTAAAGATTGTTGAGAATTTAAAGCTCTAGCTTATGGAAGGAGTGTTTTATTGTTGTGCTTTTAAGGCAAACTGGGCAGTGGTTGGAAAAAAATAGCTGTATTGTAGAAGACTGTTATTGCGTTGGGTATCTTTCAGAGCATCTTAAAAGCAGGACTGATGTCTCACAGTGGAACACTGCATCTAATTTGGGATTAGCTGACACTCTGTGCTGATAACTCCTTTCCAGAAACGAACCGCTCGTCCACCCTCTCCACATTACTAGACTCAGACATTATGTGAACTGACATCACAAAGTGAAGCCGAGTTCCCTTTATGCCCGCAGAGGAGTAGTTAAAGACGAAGGAGAAGGTGCAGAAAGGACTGAGAGAAAAAACAAGTGACAAGAGAAAGGGGAGAGAACCTTTTAAAGGTTTTGAAGAGTGGAACAGAGAGAAAGGAAATAAAGGGCAGGTCAGAGCAGGAGATTTAAAAGTATATTTTCACTATTTTTTTCAGGGTCCAACACAATGAACTGCACCCACCCTGAGAAGGATTTTCCAGTTGTCCATGCAGTTACAGTCTCCCATGCATTCGTGTCTCGGAGGGCTACAACTCCATCTGTTTGACCACATCCTCATCTTCGCTCCTCATTAATAGCCATCATGGAGGACAGCAAGCTGATCTTCAGTCTGGACCGCCATGAGGAGGGTCCTTCTGTGACCTTTTCCAAAGACAAACCAGAAAGCAGGGAGAGCCAGCCTGAACCCAGTTTGTGGATCAATCTGGACCTTAGCCAAGGGCAACGCTCCCAGCCTCTCTTCCTGCCTCACTCCCCCTCTTCCCCAGGCTCGTTAGCTGATCTATCAGAGTCATCAGCAGGCCTGCCTGTCACCACCAACCTAGTGAAATCTTCCTCCACGGATCTGGAGCCAAGGGAGAGCAGCTCTTTAAGAAGCAAGCCCCTCCTCAGTCTGGTCAAGTCTCTGAGCACAGAGATCTCCCGCCGTGTAGAGCCAGAAGTCAACCTCTCCAAGTCTGACTCCAAGCTACATTTGCATCCTTTTAAGCAGCTTACATATCCAAAGATCCTGGAGGCCAGACCTGAAACAGGAGGAATGGATGAGAACGACGCCTGGGTTTCACCTCCCTCCATGGGCAGCATGTCTCCCACGGAGCCACGGGGCAGTTCGCTTATCGCTGAGCTGGAGGACACACGGCGGAAGTTCTCGGAGGCCATGCAGGACCCACTGAGCATGCTGAGTAAGATTATGGGGGATGAAAGCTCTGGAAGCCCCAAGCAGGGGAGGACTTCTGGTGCAGGAGAATCACCAGCCTCCCACAGCACTGGTGGAAGAGATGGAAGCAGCGACGAAGCAGGCCTCAGGTGTCGGAGGAGAACTGATGGTGAGCACAAAGGGGTGTGTGACACTGCCGTCAGACGACTCCAAAAGGATTCATTAATGAAATCCTCCATCTCCCCAGAACGGCACACCCACAGCAGAGACAAACATTTGGAAATCTGCACCTATGGGGATATGATTCAGGTGGTGGAGCGCCAGAACAGCTCCAGAGAGACACATCCTAGAACTTACCCTCAGTGTCAAGTGACAGTGCCGGGTTCATCTTTGCCTCTTCACTGGCTCTTTCCTGTGGGCCTTCTAGCTTATGGTTTCTTTGTCCTGCCTCTTCCTCCCTACGTGACAGGTCTGTCCGTGGGGATTGCGTGTGGCTTTATGCTGGGCTTGGTACTGGTGTTCATGTTTGCCCCACAACGCTCAGCCGCCAAAAGGAACTGGGTCTTACATAGCAAACTCAGTGCCATGAACGACAATCCACTGGACGGAGAGCTTGCAAATCTACACAACCTACAGGTAATAAATGAGTTTTAAAAATTACTCTATACATAAGCTTGGAAGTAGACTAATCTAAATGTTACCTCTAAATCCTTATGCAGTCTAACTGTGGCAGATCAAGACGACAGGTACCCAGGAGGACTGTTGTTTTCCCTCTAAAGGAAATTGTGCAAAGTTTGTATCATCACAATCAAGCTGTTTTAATAGCTTTCCACCTGCTTTTGCTGTGCTTTGTGTTCATTTGCAACCATTAATATGATAAAGATTAATACAGCATTTCCATCACAAACATGTTGCAGTTTAAGAAGCCATTGTTGTGATTACGCACACTCCAATCTGGCTCTGTATGCAAAATAATCTCTGCAGCCACTCCTTTTCTGTTTTCCCTATTGCTAATTTGGCTACATGGAAATGCTCAAATGTTTGTTTTGCAGGATGAGAGATCAAAATATCAAAGATCAGCAGGCATGTGAGGCATTAGATAGCATCAAAGAAAGATAGTGCTTTGAATGGTGCTTAATGGAATCGTTTTTAGGTAATTGCTGTTTTAAAAGTAGCCCCTGGGCACCGATTATTATCCATGAAAGAGAGGTGCAGTCTGATAATAGCTTTCTCAAAGTACTTAAGTGTCAGTCTGACTAGAACAGTGATACTTAAAAAGATTTAAAAAAGACAAATTTTATCAGGATAGAGGACCTACTAACAGCACACAATAGTCTAGACTCATCCGCGGTGTTAAGTGAGAGTTGTATTGTGCCCTGGCTCGTGTTTCCTCTCCTGCTGAGCTGTTTGTCACAGTTTGCACCACTTGCTGTGGATCTAATTTGCCACAGTACAATCTTTGCCTCGCTTGCCGTATTTAACGCTTAAATGTTAACTCTTAGTTAAATGCAGCCTCAATACAAATACAAATATAGATGTAGTTTAGTTTTACCAAGAAAACATAAAGTGGTTTGTGGCTGCAGAGGTTTCTGCTTGAATTCTGTCCTTTTGGATTATATATTCTTATTACTCACTTTCAGGGCTGGATGAATGAGACACACAGCTATGACCCTGAGACTTTCCACCCCTCCATCACACACTCTGTCTATGTTACACTGGAAGGCAGCCGGCTGCAACTAGCATACCCACGTGCCAACATCGCCCGGTGGGCTTCTTTCGACGAGACACCCCACAAAGCCGTGTTTCTGCATTCACGCACTTACCAGCTGGCTAACTGTAAGGTCAGTTCATTTGTGAGAAAGCAGGCCTGCCTTTCAGAGGGAAATTAAAACCACCTGAACCCCTTGCTCTTATTTCTCTGCAACCACTGAAACAGTTATGACTAAAACGAATAAACCTGACCTCACCTGCCCACTGAGGCAAGCTAAAGTAGCTCTCCCTGTATGGTAACAGAGTAAAGTTAACACACATTCACTGGCAGTGCTTTCAGTGCTGCCAGTATCTCTTTTGAGTATGTTGTATAAATGCAGATAGAACAGAAATGAAATGAATAGTTTGTCCTTCTGTTGAAAATTTTTACTTCAGGTGTCTCTGGTGCCTCCTGGTTTGGCTCGTAAGAGGGTATGGAACAGGAAGTACCCAATCTGCATCACTCTGGCTGAGGGGGAGGAAGGGGAGGAAAGCGTGGTTGAAGGGCAGGAAACCGAAGAAGAAAGGGCAGAGAAAAACACAGATCCCCACCAGCAGTTTCCCGTCACCCTCTACCTGTTTGGGCGCACTGGAAGAGAGAAGGAGGAGTGGTTCCAGCATTTTGTGTCAGCCTCCAGAGCCGGAGCCCAGACCAGTGTGAGCGATGAAGGAAACACAGGTAAGAAGACGTCTTGTTTGAGTGATATGGAGAAATTCACCTGGTTGCGATACTATTTGTAGCCCGGAAATGTCACGTCTTTCATTTAAAATACATGTACTACAAGTTACTCAATGCCAAATTTGCCTTTTTCTATCATTCTTTCAGCAGTATTTTTAGATTCACCAACTCTTTACTTTCAAATGTGTCACACAGAAACACTAAGCAGTGGAGAGACCATTAAAGAAAGCACAGAGGAGCTGCCTGATTTCCCAGGAGCAATGAAAGCAAGAACCCTACTGGACTACAGCTCCTACATGATTCAGCTAATGGGCTCAGAAAGTTGCAGTCCCACCCCCAGCCCCTGCCACAGTGACAAGGGAAGCCCCACGACTTCCAAGAAGGTCAGTGAAAAAGCTTTAGATCGACTATCATGCATCTCTCCAAGTGATGTAAACTGTAAACTTCCCATCACTGTTTTTCAGGTTCCATTTAAATTGGGGGGGGTTTTCCATCGGGGGGAGATATAGCAGTGTTTCTTAGCCCTGTTTAACTCATGTCACAATACCCCCCACTGATCAGAGCTGCTTTATGTCCACTTTTCTTTTATAATGTTCTCTGTGCTCACATGAGCTTTGTATAGAATGCTGGCTCAGCTAAATACATCCCTGCTGACTGGACCAAATTTTTCTATTCAGCAATATCAGATATCACCTGGCTGGAAAACTATAAATAGTAACTCATTGTGACTGGAACATACTTGTCTGTGCTTCTAATGCTGGCTTAGGCGGTTTGGGATTGGAACCCCCACAGAGGGACAGTCTGTTCAGATGTTTAGAGGAGGTGGCACAGAAAGTGAAAGTGGGGTTTATTTTAGAAGACAGTGGGAATGTGTATTTCGTTTCTCAGTCCTATTTGGTCATTTTACTCCTGAACAATGTTTGTGCCAACATATATGTCTCATTTTTAAAAAAATATTTCCTGCAGATTGACGCCAAAGAGCATGGTTCTGGAGGTCAGGGTGGAGCTGAGGCTGGTGCAGGTAGTGGGCCGGGGGAATGCTCTGCAGAGAGTGAGCCCACCTGGGTTAACTGTCTGGTGGGAAGAATCTTCTGGGACTTTCTCCGGGAGAAATATTGGGTCGATCAGGTGGCGCACAAAATCCAGAAGAAACTCAGCAAGATCAAGGTGAGGGTGTATGAGAATGTGTGTAAGTTAGGTGTTTTTTAGCAAACTAAAGGAAAGAGAAACATAAAAAATCAAATGTTTGGCCCCTGCATGCTACCAGAACTGCTGTGATGCATCACGCCTGTGGTTTACTGCTCTATAAGGGGATGTGCACCCCAATCATACTAGCAAACAGAGGTAACAGATACACTAACCATAGAGGTTGAGTGTTGCTCATTCTGTGCTGCCTTTCATGGATCACAAAAAGATAGCAGTTGGCACGGGGGAGCTGAAAATGTTATTTATTTTTTCAAGCTTAGTCAGATACCACAGCATCAGCAGTGTCACTGTGACTAGTGATGTGGCTACTTAAAGAGATGGAAACTAAATAAACTGTAGGACAGCCTGAACATCAGGTCAGAGGTCAAAATACATGACATAAAGTGCACAAACGCTGCATTTCTCTTTTTCTGTGTGTGTGTGTGTGAGAAAGAGAGTGAGTCTGCTGATAATGCACTCCCTCTGGCTCCCAGGGCAATGGGTGGAGAGTGCTTAGAGGAGCACTGATGGTCCTGCAGCATCCCATTGCTCATTGCATGCACTCCTCTGTGACCCAGACCTTCTGGGTTTTTTCTCTTTTGCACAGACACACACATATTCACACAGTGTAGTTTCCCCTACTCGCTCATTTCTTGGAGGTAATTAGCGCGCCTTGTAATACTTCTGCTGTGCTTTTGCCTGACTATATTTTAAGAGGTTTCTGTTACTGACGTGAATGCACTAATAAACTAATAAAAGACTCCCTTTGTCTCATTATAGCTGCCGTACTTCATGAATGAGCTGACTCTGGCTGATCTGGACATGGGCACCTGCCTACCTCATATCCTTAGCACATCCAAACCTACGCTGGACTCCAGAGGTACACCATGGTTGTGTTCATATCCTTCATTTGTCAAGTACTTTCTAATGCACTAATTTTAACTGCACGCGAGGAGTAGCCAGACACAGGGGTTACTTAACAGCGTATACCCAGATCTCTTTCTCAGTCGCATTCCTGCTGTGAGTACAGGCCAAGATCTCATTTGTTTCATTACTGAGTTTGGTTTGTCATGGCCGTCCTAAAAGCTTTCCATTGTCTCCCGCTGAAGCGATTAGCAATCCTCTTAGCCCGAGCTATCGTCGACCAACAATAACCAGCCGAAGCTATCATCCACCAGTCTAATGTCCCTTCTGCACAACACTGTGCCAAACCGGATTAAGAAGAGAGACCAAACCAAACTCAGGGTTTTGAACTAATTAAGAATTCAGCTGCTGTAAGCTTTAAGCCCTTCCTTTTTTTCTCCACACCTTTATCCCCAAGGTCTGTGGCTACAGCTAGAGTTGGTGTACACCGGCTGCCTTCAGATGACCCTGGAGACCAAGATGAACCTGTGTAAGCTGGGTAAAGAGGGAGAGGATGAGGCTCACAGTGTACCAGAGACCCAGAAAGTGGGGTGAGACCCACTTTAGCATTTCAGTGTTTGCGAAGAAATGTGTTTTTAACCTATGCAGGTTGATATGATGACTAGAACTGTTATGTTTTTTCAGCTCTAAGATGAAGCTGTGTATACTGGCCGATAGTGATGAAGAGTCATCCAGCGCAGGGTCATCTGATGAAGAGGAGGTGCCTCCGTCTGAGCTACAGGGATGCGTGGGAGACAAGAGTCCTGTAATGGCAGCCGAGGGGTAACTTAAAAACTTATTTAGAATGTTTCCACTTAGAAATATCAAGGCATGGTGATGACAGTTCATCACTACAAGGCAGTCCCTATTGATTTGTGGTTCTTGGTCTTTATCCCTTACAGGCACACAGGTGGCAGGACAAGCAGGAAAATCTTGAGATTCGTGGACAAGATAGCAAAGTCCAAATACTTCCAGAAAGCCACAGAGAATGAGTACATAAGAAAGAAGATATCTGAGGTCTCCAACATGCCCCTGATGCTAAGCGTTGAGGTCCTGGAGCTTTCTGGGACACTGGCCATCAACATCCCTCCTCCTCCTACTGACAGGATATGGTGCTGATTCTCTTTGCTCTCTTGGCACTTAATTAAATTTAATTACCATCGAGAAATTCAATGCAAACTGCAGGTTTTGTTTCTTTATCCATTATACACCATGCTGATAGCCGCTCTCTTTCAGGTACAGTTTCCGGTTGCCTCCCAGGTTGGACCTTCACGTGCGTCCCATGCTGGGGGAGAGGGAGGTCACCTTCACTCATGTCACTGAGTGGATTGAGAAAAAACTGCAGTGTGAGTTCCAGGTCAGTCCATCAGTGTTTCCGTTTGCTCACAGGGATGATTCTGATTAATAATTCATGCATTTATGTTCTGACAGATTGATATCAGCGTGAGCAGAAATTTCCTGTGTCTTTGACAATAACATCTAATGATTGCATTAATAATTAAATATGGTTGTGTTGTCCTTTGTCTCTCAACAGAAAGTGTTTGTCATGCCCAACATGGATGATCTTTATCTGCCCCTCATGACATCTGGACTGGACAACCCACCCGCATCCCACCATTCCTCAATCCATTCCTCATCCCAGCAGTCGTCCATGGAGTCTCAGGAGTACCTGTCAGAGTAGGCGCGGCTGACGCCTCAGATGTTGAGGCTAAATTGCTGATGTTCAGCTATTATCCTGAATCTCTAATGGATTCAGAGGCTGCTGCAGCTGGGTCCCAGCTTGAGTGGGTTCTCTGTTACCAGTGCAGGACAAATGTCTCCTGAAGCCTCGCTGAGCTCAGCAGTGACCTCGTGACTGTGAGAATGATGCTGCAGTGCCCCCTACTGTGAAGTTCATTACTGACAAGAGAAGTGTTTTTTAAAATGCTGACAACCGCTAACTGCACAAAATTAAAGGGTTATTGATGTATTTTTAAAAGGGAATGCTGTTTGAGCCAACTATCATCCATCCATCCATCCATCCATCCATCCATCCATCCATCCATCCATCCAAGAAAGAATAAAATTTGATGAAAACTTCCATATGTGTTCCTTATTGATTAGAAGCAGAAATGCAGTTAAAACACAAAATTCAAGTATAATTTACATATTTTATTATTTTGTAGGGTTCATAATCCACACTTTCAGGCCTCCTCTGGCAGAGGACCTGGCATTGTTTTTTGGGTGTCTTTCTTCAGAGGCCCCTGCAGGTAAACAAGAGGTCAGGAGTTAAAATACAGCAGAATAATTACAGATTTTATTATGTCATCAGTGGATAGTTTGAAAATTTGAATCGTATTGTGCAGTTATTTTGCCTCACTCGTCCAAAATCTTTGCTTCCTGGTATTCAGTTGGGTTTTTTTCTTTGTTTTTTCTTTTCGGTTGTTTTTTCACACTCACCATAAATGCTCTCTTCTCCTGGGCAGTCTGGAAGCGCCCATGGCCAAATTTGGAAGTGGTGTCAATGAACTTGAGCTCGATGCCTTCCTTGTACTTGCGCGATGTTTGCGTGAGTAAAGACTGTGAGGAAGAGCAGCCAAAAATGTTAAATAGTACGCTTACACGAGTGATACCTGTAAGAGATGAAGACTTTTTAAATTCCTCACCCTACCTTTCGAAGGGTGAGGACACGTTTTTTAGCCCCAATAACGCAGCCTTTCACCATGACAAAGTCATTATTCACTTCACCATAGCGAGGAAAGCCTCCCTATGACATAAATGTAGTAATAAAGGTTAAAATATCTCACCTGATGCAAACACTTTGTTTTACATTACTGCTGATACATTATAAATATCGACTTTGGATACAAGAAAACTTTCATGCACAGTATGACATTGTAACACAAAGGTGGGAGTACCATGGGGGTAATGGTTTTCTGGCTGATGTCATAGTTTGTAGACGCATTGTTCCGGATCACTTTTCCATCCTGGATGTGAAGACCCCTACCAATACGGTAGATCTGAGAAAACAAAAGAGGACATCAAGATTTCAATTATGGAAAACCCCTCATACTAACCATAATAATTCATAATACTCCTTATTTAAAGAGATGTTTAGGCAGCTGACAAACATTTTTAGAAATGTGACTAGGTGTGCACAAATAAGTTCTTAAAGCTATAAACCTTTTTGTTGATCTCAGTGCGGTGATGATAGCCTTTCTGACCAGCACGAGCTTCAGTGAAGCCCACACGGGCAGGATGCCAGGCTCCAATACAAGCCACCTTCCTCAGACCCTTATGAGTCTTCCGTGGGAGTTTCTTTGTGTGCCAGCGGCTTGTTACGCCTATCAGCCCAAAGATGTAAAAGTCATGGTTGGACCTTAGGGTTTATTTCTGATTAAACTTTTCAACGGCTGGGGCTACCACAGCACATTTCCTACCTTTGAAGCCGTGACCTTTCGTGACACCGATGACATCAATCATCTCATCCTGGTAGAAGACGGCAGACACGGGCACAGCCTGCTCCAGGTGCTCCTTCGCCCAGTCCACCTTGTCTGAGATGGTACCCCCATTTAGCTGCACCTCCATGACGTGAGCTTTTTTCTGTCTTAAGGGCAACAGTCGCATCTGGAGGCAGATGAAAACTAATTAGGGAAGCCTGCAAGCTGCAAACAGAAGCAGCTCCCAAATCTAAAACAACTATGTTGTTAAGTGCAGAGCTTGAGAAGCATACTGAAAAGCATCTTGCTTTCAAGTTACTATAATTAGATTTATTATTCAGCATGTGGCCATGTTTGAACTCTCAGATGTAACACCAGTCACTCGGAACAACTCTGATATTTAAATGTGCATGTTAATGTTTTTCTTCATGAGCTGAGGAGGCTTGATCTTAGCAGGATTTTAAGAACTGAAATCTTGGCTGATCTTTGGCTTCATGCTGCCAACATAAAGGCAAAGACTCTGTGAGTGGTCTTCATCCCCCGTGAAAATTATTTATAAACTGCTATTTGAAACTGCCCTCCAGTGCTCCCCACAGGGTGATCGTTGTAGTCAGAGCCATCCAGCTACCGACAGCCAAGAGCTTTGGGATTTGGAGGCTTTTGTCTCTGTTGCATGTGGGCAGTTGGATAACTCTGACACCTCTGCCCCCTCCAAGAGAGAGATTTAACAGAAGGAGATCAAGTAAATAACTGTCAGTGATTATACTAGCCGATGAAATCAGATGGAAAACTAAAAACTGAGCTAATGTGATACAGGATGGTGATTTTAGAACCTACCTGTGAGTGAACAATAACCCTGATAACTGAACAGTACTTCTTCATGGCATTGAAGTCTTTGTCAAGCTGCTTCTTGCCTGTCTCGTCCTGCCACTTCTTAGCATACTTAGTGAAGGCTTTCTTCTTGCTCTTATACCTGAAACACAGAAAAGCTCAGCACATATTGAAGGAACAACAGTGTGACAAGAGCGTATGTGCGGGTCAATTACTTCTATGCACAGGAGAGCTTTAAATGATCACACATACCAGTTTTTATAAAATCTGCGCTTGCACTCGTCACTCAGGTGCTCAGCAAAGATGGTTTTCAGGGCGCGCAAACCACGGATCGTTTTGATGTATCCCACAACACCCACCACAATGACAGGCGGAGTCTCGATGATGGTCACCGCCTCAACTTCTTCTCGTTTTGATTGCTCTGTGGGAGACAGAAGGAGGCAGATCCTGCTAGGAAAACTGCCAGATTCAAGTCAGTGAAGCATGCAGCAGGTAAACAGAGGGTGACAAAAAGGTAAAAATATGCAAAACAAAAGAGACATGAAGGAATGCATTTTAAGTTTAACCTCAGCACAAAATCAAAGCAGGCTTTCAGTTTTTAACACTAACAGCTTGAAAGCAGCCTGAGCAACGCTCAGTTTATTCTTTCTGTGTCATTTGATTTTATTTAACTTTCTATTTCTATTTACATCTCTAAAATAATGCATGCTATATACTAAATAGACAGCAGATTTTTCTAACGTCTTGTATTCATCAATGTTTACATACTGAGGCCAGTGCGGTGCACCTCTCTCAGCGTGTGGGTCATGCCTGCCTTATATCCCAGGAAGGCAGTGAGGTGGACGGGATGGCTGGGGTTATCTTTGGGCCATGAACGCACCCTCCCCCTGTGCTTCTTGCTTCGTTTGCAAGGCAGGAACCCCATGTGCCCGTGGCGAGGAGCGTGGAATTTGCGATGAGACTGAAAAGCCACAATGGAGTTGGTGCAAGCCCAATTTGATGACATTTAGATAATCCATGGGTGTTTAGTGTTACTTTCATTTTTAGTTACCATATCCTTTGGATTATTTGTCAGGTCATAAACACACTGCCAGTGTACAACATAAGCCGATGTCCACACGTGTCCAGATGTGTACATTTGAATATACACATCAGTGGTGGGAGACACCCACATCACTCTATACTAAAAATGTAGGACACATTTACATACCAAAACAAATTATTCCTTATAGTTACTTATTAAATGGTGACATCAGTCATGTTTTTGAGCAACTGTTTGCAATCATTTCCTCATTTTCTTTAAATTCCTCCAAATCTTTAACAGTGTTAAGTTAGCGGAACACAAAAAGAGTCATCTTCCATGATCTTCCAATCTGTTGCCTTTGTATTCAGGCCATGTGCTTCTGCTTCACTCTGTTTCTGTTTCATATCTCATGTAATTCAGAAATCCAAATAAAATAATTAAGAAAACTTGAAACGATGGTGTCTTGTTATAGAAAAAAATGGTCACCAGCGCAGTGTTCCACGTGCTCTCCTAAGCGTAGCCATTACTAGATTTCAGTGTGCTTCATACACTCTTATAAATTCAAAAGGTCAAAGAAAGTGATAAATCATCAAAAAAACACACACACACACACACACACACACACATGTAGGAGGCAAAGACATGCCAAAAGTGCAGCTTTAACTATCATTTAAAAAAGAAAATGACCAAAACACAAGGAGCACTGACCATGTCTGCGGATTGTCCCAGCGACAGATAGAAAGAGACAGAAACCAGTGCAGATGCTAGGGTCATACATAAGATGATACACAGGGCTCTAATTTGGTGTTTGGCCCAGATGAGGGGACGTATTCGCTTTCAAACAAGACGATCTCTGCCAAGTCCTGACCAGATAGGAGGAGGGAAGATGGTAATGTCAGAGGTCTGAGGTGGTGGGGAGGCCTAGTGGACAGGAACCGTACAACCAAGAAAGGAGAGGAGGAGGAAGAAAGTCTTCGCTGTCATGTGATCATGTGACCAATGTTGACCTGATTTAGTTTTTTCAGGCCAGGACCACTCCACACCGATGATTTCAGAAAGTCATGTCCTTAAGAAACAGAGGGGGCAAGGGGATCCAGTAAAGAGCTGACACAGGACCTGAGAGATGCATCTGGCCCTTCAGCTAACCCATCTACTGTTTGCTGAAATGGTCTCAGTGGAAGGGGTGACTGTCAAGAGGTTATTTTTAGTTAAGGTAAAAAAAGGTTGAGGTATGCCAAAATACACGAGAACTGCACTAAAAATCTGTGGCAACAGGTCTGGAATAGCATAGAATCCAAATCTGAAATTCTTGTTCAAGTCAGGTTCAAATCTTGGTTCATCAGAATAGACTGGATAGAAAGCTTACCTAAGAAAGTTCAGACTATGTTAAAGAATAAAAGTTGTCATGCCAAGTACTGACGAGTACAAGTACTTTCAAGCACAATTTCCAGTTTTCCTAGCAAAATATTAAGAAAAGAAGGGTGGTTCAAGACTTTCGCACCCCACCTTAAGTTATCATAGTCGGCTCTCTGCCGCCCCCTACTGTAGCTAACTAGTACAACAGTCCAACCTGCGACCTTTACCCTTCGATCTTCATATTTTAAGAAAACCGAAGTGAGCTCGTTCCAAGTTTTCCTTTAAGTTTTTCTTATTTGTAATAATTCTAATTCAATAATAAAGACTGGCATAAGGACGTTCAAACACTTATTTGCTGACCTCTAATTCGCCATGATGTTGCTTTTCCTGCGCATGCGCTCCGTCTAAAGGAGACCTGTCGAGGTCGAATTGTAGGGTTTTTTCAGTTTTGCTCAAAACAGGGCACAAAAATGCCTGCAGACTACGATAAAGGGGCATACCCAGAGCCTCCTCGGCAGACTCCGGTTGTGGACAAACAAACAGCACTGCCAAACCCAGCTCTGATTTTGTCTAAGCTCTTCTATTACTCCGTGGACCTGCCTGTCACCACATTTAGAGGTAACTGGAAGCTAACTAGGCTAACAGGGTAGCTCAACAACATAGCATAAGAACTGAGGACGCTGTATACGCATGCTGGTTTATTTAAAGTGGTGCTTTTTCTTCCACTGAATTATTTAAATCTAGATAAGTTACAAGCTTTGTTTTGTGCGAGTAGATGTCAGGTTTTGCGGTAGAAGTCCGCGGTTAGTGAGATGTTTATGCTAGCAATGGTACAACCTACTCACCCTGGACTCAGTTTATATGAGCTTTGAACCCTTTCCTTCCTTCGCCCAGATGCTGTTGACAGTATTCGGGCTAAAAACAAGATCGTGTACTACCACCAGAAGTTCCGTCGTGTTCCTGACCTGACGGAGTGCAAAGAGGGAGATTACCCCTGCTACTACGAGGCAGAGATGCAGTGGAGGAGAGACTAGTAAGTAACATACGAGTGAGATTCAGAGGGATGAAAACTTTTCACATGAATGCATTTTTTGTCCAACAGTCTGCACTTTGTAATGTTAATGACAAAGGAAAACATAGTTTTAGAGTTGTTTTGTAAACTAATTAAATTTAAGCAACTGAAATGCGTTTTACAAATATATACAGACATCGTTTATTGTGCATGAAAAGTCCTAAAGATGTTTCAACTTGACTGGAGGCATAAGTGTAACACACACACTGTTAATGAATCACACACATATTACATTATGCCTGGATAATCTCAACATATAAGTGGTAAAATCGTCTACAAAAACGCAAAATACTCACATCACAACTTCATCTTTTGGGCTTCAAGGTTTGTGAGCGTTTTGAATAAATAACATGGTGCAGGTCAGGAAGTACAGGTTTTTGTTAGCATGCCCCTCTGCCATCAAAAAACGTTCATTCTCTGTTTTTTGTTTTTTGTTTTTTTAATCAGTGGGGTGGAAAGTGACTGAGTAAATATTTACTCTAATTCATTTTATAAATGAAATGTTTACTGCATTAAATAAATAAAAAATAAGGTTAGGCTTTGGTTCATAAGCTAGATGAATGAATATATAGTGAAATTGCATGCAATGTCCTCTCAATACAAAGCTCTGGGGGACAAGAGGCTTACAATATGTCTATTTAAAAAAAAAAAAAAAAAAAAACTGTATAAAGCCTATAAATATATGTACAAGCCTGTAAAAGTAAACACAGAATTTCTAAAATTTCTAAGTAAAACATACATCATGCCGAAACAGGACATGTCATGTTCTACAGCCATTTATTGCACCATTTTTTTTTTTTTTCACTTTACAAAATAGCTTTTGGTTAAAAAAAATTTTTGTTTTTGTTTTGTTTTTTTTCTCACTGTTTTTACTGTTCTGAAAAGTTAAAACAGTGTCTGGGGTGGGGTGGATCTTTCACGAGGCTCTGGGCTTTTTTCTTTATGTGACAGGATACTGACAGACTTCTTTGAGTTTGTGTTGATGCTTCTAAATGACTCAGAGAGCATGAAGCAAAAGATGTAACTGGCCAGAAGTCCCAGCATTCTGGCAGAGCAATACCTACAGCTCATCACCTGGCTAACACACCTTCTGCAAAAAGCATGGTGGTGACAGGATCAAGCACACATCCCCAAGCATGCTTTGGAGATGTTTTTAGGTTGTTGTTTTTTTTGCAGGGATTGCATGAGTGTAGCCAAATATAGGAGGACCTTAAAGAAACTGTGTTCACCAGAGTCCAGTAACATGAATAAGGGGCAGCAGTTCACCTTGTAGCACAATGACACAAAGCAAACTGCCAGTATGGTGCTTGCTGGCTTCAGAAACGGTCTCAAACGGCATTAGAGCATTCCAGTCAGCCAGACTGAAATACACGTAACAATTTCGGAGAGATCAGAAGATGGCAGCTCTGTTTAAAAAGTCTGTCTGACAGACTTTGACAGAAAATGAAAATCCCCTTGTGTCGCTGTCTTGTCCCTCAGCAAAGTGGATCAGGAGATCGTGAAGGTGATCCAGGAGCGTTTGAGGGCCTGCCAGCAGAGAGAAGGACACAGCTACCAGCAGAACTGTGCTAAGGAAATTCAGCAGTTCAATGAGGTGACAAAGAACTTCCAGTCACGCTGTAAGTACTGAGCTGTTCCAGAGCTTTGATGTGTGCAGTTTATAAGCAATAAGTGTTCAGTAATGGCACACAACATTTATCCTTAAGTGTCATTGTCTCCAGCTTTTGAGTTTGTGAGTTTGCTTTTCTTTTCCTATGTAAAGGAGATTTGGGTTTTTGCATATTGTGATTTCCTGATTTTTGGAGAGCTTTTTCTGTTTTGCTGCACAGCCGCTTCATGTATTAAATTGTCATCTTTCCTCTTTGTAGATGGAGACCTGGGAGCTTATGCCAGTGCAAGGAAATGTCTAATGAAGCAAAAAGAGCGAATGATGGCAGCTCAGGCCCAGAATGCTTAAGAATCTCTCTCTCTCCTATGTAATAACTGTAAAATAAAGTTTATGTTAAATCACAACTTTCTACTTTGCATTTTGTCACACAAATTAACTAAAGTGAATGTCCTGCCGCAGGAAATTTAACTAATGTAACTAAAAGGGATGGAGTTTTAGTATTGATCTGCTTGGGTGGCATTAAACCATACTTTGCCTTTGAGATGTTCTCTTTAATGCAGGTTGAAAGGCAGAGAGCAAAAGTAAGTGAGAGATGTTAACCGAGCAACTATACTGTCAGTAAAGGTGCAAAAACTAGTCTGAAGCCAGAAATTTGTACCATACGTATATCTAATTTTCTCTAAATCCATACAGAACATTATATCTTTTATTCATTGCGCATGCGATGGGGGAGAAGAGTCTTTCCAATTAAGTAAAATAGCTGGTCTGGCCAGCAGTAATGAAACATTTAATGCTCTGTCTGAAGTTGGGCAACTTCAGATTCTGGTAAGCATCAAACGTAGCACAGAGTGTCTCTGGTTTAATTTGATGCAGCAGGACTTCAGGCATTGTATGGAAAACAGAGTTCCAAAAGTTGGCCAACGAAGGACAGGACCAGTACATATGAAGTACACACTGATATATTGTGAACTTGGCCAAGGATAGAGTCCCACAGTTCATAGAATAGAATAGAATAGAATTCAACTTTATTGTCATTGCACATGTCACAGGTACAAGGCAACGAAATGCAGTTTGCATCCATCCAGAAGTGCTTTAGCCATGATACAGATATATTACAAATATATATTAGCAATAATATAGATATGTAAGTATATTACAGAAATGGGTCTATTATGGTATGTTATAATGTACACGGTATGAAGGTATGTAATGAGTATGCTATAACTATAAGTATGTACAGGCTGTAGTGAGCCATGATATCATCCATGATATGAAAGTTAAGGTCCTGTTCCCATTTAGATTTGATGGCAGCTACTGAAGGACACTGTAAGTTGGAAATTAAATTGTACAAGGCTGATATTATGCCCCTAGAGGTTGGATTGATGATTAAAAAAATCATCTACTAGATTATCTAGAGGTTTTAGGGGGAATTGTGCTGATATAGTCTGCCTGACCTGCAAAAAATGAAAAAACTGAGCTGCAGCAATGCCAAATTTGGTAGATAATTGAGAAAAACTTGCAAATTGTCCTTCTACATGTAAGTCTACAAAAGATTTTAGACCCTTTCTGTGCCAGATGTTGAAAACACTATCTGTCATTGAAGGAACAAATAGGTGGTTTGCTGCAATTGGGCTTTGAAGTGAGAAAGCCCAGAGACCAAGACTCTAAGAAATTGCTGGACTACTCTATTATTACTAGGTAAATGCAAGGCCAGAGGGAATGATAAGCCCAAAGATGCAGGTTGAGGGTGCGCAAAAACAAGATAAGCCCCACCCAAGAAATATATTGCAATAACATGTCACAATGTAAAGGAAAGTAAAACAATACCAACCACCAATATTACCCCAGCAGGTTGCATTGAACAGCAACCGCATAAGCCCATGCCCTCTTCCCATACTAGCTAAGTACTCCCTGTACCACTAGCTTTGTGCCTGTACCGTTAAACGTTAACCCCTAAGCAGAAGGGAAGGTTGGAGGCCTGTCCTATATAACTCAGCCGTAACATCCTTATACTGGGCACGCTGTTTTTGGATGTCGATGTTGTTGGGTTTATCTAGGCACAAACCCCGCTGGAACACAAGCCCAAATTGCACGACAAAACAAGACAAGACAGAGCTCTTTGTCTTTGTGGCTCGCGAGGGAAGTCAGCCCAGGCCTTCACCTGTCCTTAGCCAACTTCGACTGATTCCTTTGCTACAGCCCTTTTTATTGTCACATACATGAATATGCAATTACAAATACACGTGACATTCTTAAGCAGGCATATCTGAACAACATCAGTGTCTGTATTCTGTGTGTGTGTGTGTGTGTGTGTGTGTGTGTGTGTGTGTGTGTCCAACCATACTATACATAGACATACGACCTTTCAATGAACGTAAACTGTGTGTATGCAGAAAAGCAGAAGTAAGCGTCCCGCTAAATTATAAGAACAGGAACTTGCAATGGGTCGTGTCAAACGAACATTTGAAGGTGTAAAGTCTTGCACTTTTAAGAAACAGAGCAGTGTAGTTCCTAAAGCTATAATGGAAATTATAACGTCGAGGCTGCTTCCTCTCATCTCATGGTACACAAGTGCACACAGAATCTTATCAGACCTAATAAGGATATGATTTTTATCAGCATTATTATGTATTTCTAAGCATAAATGATAATATGTTCCTAAGCACAAATGACAATATAAAAAATATCAATTCCAACAGACGTTGTAGTCCTTATAAAACTGGAGCTTGCGTCCACAGTACTCCAACATCCCTCAACATCTCCGTGCCTCCCTCGTCAGCAATTCCTTAATCTGAAAGCAGTGGAAGCAGATAATGACCGAGTAGGGTTTCCTGTCAGGGCCCGGTTTGGGCATTAGGCTACGGTGGGCTCTGTCAAGCTCTGGGGGGGATGGCAAAGTTTGTCCACCAAGACTTCCAACAGCAGCCGGGAAAAGACCTCAGCTGGCCATGGACCTAGATCCACTGATTCCAGCAAACCCACCAGACGAATATTCTGCCTTCTGTTTCTACTCTCCAGGTCAGAAAGTTTAGTTTTGAAAAGTTTGTTCTCCTTTTGTAATGATTCACATTCAGAACAGGGAACAGTTCTGGCACCATTCCTCTTCACCGTTCCTCTTCACCATCTACACTGCAGACTTCTCCCACAACTACACTCAGTGCTTCCTGCAGAAGTTCTCTGACGACTCTGCAATATCATCACTGATGGGGACGACGAGTACAGAGAACTGACCCAAGGCTTTGTGGACTGGTGCCAGCAGAACTACCAGATCAACACGGGAAAAACCAAGGAGCTGGTGGTAGACTTCTGCAGGCACAAACATCCTCCACTGCAACCACTAAATATCCGAGGTATGGACATTGACGCTGTGGATAGCTGCAGGTACCTCGGTGTTCATCTGAACAATAAGCTGGACTGGACTCACAATTCAGATGCTCTATATCGAAAAGTGCAGAGCAGGCTGTACCTGCTGTGGGAGCTCCCCGCAACAAGAGAATCACCACAACATAACCTAACAGACCTACAACTTACTGCACACATTCGATTTTTATAGGGTTTTTTCTTCTTTTGGGATTTCGCACAACCCAGGAAAAATCATTAATACATAATCGGCTTGGATTGACAACATTATAAATTAAATGTGCACTATTCGGAAGCAGCCTGCCCCCATCAGGATATGTGTGTGTGTGTGTGTGTGTGTGTGTGTGTGTGTGTGTGTGTGTCTTTAGGATAGGTTGTGTGTGAGACTTCAACACAGCAGCAAGCAGGCGCACCGAGGACCCTCGCGCTGACTTTTTGCGTATATGTGTATGATAGAATTTAGAAAACACATCGGTGCAAATTATAAGCCTGTGTCATAATGTCTTCTGTTTTTGTGTTTGTTGGTTTGTTTTTATTTTTATTTTTTATTTTTTTTTGCGAGCTGGTTATCAGATGAATCCAGAAGCCAGGGAATCCCCCGCCCTTCTCTGTTGGTCTCCACCCTGTGCAGCAAGCAGTAGGCGCACCTCGTAAATGGAGGGCGCGCTTACTCCCCGCAAATGGGCAATAGAAAACCGATGCTTATGCAATCCCCCAAATGCTCTATAACTCTTGTAATGGCTACAGATCCTAAAGTGTGAAACTAAGTTGTTTACTTAAATGTATTCATCTGAAAAATGCTGACAGGATGTGTTGATTTGCCTCACTTTTGCCTCACCGGTTCAACTGAAGGACTAAAATGTTCCGCGGAGGTTTCATGCACCAGAAAACTTAAAAGGACAGGGCCAGAGCAAACTATGATAACAAAATAAGGATTTTCTGCGACAACGAGGTTCTCAGGTAGGAAGTATTCACTTTTTTTGATTAAGTCAGGAAAAGTTCAAAATGACTATCATCAAGATCAAGAACAAGAACTTTATTAACATAAATACTGTGAAACAGTGGTTACGCCGAGCAAGCATGTCATGATTTGCACCACTTTGGAGTATAACTAATTTACATTACACATTGTTTTTACCTTACAGAATGTTTCATTTCTTAATTTTTTAAAAAATGCGTTTAACTTTCAAGTAATGCAAATTCCTGTTATCTTACTGTACATGTTGCCTAAATCTATTTTTAATGTTTTTAAACTATTTTTAAAAATTAAAGTTTTATGTTGGCTCTTGTTCTAAACTCCAGATTTTTACATTTTCCCAAGTTTAAGATGTTAAACTGAAAGTCATACTAAAAGAAAAAACACATAACATGGAAGAAAAAAAAATGTGGATTAAAATGAATCCACTGAGTTTTACGATGTTAAACGACAGAGATTTCCAAACATATAGTGTTGCTTGGCATTTGAGTCCAACATCTGATTATTTTGTTCTAAAGTTCCAAAAAGAAGTAGCGTTTCACATGAAAAAAAAAAAAGTGTGTCTGTGTATGTTTTCCTTACTCACATCATCTCTTGGTTCCAGGTGCAGTAATGGATGGACTGATTTGCATACCTTCATGAAAGGAACAAACATTAATCATTTTTATTTTGTTGTTTCACAGGTGTCTGACAGACATTTTTAGCAGCTCTCACAAGCTTTACTATTATTGTATTTGAGATTTTCTACTTACTATAAATAATGCGATATTTAAAACGAGGCTGCTGGCTACAATTATTCAAGTTCAGTGCTGTACTGGGATCACTATGGATACTTTTCCTACTTAGTCAACTAAAAACAGGCAAAAGTCCTGCCTACATCCTCAAGTATCAATGGCTAGTTTATACCGATGAAGATGAGAGCCCAGAGAAAGTTTGCAACTGCTCAGCAATCCTGCAGGGAGAGAAGGAGGCATTGCTGCAAGCCAAATTACTGACCATCACCAAAGACTTCCAGAAGGTTATTCAGATCCCTGATGAGTATTATATTAATGCAACCCAAGACTGCAGGTTTGTTGCTCTAAATGGGAGCCTTCAGTAACTCTTTAACTCTTAGTCATGATTTTAATATATGGACTTTTAAAAACAACATTATTTCTTCAAAACTGTGAATTTACAGGAAATTCCAAAAAAGTAGGAAATACATAACATTCCCGTTAAACAAGGAAGAAGAGGACTTTCCTCTGGCTTACTCTATGGTTGTCCATCACAAGGTATGTATTTTGTATAATCAAATTTTACTGCAAATCTTAGCAGTAGATCTAAATAGTGCTTACATTTGGAATGTTTACATTTTAAATTTCAAAATTTTCTACACACAGACACACACACACACACACACACACACACATGCATATATATAGATATATATATGATGGCATGCAAAAGATTTCCTATTTTGTGTGGTTATCACACGTAAATGTTTCAGATCCATCTTCCGCTTATCCTTATCAGGCTCACAGCGGGGCTGGAGCTAATCCCAGCTACCATAGGGCAAGACCATCAAACAAATTTAAATATTCGTCAAAAATAACACAAGTAAAAAAAAAAATGCTGTTTCTAAATTAAGGTGTTTATTATGAAGGGGAAATACAGTCCAAACCTACATGGCTCTGTGTGAAAAATTGATTGCTCCCCCTCCCTGTATTACCATTAATTAACGTGGTGTATCACATCTTAGGAAAGCTGGTTTCAGCTTAAATTTACTCTTTACAAAATACACCAAGCGCAGTGATGACTCATCCAGGAGGTCACAAAAGACCCCAGAACAACATCCAAAGAACTGCAGGCCTCACTTGCCTGAGCTAAGGTCAGTGTTCATGACTCCACCATAAGGAAAAGACTGGGTAAAAATGGCCTGCATGGCAGAGTTTCAAGACGAAAATGACTGCTGAGCCAAAGGAACATAAAGGTTCATTTCAGTGTTGCCAGAAAACATATATATATATATATATATATATCTATGTATATATGTGTATGTATCAATCATTCTTGTCCACTAAGTCATTAGTACAGTACAGTTCCAGCAAAAACATTTTACAAAGAGAACTACATTATTTTTATCCATAGGTGCAGAACTTTGAGCGACTACTGCGAGCTATTTACACACCTCAAAATATTTATTGTGTCCATGTGGACAAAAAAGCACAGGCCTCAGTCTTTGCTGCCATCAAAGCCATTACTTCCTGTTTCTCAAATGTGTTCATGGTCAGCAAAGCTATGAATGTGGTCTACGCTGGCTGGACACGTGTCCAGGCTGACCTTAACTGCATGGCTGATCTCTATAATACCAGTACAACATGGAAATACTTCATCAACCTCTGTGGTCAAGATTTCCCTCTAAAAACTAACTTGGAAATTGTGCAAGCTTTGCGTGCACTAAAAGGAGGTAACAGTTTGGAGTCAGAGGAAATGCCTGAAGGAAAGAAGGGAAGAGTGTCTAATGCTCACCAAGTAGTTGATGGAAAAGTCCAGGTACTTCATTTGGAGATTTTTTACATTGTATCATGTAGGTATTAATCAATTCACCTTGCTATTGTAAAAAGCTTCAATTCCACTTACTCACCATCATATTAACTTTTCAATTGTCCCAGCCAATAGGAAAAACAAAGGATCCAGCTCCCTTCAATCTGCCCATACTATCAGGAAATGCCTATATTGTGGTCAACCGAGGTTACGTTCGCAGTGTGTTCGAAGACAAGCGAATACAGGCCCTCATTGAGTGGGCCAAAGACACCTACAGTCCTGATGAGTTTCTGTGGGCAACAATACAACGAATACCTGGTGTTCCCGGCTCAACATGGCCCAACCGTAAATTCGACATGACAGACATGAATGCAATTGCCCGGATGGTCAAGTGGCAGTGGCACGAGGGGTCGGAGGGTTCCCTGCAAGCAGTATACCCAGAATGTAAAGGCCACCATGTCAGATCAGTATGTGTGTATGGTGCTGGAGACCTGCAGTGGTTGATTGAACAGCATCACCTTTTTGCGAATAAGTTTGATGCAGACAGAGATCCCATTGCTATCTACTGCTTGGAGAAATATCTGAGACACAAGGCACTGACTGATTTAGTTTAGGTGGAGTCATCATCTATTACTAAAGATAATTCCAATAGACACTTAACTATAAACACATTCTTTCAATGTTTATTTTAAATTAAATTGCTATCATCATAATTAATAATATTAATAATATTAAAATGATTTAGGTTTTGGCTGTAATTATGTAGAGGACAAAATACACAGGGAACTTGCAGGGAAGTTGATTGCAGTCTATGTAGAAAGAAAAATCTGGGTAAATGATCTAATTTCCAGAAGAACTTCAACTCTAAACCTAAAGCCAAACCTACATCAGTATATCAATATGACCAAAAATACTCTGAACTATGTGCCCCTGTAGCTTGCATAGATATAAACATAAAATATATGCAGTTTTGAGGCGTTCTCTTAAATTAAATTAAATTTTATTTACATGGCCCTTAAATCACCACAACAGTTACCAATATTAGAGACACAACTCCAACAACTAGGCGACCCCCTATTAGCAAGCACTTGGCAGCACTGGGAAGGAAAAATAGCAGGAAGAAATAGAAACAGGCTCAGGGAGTGTCTGTCTGCACTTCCTTCCATTGTACAAAAATAAAGCCAAAATCTCTTCTTTGTGGGAGCTGCTATGTTGCACTTTTGGAACCAGAGCCTGCGCAAGAGTAACTTGAGGGGGAGTGGCTGTGTCACGCTCATTCCCTGGACATCATTGGTGTGTCACAGTAATTTCAAACTAAAAACATGAAACTTCTGCTACAGTTCAACTCTGCTACTTTATTCTCACAGGGACAGAAAGTGTGACAGCCTTGTAAAAACTTGATATAAAGACTTACTGGGGTGCTAAATGAGATGAGAAACCTTGCTGTAAAAAACTATTTCAAAACCAGGTTGGCTGTTCTGTTTTACGTCTGTGTGGGCAAAGTTTTTTGTGTATGTGAACAGCAGACAGGATTTAATACATGTTGAAGCAGTAATGGAAATAACATGCTGAATTCATGTTTTCTACTATTTTAGGACTACACGTATAAAGATAAATACTTGATGTATGCTGTCTGTTGTTTACCTACTGTGTCATAATTTGATTTGGAAATACTTCAATAAATGTTTTTAACCTAGATTACATCTCCTGTGGGGTTGCTGTGGCGTCCTGGCTGTCTTACAAAAGTGTATGGAAATAAACACTGTCTAGAACATTCACATTCATTCCTCTAATTTGTTTTTGATTAAAGTATGGATAATGGTAATAGAAGTCTATCAATATAAAACAAACAAACAACAAAAACAAAACAAACAAAAACACTTGTCAGTATTATTTTAGTCAGTGATTAAACAAATCCAATGAGATATGAGATGTTTATTTTAAAACTGTTGCAATGTTTTCATAATAGCAGATTGAGGGAACAGTTGAGTTGGAGCCAGGCCTGGGGAGGGTGCCTCAGGGCTACAATATTGTGTGATCAGGGGTGGTACCTCTGGATTGGCAGACCGGGGTGGTGGTTCCCATCTTTAAGAAGGCACACCCCACTTTTCAGTTATTTATTTGTAAAAAATGTTTGGAATCATGTATGATTTTCGTTCCACTTCTCACGTGTACACCACTTTGTATTGGTCTTTCACGTGGAATTCCAATAAAATTGATTCATGTTTGTGGCTGTAATGTGACAAAATGTGGAAAAGTTCAAGGGGGCCGAATACTTTTGCAAGCCACTGTATATTAACGTGTCCTGGAGAAACTCCACCCCCTCCTGATCACTAATTGCACACACCTGGGAGTTCACAGAGGCCAATAAGAGGGCCTGGCAGGACAGAGAGCAAGAGAGATGGCAAAGTAGCTGGTGGCAAGCGGCAGCGACAGACAGGTCGGAGGACATTCTCAGTGGAGCTCAACTGGCGGCGACAACAGGCTTGGAGGCGCTGGCGAGTGGGCTGCAGAGAGGCAACTGGGAATATTCTGCAGCGGTGGACTTTTTATAGTAACATTTTGTATTGCTCTTTTATTCTATTTTAATAATTGTTGTCCCTGGCCAGGGTATTTTATTGTGTTTTATATGCGAGATAAATTATTTATTTATTTTTAAACGTAATTTTAAAATTTCCTATTGTTTCTGGCTCCGCTACTGCTCTTCCTGTTTAAGAAGGGTTCCCCTTTTTAAAGTAGAGCCTGTGCTAAACCATGCTTTTTAACAATTACAGATGGTTTATTCCAAGATCGCCAACAGGATCGCTCATTGTCGTCATCGTGAGAACTAATTAAAATAAAGGCAATTACATTTAGAAACATCGCTGTATCTTAAACATAAAAATATAATGCTACTTTAGCTTGTCTCACATATTCAGTGAAATGAAATAACTTAAACCATCATGTGACATGGTCTGCAATAGCACTGTTATCAAAATAAACCCAGCAAATAAAAGTGTAGAAACATAAATATCTGTTTATCGGGTTTCATGGAAACTCAAATTAACAGAGACACATTAAATTCACCTGATTACCTGCTGTAGCCAAACGGGAGAAAGGACTTTCTTTGTGATGAAGCTGCACTTCATCACAAAGGCAAGTTAATGAATTGGATTTAACCTAACCACAATACTTTGGCATGGGTTCTTTACAAACTTGAGTCCAGGTGGCAAGATGCAGCAAAACCCGTGATGCAGCCTTGCTTTACTTGCTTTGTGTCACTAAAGAAAACAGGCGGTGCTGAGCATTACTTGCGCTAGTTTCAAAACAAAGTCGCGCAATTAAAGGAAAATGACAAATGTTTCTAACAAATACAATGAAGAACATTAAAATAATTCACCGTCAGGTACAGTCGGTATGGTTTTGACAACAGAGATGCCACTGTGAAACCTGACAGCGGGTCATTTGCATACTAACATCTATCTTATCTTAATGACCTTGTAGTACCATATCACCCTATTAGAGCACTTCGCTCTCGCACTGCAGGCTTACTTGTTGTTCCTAGAGTATTTAAAAGTAGAATGGGAGGGAGAGCCTTCAGTTTTCAGGCCCCTTTTCTGTGGAATCAGCTTCCCGTTTGGATTCAGGAGACAGACACTATCTCTACTTTCAAGATTAGGCTTAAAACTTTCCTTTTTGCCAAAGCATATAGTTAGGGCTGGACCAGGTGACCCTGAATCCTCCCTTAGTTATGCTGCAATAGACGTAGGCTGCCAGGGGATTCCATGATGCATTGAGTTTTTTCCTCTTTAGTCACTTTTCTCACTCGACATGTGTTAATAGACCCCTCTGCTGAATCACACTTGTTATTAATCTCTGGCTCTCATCCACAGCATGTCTTTCATCCTGTCTTCCTTCTCTCACCCCAAATGGTCGCAGCAGATGGCCGCCCCTCACTGACCTTGGTTCTGCCGGAGGTTTCTTCCTGTTAAAAGGGAGTTTTTCCTTTCCACTGTCGCCAAAGTGCTTGCTCATAGGGGGCCATATGATTGTTGGGTTTTTCTCTGTATCTATTATTGTAGGGTCTACCTTACAATATAAAGTGCCTCGAGGTGACAGTTGTTGTGATTTGGCGCTGTATAAATAAGATTGAATTGAATACAGATGCCTGTCAAGTACTATTATCCTCATTTTAGGTTTAACAGCATTTCTAGTAGATAATGGCAGATGGCTTGAGATTGAATTGAGGCTGTGGTTTGAGGAAGGCCTCAGAGGAGACTGGAAGCAGGTCCCAGGCTGTGCAGATACTAATGAGAAGTGAAAGACTTGGAAAGGGGAGATGGGTGTGGCATGGAAACAATAATGAACAGGTTATAGTGCCTGCAGGTGGGGGGGTCATATATAGACAGAGGAGTGGAAGTGGCGTGTATGGAGGTGTGGTCCCACTCCTGAAATTCACATCAATTATAACTGCAGTGTTCAGTCTGGGTCATTATTATGTATAAAGTCTGAAGTCACATATAAATGCTGGATCTGGTAACATTTTAACAGGAAACCACAATTCCAGTTTCTACCAGCACACTTTATCAGCAAAGTGACATTAACCACTGATTTCTGGACTTTACAGTTTTTCAAACCTCAACCTTGACATTTTGTTTTGTTAACATTTAAAGACTAACCACCCCTGCATTTTTAAAACATGCTGACAGTTATATTATACTTGGCTTCTAGTCTACTTCCTTAAGCAACATCTGCCTTTAGATGAACTTGTTCTGCTTCTCTGCCTTTCCAATCATATATTTTGTGTTCTGGTGGTGGATGTTCATGTGAAACATGGTTTAACATTCTTAGTTTTACATTTTTAATAATAATGCTAGTGTATGTAAGCTAAAAGCTCAGGCTTCAGACTGCTCAAAACACTCAATTTTGCACTTTTTTTTTCTTGGACTTTAATGATGTCATACAGAGCAGATGTGAACAAAGAAGCCCCATAACCTACTTGTGACACAAAGACCTAGAGACCTGTAGGAAACCATCTAACCACCAACCATTCCCAACCTGTTGTAAGTCCTTGGTGATTAGCTGCTATTGCCCAGTCATGCTGGCCTAGAGACCGGTCATTAACCCCTCGGTTAGGGGTGGGCGATATAAACGATATACGATAGAAACGATATAGATTTGGCCAACGATAGAGATTTTGACTATATCACTCTATCGCGATAGCGCATGTTGATGATGTCATCAAGCTGCGCCTGTTTTGGTCGAAAGTATCGCAGCGGCTACAACCATTATCATCTGTAAATTATGTTCTCCTGACTGAAGTTTGGCCCGTGTATAGCATCCTGCTCTGCGATTGCATTTGTCCCAAACCACCAGAATCCCTCATGTTAACATTTAACGAGTGGAAAAAAAGTTGCCGTTCATCCACCAGCTTCACTGTGCTAATGTTATGCTAACATAGCTGTGTCGCTAGCAATCACGTTGCACAACATTATATACCAGGTAGTCTAACTTCGGTAACCCTGCAAACGCCACTGCTGTTTAGTTTTCTGTCTTCATTTATGTTGGAAATGATACCAGAGCTGTACGTTTGAATTAGTTTAAAAAATCTCTCAATCAGAACATGGTATGAAGTGTTTAGGTATAAACTAGCGAGCTAACTTCCTGTTAACTTCTAACTCCGTTAAATTTAATAAATTCTGTTTTCATGGATGCATGGATGTTAAACTTAATTGTTACACCCGATAAAGCAGCAACGCTGATGATTTAATTAAAGATGAAAGAAGTTAGACTGTTTTTAGCTCTCAGTGTTCGTATGACGTTTTGGACCCAGATTACTCCTTACTACGGCAGCCGTAATGCTCTGACAATCCATCAAGCAGTCCATCGGCAGGCTTACCAAAGTTGTACTAAAACATTTTTAACAGATTTCTGCACGCCAAAATCGGTTCAAGGTCAGTGAACACAACCAGAATTCATACATAAGGCACACTCTCGATTTTTGAGAAAATTAAAGGATTTTAAGTGTGCCTTATTGTGTGGAAAATACGTTATACAGAAGAAAAGAATATATCGTGATATATATCATTACCGCATGTGCTTCAAATTATATTGCGATATGAATTTTAGGCCATATTGCCCAGCCCTACCCTCGGTAACCGCCCATTGCTATGCCAACGTGTAGATTTTGCAAACAGCTGATGAATGGTTTCTGGAGAGTACTGGTAGCTGTCAGTATAATATGTTTCAATATTTTTAAAATCACCATCACATATGTTATTGTTTTTGTGTTATCAAACTGTATCAATGCAGTATACTGTGGGGAGAAAAAAAAAAAAAAAAAAAACGTGTTAAGATAACTGATCCAGTCTCTTTGGAAAAGCATCACAAAGTCTTAACATGAGTATTTCTAATATTTATTCATTCAAGGAGAAAGAACCATCACTGCTTTGAATTTGTTCGTGTCTGCCGTTCCTCCACACAAATCCAGACATTTTTATTTTTTAAATTCTTTTTCTTTTGGTTTTCGTTTGAGTCTATCAGCATCGAGGCTTCTCGCCCTCTGTGCCGGTATTGCTGACAAAGAGGCTTTTGAGGAAGAGTAGCCGCAGGTACCCAGAGGTGACGATGAGGAGGCTGAGGGCCATCGACCACCAGGTGATGTACTTTGAGTTGGACTGCAGCAGGAAGTAGTCGACGCTCTCTCTCTTCCAGCTGAAGCCGTAGTGCCGGAACATATGAAAGACGTAGGTCTCCACTTTGTGGGTCGTAGCCTGACACAGCAGAACAGACGCAGGTATAAAAATCTGTTTATTCACTTTTGATGTGTCAAACTCCAACAATCCCGCCTCTGCTACCAGTTACTGTTTTTAATTCATTATGTGAACCACTGAAACGGAGTTTGTCCTTAATGTTTCCATAGGAATTAAAATCAGTTGTATTTGATGGGTGTATCCAACAGCAGGTGTGAGAACCTTTGCAAATGCAGACGTTTTTGCAGTTTGCTGGTCTGCAGCATTCAGTTGTGTGTTAACACAATGCTACAATCATCTCAGGAGTGGATGTTCCAGCAAATTCAACCTAAGACCATCCAAACGCTCAGAAAAGCTGCAAAAACCCAAGAATTCTCATTCTCAGACTCTACAGGCCTCATGTTAAATGTTAAAGTTCATGAGAGTACAAATAGAAAGAGACTGAGAAGTGTGACTTGTTTGGAAGGGTTACCAGGAGGAAGCCTCTTCTCTTTAAATGAACATTGCAGCAGGGCTCAGGTTCCTTTGGACAGAAAAAACCAAAGTGGGCATGTTTGTCCATAAAGGAGAAAACGAAACACATCACACCAGCTGTCAGCACGGTGGTGGAGGGATGATGATCTGGGCTCCGTGCAGTGACTCAGTAAACCATGAATTCCTCTGTATACAAATGTATTCTAGAGTCAGATGTGAGGCCATCAGCCCCACAGCTAAAGCTCAGGCCAAACTCAGTCATACACATGACAATGATACCAAGAACAGTGCCAAATCTCTAAAAGAATGGCTGAAAAAGAAAAGAATCAAAGTGGTGCAATGCTCCAGTCAGTCCAGACCTCAGCCTGACTGAGAAGCTGTGGTGGGACCTTCAGAGAACAGTGCTGAAACTGAAGAGTTGAGACTGAGGAAATTCCTTCATAATGATGAAACTAATAACATCTACAGGGTGCATGCACGAGGCATTGACGATGACATGACCATCAGCAGAGACAAACAAATAATGAGACGATGAGAAACGGGTGAAAACACGGCTGGAACAAATCTAACTAATGAAACAGGAAGTAAACTCAACATAACGAGCACAGGACAAAAGATAAGATAAGATAAGATAAGATAAGATGGCCTTTATTAGTCCCACAGGTGGGAAATTTGTTTTGTTACAGCAAAAGTGCAAAGTTATGTAGCAGAAATTAGAAAACACTGGAATGCAATAAAATACAATAAAATAAAATAAAATACTATATACAATAGAATAAAATAGAATAGAATAATATATACAATAGAATAAAATAGAAATACAAATACTATATACAACTGAGTAGGAAAATACAAAAACACAACTTCGTCAGAAGAAGAATTGCACGTATAGCAGTCTTATTGCACATGTGTGGGTTTGTGTGTTTGATCAGCTGCAAAAGTCTTTATTGTAGAGTCTGACAGCAGTGGGGAGGAAAGACCTGCGAAATCTCTCCGTCCCACACCGTGGGTGCCGCAGTCTCCCACTGAAGGAGCTGCTCAGTGCCTTCACAGTCTCATGCATGGGGTGGGAGATGTTGTCCAACAGGGATGACAGCTTAGCCACCATTCTCCTGTCACTCACCACCTCCACTGGGTCCAGAGGGCATCCTAGAACAGAGCTGGCCCTTCGGATCAGCCTGTTCAGTCTCTTCCTGTCCCCAGCAGAGATGCTGCCCCCCCAGCAGACCACACCATAAAAGATGGCTGAGGCCACCACAGAGTCATAGAAGGTCTTCAGGAGTGGGCCCTCCACTCCAAACGACCTGAGTCTCCGAAGCAGGTACAGCCTGCTCTGCCCTTTCCTGTAGAGGGCGTCTGAGTTATGAGTCCAGTCCAGTTTGTTGTTCAGATGAACACCAAGGTACCTGTAGCTGTCCACAGCCTCGATGTCCATACCTTGGATGTTCAGTGGTTGCAGTGGAGGATGTTTGTGCCTGCGGAAGTCTACCACCAGCTCCTTGGTTTTACTGGCGTTGATCTGGAGGTAGTTCAGCTGGCACCAGTCCACAAAGTCCTGAGTCAGTCCTCTGTACTCCTTGTCGTCCCCATCAGTGATCAGGCCGACTATTGCAGAGTCATCAGAGAACTTCTGCAGGAAGCACTGGGTGGAGTTGTGGGAGAAGTCTGCAGTGTAGATGGTGAAGAGGAACGGAGCCAGAACCGTTCCCTGTGGGGCCCCCGTACTGCAGACGACCCTGTCCGACACACAGCCCTGAGTCCTCACATACTGTGGTCGGTCGGTGAGGTAGTCCAAAATCCAGGTAGTGAGGTGATGGTCCACTCCAGAGTTCTCCAGCTTGTCCTTCAGAACCGAGGGAAGAATGGTGTTGAAGGCACTGGAGAAATCAAAGAACATGATTCTCACAGTGCTCCCAGCGGTCTCCAGGTGAGCGAGGGAACGATGTAGGAGGTGAATGATGGCATCATCCGCTCCAATGCCAGGCTGATAGGCAAACTGAAGTGGGTCCAGTGATGAGCTCACAAGGCGCCGAAGCTGAGCCAGGACCAGCCGCTCCAGGGTCTTCATCAGGTGGGATGTCAGAGCCACCGGCCTGTAGCTGTTGAGGTCCTTGGGGCGTGAAGTCTTTGGCACTGGAACAACACAGGAGGTTTTCCAGAGCTGTGGGACTCTTCCCAGCCTCAGGCTCAGGTTGAAGAGGTGCTCCATCACACCACACAGTTGGTCCGCGCAGGACCTGACGACCCTCGAGCTGATGCCATCTGGACCCGCTGCCTTCTTGGCTTTAATCCTCCTCAGTTCCCTCCTAACCTGGGTGGTTGAGAGAGACAGGCTGGAGCCTTGTGTTGAGTGTGTATTGGATGCTGTTGTTGGGGGTGGGGAGGAGTGAGCAGGGTGAATAGAGGAGGTGTGAAGTGTCTGAGGTGTCAGAGGTGGAACAGCAGCAGTGGGGGTGGGTGAGTCTGCAGCCGATGTTGGAGACTGCCTCATGGCTGAATCAAATCTGTTGAAGAAATGATTCAGTTCATTTGCCCACCTCACATCCCTCCCAGGCAGAGAGTTCTGATGTTTGTGGCCTGAGATGGTTCTGAGGCCTCTCCAGACTTCACCAACATTGTTTTGCTGAAGCTGGTTCTCCATCTTCTGCCTGTAGCTGTCCTTCCCATTCCTTATCAGTCCCCTAAGCTCTCTCTGCACCCTTTTCAACTCCTCTTTGTCTCTGGATTTGAAGGCCCTCCTCTTCTGCTTGAGGACAGCTTTAATTTCTGAAGTAATCCAGGGTTTGTTGTTGGAGAAACACCGTACAGTCCTGGTAGGTACGGTGTTATCCACACAGAAATTAATATAGTCAGTAATGCATGTAGTAAGGCTGTCGATGTCCTCTCCGTGGTCGTCACAGATCACCTCCCACACAGTCGACTCAAAACAATCCTTAAGAGCCTCCTCGCTCTCCTCCGACCATCTCTGCACTGTGCGGGTGGCTGGTGGCTCCCTGCGCACTAAGGGCTCATACACAGGGACAAGGTGCACCAGGTTGTGATCAGATCTGCCTAGGGGAGGGAGAGGTGACTATCATAATAAAACAGGAAACAGACACAGGTAAACTAAACACCGACAAAATGTCCAAACTTAAAACACTGGGTCAACCACCCAGACACCATTACAGAAAAACATGATGAAAATTAGAAGATTTTATTAAATATTTCTGTAAAAATCCTGCAGGGTGAGATGCAATTGGACGACATGTATCATGAGAATAAAAGAGGACTGAAAATTGAACCTCGCTGTTCTCAATGGAAATCTCAAATGCTAATCTACCTGCTAACTCTAACAAGCTGTTTTTGTGTTGTTTTTATAATGTTTTAATAATTATTTGGCTGCTCACCTTTAAAACATGTATCTCTCTGACGAGAGTTTGTGTTGTATCAACATTTAATGTTAAAGTGAATTACTAGTCATAATTTCCTACAATCTGTTCATCGCATTCAGCTGAAGTGAAATAACAGCGTGGAAGAGCTATCCATCAGACAGACAGCTACCTGATTCTGCAGCCTCAAAGTTGATCTGGCCTTTTGCATCAGTGGACAACAGTGGACAGCAACAGATCACTCGGAGTGCTGACGGTGACAGACAGGTGTCTGTCATGGCCAACTCCCATCACCCACTGGACCTACAAAACCAATACAGAGTTAAAAACCAGACAGGACATCCACACACTGCAGGAATCGTGAGCAGCTCTGTCAGTGTGAAATATCCTGTTTGATGTTCCCACTGTGAGCTCTTTTCAACAGATGGTACCGATGCTGGTGTCCATGCTAATCTGACATTTGTGGAAAAACAGACTACATGTCAGGTGGCTTCACTTAGCTTGACACAGTGTTTTCTTCTTACCATGAAGTTCAAGTAAAATCTCTCTCCACCGTGAGCAAAGTGCCAGAAAAACTCCAACCCAGCAGCAGGAAGCACTATAGCAAAGTCGTACTGGTCAGAACGCCAGAACAGCTCCTGGTCTGTGACGTTGGGGCTGGCGTTTGCCTGGGAACCCCATGAGCTGATCCCCAAAATAGTAGATGCTGTGTTGCAGTGTGAATAGATCAAAAATGATTAACCAACCCTGAAATGTCTCCTCCTCTGGTGGGAAAACTGGATGGGCTGCACAGATGGAAGCACTGCTGATAGAGAGGAAACCCCTGCAGGAGAAAGGAGGGAAACTCTCCAGGTGATCCAAAACAAATGATCCTTGAAACTATTCCACAGACAGATCCTGACTGCTTAAAGGCATCCTGTGGAGATTTGGACCACCAGTTCAGTAATATTTGACCATGTGGTGGATGTACATTTAGATTATTCTCATGGCCATGAGTCATATTTCAACATTTACATGAATCCATTGATCCACTGGTGAACAGGAAACAGCAGAAATATGCCAACAGGAGAGTGGGTGTATAGTGCTGGGAAGAAGGTTTTTTCTTATTGTTTGAGTATTTGTCTGTTTGATACATGTTTTAGATTATAAAACTTGTTTGCATTTTAGACAAAGATAATAAAGATAATACAAAAAAGTATTGTTTAAATGATGGTTTCATTTATAAAGGGAAAAACACTCTCCAAACCTGCCCTGTGTGCAAAAAGTTACTGCCCCCTAAACCTAATAACTGGTTGTTCCACCCTCTGCAGCAGGAACTGCAATCACGTGTTTGTGATCCTTCACTGAGTCTTTCACATCACTGTGGAGGAACCTTGGTCCATTCTTATTTGGAGGATTGTTTGAATTTAGACACATTGCAGGTTTTCCACCATGAACGCCTATTTAAGGTCACGCTGACGCACCTCAGTCTGATTTAAGTCCAGGCTTTGACTCGGCCACTCCAAATACTTCATTTGTTTTTGGACTCATTGGGAAGTGGACTTGCTGCTGATCAGGGCCGTGCAGAGACGTTTATAGGGGCGGGTGCTCAAAGCTAAAAAGGGGCACATTGAACCAGGCTGAATAACAACAACACACACAATATGGGATCGCATCATACTATATCACTGTTGTGAGGCAAAGCAAACGTAGCCTATGTTTTACCTGATGGGTACAATGTTGCTGTTGAGGGGTTGCTGCTGCTCCTGCTGCTGATAGTGCTGGAGGGCAGGGCTGTGTTGATCTGAGACTGTAGACATTAAAAAGTCCATAGGAGAGATGGTAGCTGATTAAACAAGTGTCATGAGATAATAACAAAATGCAAAGATTGGTGACAGCGCTTGGAACCATAAGGCAACAAAAAACTGAGAAATAAACAAGGCTCTGCCTGTGAATCACTCTTTGCCTCTCTTCCTCCTTCATCCCCTCATTTCATCTATCACTCTCCACTTGCTGTCCATCTGAGAACAAGGCACAACTTGCTATTGCAATAAACTATTATTTAATTATCCACACTTAACAACTCTTACACTTAATCTATAATAAAATGATGACAGAAAAATGTTATAGAAGCAAAACATTTCAGTTGTGCTTATTATTATTTTTATACTGGAATACCTCTCCAACAACTGGTACATGTGTTAATGTTACCTGTGCTCTTTGTAATCCAGCTGCTGAGGGATCCACTGCCTTTAGTAGCCTCACACAGCTGCTACTGTTTCCTCCTCATGTCCTTACCAGCCATGTCTGGACAATGTTATATTATGAGTAATAATTCAAAAATCCATACACATAAAACAAACACATGCACACACAGTGACATTTTAGACCTTCTTCAGAATACTGTATATACTGTGGGCACAAGTTTCCATCATGGTGCTGATCCAGAATCCTTCCCTTATTATTTATTGCTAGAGCTACAATAATAAAGCAATGAGGGGAAAAAAGTAATAAATTTATAATAATGTATTTATGATGATTCCATTTGTTTCACTATCCACTCTGTGCAGGCAGAAAGCTTATTACATTTTTAAACTGTAGAGATACAATAATTTTGCTGCTGTAAAATCTGCATTTTGTCATATTTAAAATATAAATCTAATATAATCTGTTTCTTAATGTATGTTCTTTAAAATACAGCGTGTTTTTTAAAAAAAATATTATAATTATAATAATCCATTATTATGTGGACATGCATATTAGATCGTTTTAAGTGAAATATAATCCCTCCAGAAAGGCAGGAAAAGCCCTGTAACTTACTTTAAAACTAAATATGTTCCCTAAAACGGTGGACAGAGCTACAGACCCATGACAGCCTTACCCAGTGAGCCAGCAGCTATGACCAGCACTACTTGTGCAGTTAATAAAAGGACAGGTAAAGTTTGTCGCGCTGTTGCACACACAGCACGCTCATTTGTTTCAGTTCGTCAGTTGCCACAAGACAGCTTAAAAACGTGTACGTAATAAGCTAATACTGCTGTGTGCTTTAGACTACAGTGTGCGCTGTACACCTACTTACTGTTTTTGTCGCATCAGTCTGTGTCTCTGAGTTAATTTGTGTTTCTCCTACAGCTCCGGACCAGTGTTGCCAACTCCTCAGTAAGGAAAATCGCTATTGGCTGTCCTAAAAGTCGCTAGAAGTCGCTAAATGACGTCATCACCTAATTTGCATAATTGGTCACGCTAATATAATTGTAACCTATGTTGTTGGACAGAGAAATAACATCGTGGAAGAGACCTAAAGTGAGTAAAAAACGTCCTACATGCATTTAGAATTTATTTAGAACTACAAATTAAATTTCTTTTAGCAATTATTGTTTTTTTAATGTCACAATTCCAACCCTGCTCCTTTACCCGGGCTTGGACCGGCAAAAGTGACCCGAAATAGGCACTCTGGTGGAGTTACTTTGTGTTTGTGTGTGTTTATAAGTAGTTTTAAACCTTGTGATCCACAAAACAGCATAAGAGTAAAAGATTAAAAGAAGAACTGACTGCGTTACAGCACTCGCTGCTTGTTGAGAGTAAAAGCGATACGCGCTTTCACGTCTTTTTTTAGCGACTTTTTATAGAAAAAAAGTCGCTAGGGGGTCTGAAAACTCGCTAAATATAGCGACAAAGTCGCTAAGTTGGCAACACTGCTCCGGACCGCAAAAAATGCGCGTGCACTTTGTGAGCTCGTTCCCGGCTCGTAACCAGCGCGTTCTGCCGTCAAGGGCGATCATTGGTTAATGGTGATCATGTGACTGATGCAAGCCAGATCCTTTTATTTAGCAAAAATGTGATTAATAGTTAAATATTATTGTTGAGGGGCACAGACAGGACTCCACACGCACACACACATTTAAAAAAAATAATTAAAATTTTTTAAAAAAATTGCCTCAACAAAAGGGCACTTTGGGCACCCATCAGGAAAGGGGCAGGTGCTCAAGCCCCTTCCGCCCCCCCCTCTGCACGTGCCTGCTGCTGATCATGGCCCTGCTGCATAACTAGAGTGCTTTTGAACGTCAGGGCACAAACTGATACTCAGACATTCAGGACTGTCTGGTAGAGAGTAGAATTCAAAAGGGCCAGAGCCTCTTTTTAAGAACTGTCACTTGACATCTGCAGCACTCAGTCTGCTGTGGCAAGTGTGCTGCTGCAGTCTGGTGGGGGGGCATCATCAGAAACAAGGATGCAAGGAGAGGAGACAAACTAGTGAGGAATGCTGGCTCTATAATTGGAGCTGCCACACACACACACACACACGCACACACACTAAGGACAGACTCTGTGTGAAGCCCGTCTATATTACATTTTCTGATCTATCACACAGGTTAAACTTATTCCTGGTTATATTCTGATCAGTGCTGAGCAGTTAAACATAATTAACTATCAATAAAATCATATATGAATTATGATTCTGTGATTAACAATGAATACACTTAATATCACTTCTCATTTTCAAAATCATGTCATTTAGCTTTGAAATGTCTGCATTTGTGAATAAAACATTTTCTTAGTAACAACATTTGTTAAGATCCCACCATGCAAAATATGATTTTTGCCATTTTTCAAGTGGTCTTAAACCTTTTAATCAGGACTGTATCTTATATCACTTCCATTTAATGTGAAAAAGCTGCATCAGTGTTTTGCCGGGATGTGTCTGCTCCTCTGGCTTTCCTTTTAGCAGTGAGTGCAACTATGTCATTGAGGTTTTAGTGCAGCATAAACTCCAGCAGATATTTTTGTCACTCTGGAACACATTTTAGGAAAATAACAAGAAGTAAATGAAGGAAACCGACAGAAGCAGACAGGATAAGACGAGTGTCATATCTGAGACAATAACTAAGGCCGGACCGTTTCTGACACCTGCATCATTTTTACTGTGCAAAAACATGGCAGCAGAGGATGATTTGATTTGTCTTGGGAATAAATCACTACTGGAAATCACAGGACTCAGATCAACGCACGATCTGCTCTCCAGAACCAGAACAACGTGCTGAGATCACGGTGGGCGACAAATGTTCATCCGCAGAACGATGAGACAGAAACACAGAAGAGCCGTTTGTAAAGGCAAGAGGTACAGTGTTAACAGGCTGCAAGAAATATAAATACAGAGTCACGTCTGTCTTTATCAGTAATTATCATACAAAAGACACGACCCATGTGTACAAAGAAGTGTCCAGGCAACAAAAAAATGTGGTAAATAAACTAGGCTCTGCCTGTGAATCACTCTTTGCCTCTCTTCCTCCTCCCATCTCCTCATCTCATCTATCACTCTCCACTTGCTGTCCATCTGAGAACAAGGCGCAATTTGCTATTGCAATAAACTATTATTTAATTATCCACACTTAACTACTCTTGCACTTAATCTATAATAAAATGATGACAGAAAATATAATGAAATATATTTGAAATAAAAACTTTATTTTGATTTGCTGCTAACTGCAAGGTTTTTATCTGTAGTCTTTGTAGTAGGAAGCACTGCAAAAACTACAATAAAAAAAGTGCAGTTAACAAATGTAGTGCTCTCCACTATGTAAAACCCTCACCTGAATTTTTAGGTTTTTCAGTTCAAGACAATTAAATGAAACCCAAAAATTCAACCCCAACAATCAAATGATCCCCTATGAGCAAGCACTCTGGCAACGGTGGAGAGGAAAAACTCCCTTTTAACAGGAAGAAACCTCTGGCAGAACCAGGCTCAGGGAGGGGCGGTCTTCTGCCATGACTGGTTGGGGGTTGGGGGGTGAGGGGCAAAATAAAATCAAACATAAAGGAGAGCACAGCATATTTATGACAGGCTGGTGGGCTGTGGCTCGAGTCCAAAAGATGCTCGAGTCCCACCTGAGGTGGTATGGACACGAGAACTCTGTAGCAAAAACGGCTATGAGGATCGACCCAGAAGGACGCCGGCCTCAAGGCAGACCGAAGAAACGGTGGATGGACAAAATCAAGGAAGACATTAAGACTGTCAACGCATCACCTGAGGACGCCTTGGACAGAACCAAATGGAGAAACCTTCGCAAAGAGCGGACCCTGCACCAGCGGGAACAACGCCAGGATGTGGCTGGAAAACATCATTACTGTTTTTAAAGGGTAACTGGTCCACATCCACAATTACAGCCCTACTGTAATTGTGGATGTGTAGCGATCCCCGCTCTTTGGAATCATGATCCCACAGAGCAGGGACATTCACTTCAGCCAAAAAGCTTTGAGATGGCCCAGCAAGCTGCAGGAACAACAATGGCCGCTGTGGCAAGACCTACTTTAAGTAGGTGTTTGGCACCATGACACCACGAACCATGGGTCTCAGCCTCCTCAGGTTCAGGAGCATTTCTATTTATTATACACTGCGCTTCTTCCACTAGGTGCTGATGGTTTTCCACAGTTTTCCTGAGTTCTGTGATTTCCTTTGTAATATTTTCGTACCCTCTTCTGAGTTCTGCGTTTTCTTCCCTGAGTTCTGTGTTTTCTTTTGTAATATTTTCGCACCCTCTTCTGAGTTCTGCGTTTTCTTCCCCGAGTTCTGTGTTTTTTTTGATAATATTTTCGTACCCTGTTGTGAGTTCTGCCTTATTTTTCAAAATTCTTTCGATCTCTTCCGTGTGAGCTCTCTCACTGTTTTCATACTTTTCTTTGATTTGATCTCTGTCCCTTCTAACGTCAGACAGCTGAGTAGTGAGTTGATCTCTGTCCCTTGTAACGTCAGACAGCTGAGTAGTGATTTGATCTCTGTCCCTTGTAACGTCAGACAGCTGAGTAGTGATTTGATCTCTGTCCCTTGTAACGTCAGACAGCTGAGTAGTGATTTGATCTCTGTCCCTTGTAACGTCAGGCAGCTGAGTAGTAATTGTACTGTTGGGCTCAGAAATTTGCCTTACGAGTTCTTGAACGTGAGACAGTGTGATCTCAACAGCGTGAAGCCGCAGCCTGAATGATTCCAATCTATTATTGCTTCCAAAAGGTAAGATGTTTAATGAGTCCTGTGACATTTTTTTAAAGGTTTAAAGCACGGTGTCACAGGTTAAATACGTATTAGCTTTGTCTAAAACAACTAGCTGTTTCTGAAAATGCTCCAATGTTAACTGTTAAAGGAGCTCCCCTATTTAAGGACTCGGTTTAGCAGAGAACGTGACGTCGCCCGCGGCGTCATAATGGTCCTTTGAGAAGATCAAAGAGCGCTGTGGATGGAGGAGGAGCCAAGATGGCGACCTGTGTGGACGCTTCTCTGTAAGCTCGTGAATCTCTGATGAGTACCAAACGTTTTAAATGATCTAAACTGACTCAGATAATTCCTTTATTAGAAGTGACTCATTGCACTTGTGTTTTGCGCTCGTACAGGACATCTTTATAACATAAAATCAGGCGAAACTGAGTTTCTTTTCTTTTTTTTCCTGCCGAATTCCGACACGGTGAAGTGTTAGCTTGTATAGAAACATTTAGCTAATAGCCACGGGATAAGCTTGCAAAATGGCCAAAAAAGAGGCGCGAAGAAAGGAAGGACTGATAATGGACTTGGAGCCAGATAAAACCTTTGCAGGCTTATGCAAACCTCTCCCTCAGACCCCTCTTAGTGCAACGTCTACGGTGTCTGTAGACCATTACGTCTTTTCATTGGCCCGGAATCTACGGTGAGCGTAGACACTGTAGACTCGGGCCAATAGGAGCGCCGAAACCCACTGTAGACGACCAATCGTCTGGTCGACGGAAGTTGCGTCACCAAAACAACAACAACACACAGCGAAGAAGCCGGAAAGTCCGCTATTTTTTTGAAATGGAAACTGGCATTTCTTCTATGTTTACGTGAAGTTACAGACTCTGGATTTAGCGGAAATTACACGACGCTGAATAGCGCATTTAAGGCTTTTTCTTTGTGGTAAATGTTAGCCGCGCGCTAGCCGACATCTAATGTATTACGCCCATTTCTAGTCTTTTCAGTGGCTACAACTGATGATCGCGACATTAGCAATTCATGTTGTAAATCCAGATGCCCATGCACCTCGTCAGCAGGCCTGGTGAGAACTGTGGTCTTCACCAAACCTGCACACAGCAGCTGCTCAGCCGAGCCGCTGCCTTCACTCACGCACGGAGGGTATCCACGCGCCTTCAAGTCAACATGATGCCTTCCGTGGCTCGTTACAAACCATCTGAGATATATTAAGTAGTAAGTGTATTTAATATCATACTAGGCAGATTTACCGCACTGCCATTTACTACACATTTACCCGTGTTTGGCTATTGTCAGTACATCTCGCTCGTTGTAAACTTTCTTTAAGTACGTGTAACATTCACAATGATATTGTTGATGGTAACGTGTATGATTCCAGCCTACCTGATAGGCACTTTTGACTTTTTGTAGTTCAGTTCACTGATTGACTACCCTGCAGTGCTGTTTTCCTGTATTCCTGTTTCGTCCACTTTAATAAAGTGTCCTGTGTTACAGTAACAGTGAGTTGTGGATTTACTTAATGAATGTCTAAGTTGGGCTTTAATCTGCCTTAGGCATGTAGACACAACTATGTAGAAACACATAACAGACCTGAACCAAAGAAGCAATGTGTACAAGCAGGCAAAGACAAGTTTTGGAAGTATTTGTACAACACATGCCTCCACAACAACTTCAGTGTATCCTGGAATTGTTTAGTAAACACATTTCCCCAGAATAGTCTTGGTTGACGTCAGGTGACTGTGAAAGCCATGGTGTATGATCACGCCTTTTTCATAATCAACTACTCAGTCTATTTGTCACGGGACAAACATAATCTGTCATAGCAAGTTTGTAATGATTTTACAACTCTTTTACCTTTGACAAGTGAACCCTAACATGGCAGCAAAGTGCAACAATGTCTCTCTGTGTAGGGGTCAAGAGTTCAGGGCATGCCTTTAATTTCTTGCCTGTCTGTAAATGACAGTGTCATGGCATGAATAATCCTTCAGATTTTACCAGTAGAAAAGTAAAACAATTACATTGTCTCATCAGGAGAACCTAAAAGACTCCTCTTATGGCTAGTCTTTGCACATAATAATCACAGAAGAAAAGAAAGGAATTGATTTTCAATTGCGCTTAGTTTCAGGAGACTTTCCAACCTGTTGGTTCAAAAGAGCCAAAAGAAAATCCTCATCGATGTTGGAGTAAAAACTCGATGCTTTTATTGGAATATACACTGATAATGCTTACTGTCCTGTCATTGTAAACCAGTCAAAATACACAAATAACACATTGTGATCATGCTGAAGACCACAGACGGCATTCCAGGCGTCAGGTGAGATAAAGGAGCTGGAAACATCACCTGACAAAGAAAAAACAGACAACAGACTGAATGAATGAAAGAAGGCTTCTTCATTGAACATTTTCCACCAATCACAAGCCTCTTCTTTCACTCTAGACTTTTGACCAATCACCGATCAGGATGAATTGCACTACTGTACTGTGCATCCCCCAACCCAAAGAAGAGCCACATCGAAGTGCATGAGGTGAGAGAGGAAGCTGTATCCAATGCCGACATCTTGAAAGCTATTAATGGGCTGAATGACAGATTCTCCAAATCCGAACAAAAACACGGCGGAGATTATTGCCGTGCGGGATCACGTGAAAGGTCTTGAAATACAGAGCAAAGAGACAGAGGTTACTGTGAAGAAGCTGAAAGATCGCATTGCTGCACTTCAGGAGAAACAAGAGGAGACGAGAGATATAGTCGGCGGTGGAACCTGCGTTTGCTGAATCTCCCAGAGCATAGTAACAAAGATATAAGAAAAGAGGTGATGGATATAATCGCCCTGATCATCCCAGAGGAAAAAAACAAATTCGAGTTCATGATAGATACTGTTCATAGAGTTGGTCGAACAAGAGATGAAAACCGCTCACGCCCCCATCATCATACAGTTCACCATGCGCACCTTCCGACACAAAGTGTGGAGAGCTTCCCTCAACTCTGATGTGATGAAGAAGAAGAATCTCAGGTTGGCTGAAGATCTCACCTACATGGAGAGACAGTGCAGAAATAAACTGTGGCCAACTGTCAAACAAGCCCGTGACGAGGGAAAGAAGACCAAATGGATTGGTCCTGTGGCCATCATTGATGGTGTAAGACACACTGCATAAATAAGAGGTTATTAAAAGATCAGCAAGATGACTGAAATACTTTAAGTTCACTCTGTACGTTACCTAACATTAACAACAGGTATTTCAACTACCTCAGGCTCCCAATGTTACTGTTCAATATTTAATAATTTTGAGGCACTTGTATATTGTTTTTGTTTTTTGTTTTTGCTTGAAATACCTCAGGTTCATTAGGTAATATGTTTACAACCAATAATATCCTCTTTAAATTTTCTATAAAACTTTTATACCTCCAAGTTAGTTGTACCAATATCTGGCAAACATTATTATGGTTATGTTTGAACTTGCTTATGTTTTACAGTGTGAGTAGTTAAATATCCTACTTTTATTGGTGTATAAATGTTAATTTGCTTAAGCATTTGGGTCACTGCATCGGGGGGGAAAAACCAAAGAGTCTGAAGAATTTTACTTAGGTACTCAACACTTAGTGTTCCCTTTTGAGAGTATCTTCTTTAGGTGTTTATACCTTAGCACCTTATAAGTTTCTAGTTAGTTTAACAGACATCCAGTTCACTTTATTCATTGCCTTCTTTTCTTATGACAGACTTACATTTCAGTTCCTTAAAAATACTATCCCTTAATGTTCGAGGTATTCGTGACAGTACCAAAAGAAAGTCAATTTTCATTTTCTGTAGACGGAAAAATGCTGATTTGATTTTTCTACAAGAAACTCATTCGAGTGATAATGATGTAAAATTCTGGAAAGCACAGTGGGGTGATCAGTGTTATTTTTGCCACGCCTCTCAACATTCGGCAGGCGTTTTTTTAAATCAAAATATAAGGGAGCCCACATGATTCTTGGAGGAGATTATAATGATGCTCCAGACGATCTTATAGATAGAGTACCAATAAGAACATCTCAACACTCAAAATTTAAAAGCACTGCGTTTCTCTGTGAACAAGTTGCAGTTATAGATGTATGGAGATTCTTAAACTCTGATACAAAAGAGTTTACCTGGAGCAATGCAAATAGATCTCTACAATCTAGAATTGATTTGTGGTTAATATCTTCTTCATGTTTACGTTTAGTTTCAGAATCTTCTCATGATTTTGCTCCATTAACTGATCACAAATTGATTACAATTCACTTAGTTGGCAATAAACAAAGTCAAAGTAAACTACGTGGTTTTTGGAAGCTAAATAATAATTTATTGAATGATGATACATTTTGTAGTACAGTGGAAAAAACGGCAGAACAGATATTCGGGGATGCCAATATGAATCACACACTAAAATGGGAATTTTTCAAATTCAAGGTAAGGGAAGCGGCAATAAGGCGAAGCAAAGAAATTAAAAAAAAGAAATGACACAAAAGAAATCAGTATTATGAATGAATTAAACATATTAATGAAGAAAGATGCTCTATCAGATGATGAAGAAATTAAATTAAAAAGGAAGAAATAGATAACGCATATATTAACATGGCTAAAGGGGCTTTTATAAGGTCCAAAGCAAAATGGCTAGAACTAGGTGAAAGAAATTCTAGTTACTTTTTTGCTCTTGAGAAACGAAACCAAAGAAGAAACAATATATCTGCTCTTAAGATTGATAATAACATAACCACTAATCATTTAGATATCTCAAAACATGTTGGTTCATTCTACAAAGATATATACAAATCAAATTGTAATATCAATGATTGTGATAGATTTATCGAGTCAGTTAAAAATTTTGCACCAACTATCTCAGAAAACTTTAAAACTAATTGTGAACGTCCCATAACAAAATCAGAAATTTCAGAGGCAATTCAATCAATGAAAAAGGGCAAATCTCCAGGCAATGATGGTTTGTCAGTGGAATTTTATTTACAGTTCTGGGATATCACTGTTGATCCTTTATTAGAATTATTTAAGGAATGCCTTGATAGAAAAGAAATGTCCGGAATTTAACAGCGATATGGGTCTGTAAGAACCGCTTTCGGCTTTAGGCTCTGGCTATGAGGCTGGAGAGGGCTCTTCCAGCCATTATACATGGAGATCAAAATGGTTTCGTTCAAAATCGTCAGGGGTTCCACAACGTGAGGAGAGTTCTCAATATAATCCACAAATGTGAAGAGTCACCTGATACTGCAATACTATCACTCGATGCGGAGAAGGCATTCGATCGAGTTGAATGGCCCTATCTAATTGAGGTGCTTAAGCGTTTTGGATTCGGTGATCACTTCCGTAGATGGGTTGAAATTTTACTTGCTGATTCGGTTGCAATGGTATCTACCAATAATCTCATCTCTCATCCTTTTGAGCTATTTCGAGGCACCAGACAAGGGTCTCCAATTTCACCTCTGCTTTTTGTACTAGCCATGGAACCTTTAGCAATAGCAATTAGATCACATCCCTCAATCCATGGTATTACGATTGGGGAGACGCTACACAAAACAGCAATGTACGCTGATGATACTATTGTGTTTCTATCACACCTCGCAGAATCAATACCATCTCTCCTGAAGCTATTTGATCAATTTGGCAGTTTCTCTGGGTTCAAAGTGAATAAAGAAAAATCATCCATTATGTTTTTAAATGTAAATGAGAGGATGAAACCAGTTGTGTCCCATCCATTTGTGAATGCCACAGAGGGATTTAAATATTTGGGCATCAGAGTAACCCCAAAGATAAGCGATCTTAGCTCAGCCAATTATGAGCCCATGGTAATAGAGGTGTCGGAAGAGATCACTAGATTAATATCATTGCCTCTTTCTTTACTGGGAAGAATAAACATAGTAAAAATGACTATATTACCTAAATTTCTATATATCTTTCAGTCAATTCCGCTGGCCCCTCCTCCTTCTTTTTTTTCCAAGACCAGAAAGCTCCTCTCTAATTTCATCTGGAACAATAGGAAGCCAAGACTCAGACTCTCCCTCTTGTATTTACCATATGATAGAGGAGGGCTACAATTTCCAAATTTAGAATGGTATTATTGGGCTGCTCAGCTGAGGACCACTATGTTTTGGTTTTCAAACGATATTTTCCTTCCCTGGTTAGAAATTGAAAAAATGTCCTCAAAGGGTTTGTCATTACATAGCTATCTATACTCAGCACCCTTTAAAACTTTAAAGAAAACTACTACTAATCCCTTTGTAAAAAACACTGTTGTTGTTTGGCATGAAGTACAAAAAATGTTGAATGACTCTCCAAGGTTGTCCTGTTTCTCCCCAATTTGGGGAAATGAACTCTTTGCTCCGGCTAAAAATGACTTGGGCTTTAAAGAATGGCTTAACAAGGGCGTTGCGAAATTACAGGACTTATATGAGGAATACTCTCTAATGTCATTCAGTGAATTAAGGGCAAAGTTTAATATTCCACAGAAACACTTCTTTAAGTATTTACAACTTAGAAGTTTTATTCTGGCACACTTAAACAACTCTGTGCATCAACCCCCACTCTCCATCCTAGAAACTCATGTTACAAAAAACTATTTTGGTAAAAGACTGGTGTCCCAGTTGTATAGCATGTTAGTTGAAAACCATAAGGACAACTCTGATAGTAGAAGACGGGAGTGGATTAGTGACTTACAAGAAGATATTTCATCTACTGAATGGAGTAAAATATGTTTAAAAGCACACACTCAAACCATTAACACTCGTTTGAGAATGATACAATTTAACTGGATAATGCGAACATACATATCCCCTGTGCAATTGAATAAATTTGATCCTAATATAATTGATCTATGCTATAAGTGTAATAGTCATCAGGGTACACTATACCACTGCCTGTGGAAATGTGAAGAGATTCAAAAATTTTGGAGCTCAGTGTTACAATATATCTCTCAGATCACAACTTCCCCTGTACCGCTTTGCCCTAAGTTATGCATTTTAGGCTTGTACCCAGATGACTGTACTCTGTCGTGTGAGGAAAGAAAAATGGTCGATCTTTGTTTGCTACAGGCCAAACGCTGTATTGCATTATGTTGGAAGAATGTTGGTTGCCCCTCTTTTAACCACTGGTTAAACAACTTAACATCGAGTTTAGCTCTTGAGAAACTGACCTATATTGTTAGAAAGAAGGCTTCTGAATTTTACAACATTTGGAAGATATTTCTAGATCTACTGAGGAGTGGGGATTTGGGGGGGGCGGTGGGTGAATAAGATAACTAGATAATGATGAATAATGTCTGAATTGCTGTTGGGAATATACTGTGTAACCTACGTTATGATTTTTTTTTTTCTTTGTTTTTTTTTGTTGTTGTTGTTGTTTTTGTTTGTTTTTTTTTAAATTGTATTTATTTGCATTGTTTGCTATTTTAAATTATTTAATTATTCACTTATTTTGAATTTTTTATGATTAACATTTCAATTATTATTATTATTACTATTATTATTATTATTATTATTATTTTAATACCTGCCATATGTTCATTATATTTTTGTGTTGGATACTGTTGAAAACAAAAAAACAAAAAAAAAACAAATAAACATATGTTTAAAAAAAAGAAAAGAAAAGAAATGTCCACAAGCATGAAACAGGGTATTATAACTTTAATTCCTAAACCTGATAAAGATCTTCTTGTTATAGAAAATTGGAGACCTATCACGCTTTTGAACATAGATTATAAGATTATCTCTTTAGTTTATGCCAAAAGATTAAAGAAAAATCTTGATGAGATCATAGCTGAAACGCAAACCGGATTTATGACCAACCGCCATATCAGTTCAAACATAAGGCTTATTTTTGACCTATTAGACTACTCTGACAATATAGATGATGATTCCCTTATTGTGTTTCTTGATTTTTATAAAGCTTTCGATACGGTAGAACATTATTTCTTATTTAAAGCACTCCAAACCTTTGGTTTTGGTCCAAACTTTGTGTCAACTATCGAGATGTTTTATAAAAATATTGACAGTTGTGTTATACTATATCAAAATACCACTAAAAGATTTCCAGTCATGAGATCTGTTCGCCAGGGTTGCCCAATTTCACCCTTTTTATTTTTGATTGTGGCTGAACTACTTTCATTACACATTTTGAATAGCCCAGTTATTAAAGGTTTATCTATTTTTGGTAAAGAAATCAAGAGTTACTCAACCAGCAGATGACACCATTTCATTCTTAAAAAACAAAGATCAGATTGAAAATGCTATTTCATTAATAAACAAATTCTCAATTGCCTCTGGATTAAAACTAAATAAATCTAAATGTGAAATTTTATGTTTGTACCAATCAAATGTCAAATCCTTATACAATATTCCTGTCAAAGACTGTGTTAGATACCTTGGTATTCATGTCTGTAAGAATGACACGGAGCGTCAACAACTCAACTTCTCTCCCAGGATGGAAAAAACTAAAACTATACTGAACTTATGGCTCCAAAGAGACCTATCAATTTTTGGTAGAATCCTTTTGACTAAAGCTGAAGGTGTTTCCAGATTTGTGTATCCAGCCCTTTCCCTTAATGTGTATGATTCCACATGTAAAAATGTTAATAACTTATTTGTTAACTTTGTATGGAAGAATAAGCACCATCATCTAAAAAAAATCATTGCTTTGTGGACCTAAAGATAAAGGTGGTTTTGGCCTTCTGGACTTCATGGATGTCAATGGAAAATTGTCAGTATAATCTTTTACTAATATAAGTTTGCATATGATAGAATACTGCATGATGACCGCTTTATAACTCAGACTGTTTTGATTCACTGTGACCCGTTATCATGCAGGGAAGGAGCAGTACCTGCTAGATAAGAGCTTAATGAGCAGTTTCACTTTGTACCAGGTAGAGGAGCCTCTCCTGGCACACGCACACACGCCACACACACACACACACACACACACATATCCGCACATGCTCACGCATCAACATTCCACTGAACAAACGTATTCACTGTTGTATTACTCTTCTTGTGTATAAATAAAGACCAGGGCAGTGGCAGAGCGCGAGTCTCGGAGCCCTCACTCCAAGTGCAGGTGCTCTGTGGCTGCCCTTGCATGCAAGTAAAACTGTGTGTTTCTCCTCTCTGATTCTCAGCTGAAGAAGTGTCTTAGAGTACATCTCTTGACATTTATTTTGGTCCTTCGAGCCGGATCAGAAACATCAGAACTGTTATCTGTGACTCTGTTCCAGGATCTGACACACTGTTTCCTGACGCCGTGGGAAGCCAGCACCGAAGTCTGTGCACAGCCCTCTTAGATGAGGCCGAAAGACCTGGGACGTTAAAATTCGGGTCCAGGCCGGTGTTTTTAGTCTGGTCCACGGCGGTGGGATTCAGTCTGACGATCCGAACCACCAGTGAAACGTCTGAGGGTGAGAAACACTATTTTGATATATAAAACTGCCGAGAAGGTTTTAAGAAATGCGCAAAATAGGTTTACTGTAGCCGGAATTACTTTGTGAAATGCGCAAAATAGGTTTACTGTAGCCGGAATTACTTCGTGAAATGCGCAAAATAGGTTAGCTGTAGCCGGAATTACTTCGTGATACGCGTAAAATAGGTTAGAGGTAGCCGTCAAATACCTCGTGACAAATAAGGTTTAAGTTCGCCACAAGGAACTGTGTTTAGAGTGGTTCTAGAAGTGACCGTGAAATACTTCGTGACAAATTAGCGCGCAAATGTCTATCTGTGTGTATGTATATGTGTGTTTGGAAGTAAGTTGATTTTACAGCACAATACGCTGCTGAACTACTTCCATTTTATTTTATTTTGTTTTATTTTGTTTTTCTTTGCTTGAGGCTCACGTACTGGTGACAAAGGAGAACGGTTGAGCTTCGTCTCATAAAACTGATACCGCTTCACTGTTAGAAGTGAAGTCGAAGGCCGTATCAGCAACCACTCTGAAGTCAAGCGTGCCAGTGAAGGCCCAGCAAAATCTTTGAACATGGAGAATACACAAGCAAAATTAACACCTGATGAGGAATGTTTAGAAAAACAACAAACCGGAGCAGGAGTAATCCACAAGAAAGGGAGAGGAATGCACAGGGCAGGAGCAGGGGGTAGAGGCAGGCCTAGACAAACACCAAGCAGTGGTTTTAGTACTGCATGCTGGAGATGTGGAAAAGAGGGACATTTTGTACGTGACTGTAAGAAACAGAGAGCAGTTCAGACTAGGAAGAACATAATAATCCCTCACCAAGTAAAAAATTAGAGATCTAAGTATAAGTTTAAAAAGGACTGGAAACAGACCCAACTGAATACATATAAATGCAAGAGGAATAAAGTAAAATAAACAAAAGGCTAAATTGATTTAGAACTTAACTGTAATGTATTCAAGTTGATGATAGCAAGGATAACAACCTGTAAACTGGTATTAACAATGAAATATAGTTGGGATGAAGACCGTGCCCAGACTGAATAGAATGAAAGAAAATACATGATTCACACAAACACATATTAAATGAAATAGAGAGATGCATAAGGTATATTAAGGTTGTGTCATTGTTCAGCCAAGGAAAGCGTGTGATAAGGGAAATTTGTCTCCAGCTTGGGAAAGGGTGAAACTGCAGATCACCCTCAGCCCTTGGTGGACACAAATAAAATATAAATAAAATATTGTAATATACTATTGCTGATATATGATAATAATAATAGCATTAATAATAACATAATATTAATATGAAGAGGCACCTCAGTCAGCTATGATGTGAGGTGGATAATTGTTAGAAGTAGTCTGCATCAAGCTTAAGGTTTGCTCAAATTCAGTACAATGACATATGAGATGAAGAAAATAAAGAAAATTTCTAAACTAATCAAGTACATAGAGGCACTTGACCTGCTTGAAAACCTGTCATCCTAGATGAGACATTGCTGAAATATAGAGCACACCTATACTAACAACTAACAAGCTAAACCCTGTATACAACAGCTAAAGCTGCACAATTGAGAAGCTAAATTAAATATATGGACACTGCTAAGCTGATGAGCAAGTTACACATTTTTTTTAGAACAGGAGTTGCATAAGAACACATCAGAGGGAGGGAAACAGCTATTAAAGCTCAAACATGCAGCTGTCTGTGAGCTCAGTTTTTTCCCCTCACACTTCTGATTTGTTTTTGGCAGCAGCCTTTTTTTGCATCCTGCCTTACGTGTGTAAAGTGTTCAAGCCATCAGTAACTTGTTTTGTTTTGTTTTTGTTTTTTGTTTTGTTGGTTTGAAAAATGAATAAATTTGTGATCATACTTGTGGATCACAGTGGCACATAATGATTAGGCATATGATTTACTAATGCAGATGTAATAACTTTATATTCTAAAATTCAAGGAGAACAAACAAGAACAACACCTTCAGTTGTGTCTTGTTGTTGTTCTCTGTGTAGTGTGCTGAATTTTGTTTTTTGTTTCTTTTGTTTTTTGAAATGTTGCTTGAGTGATGAGTACTGTAACTTCTGAAGTAGCTCTCACCATGCGTCCTTGATGATGATAAGTCCAGAGCCAGCTGAGAGCTGGGTTGTTTGTTTTGTTTTAGGTGACAAGGCAGAAAAGTTAAAACTTAGTTTCTTGTTTTGGGAAAAAAAAAAAGAGGAGGTTTTGTGTTTCTCAGCCAGGAACAACTACATTTTCATTTTCTGTCTTTGAGAAAGGATGATAATAATAATAATAATAATAATAATAATAATAATAATAATAATAATAAAACAAAGAGTGATGTTTTGTTTAAGTGTTGAAGAAGGCTAATACTGCAACATCTAGTGCATGATCTGCGAGCAATAAATGAAATCTTATTTATCTTTAAATAAGCTCCAATTATGGAGACCTGAAGTCACATGCTTAGGGCACACCCTCAGGTGAAGGCAGAAAGCTACTAAACAAAGAAAAGAAGCTATACAAAATGCGCCACAGCCACAAAACTAAGCATTCACGTTCTTTCTGACTCTTAGAGAGCCTGAGTTATGACCTTGGCTCCCTGTTTTTCTGCCTCCACCAAAGGTGGGAGTGAAGCTCCCGTGCAATGTGCTCCGTTCTCCTTACTATCATAAAAAAAAAAGAGGCCCTGACTCTCTGAACACAATATTCTCTTCATAACTCAGCAGTATGAAATGTCATGAAACAGTATAACTCACTCACAGTAAATCAGCAGTATAGGATAATACAAACCTATCTAATAAATCTAATGATTTTCACATTCTTTTAACTCAGAAGTATGATGCAAACTAAAACTACATACTGTTTACACAAGAAGTATGATGTGGCCTACAGCAGTATCATGATTAACTCAATTTGATTAATGTAATATATAACAGCATAATAATCTCACAACTGCTACAAGTACATTTACCTTTCTTAACACCCGCGAGAGAAAGGCAGCTGTTAAGAAAATGCCCTTTTGGGTGAGACAGGCCCAGAGGCCCTGCATGCAAGCGTACTAACACACATACATGCAATGAAGAACAGCTTATACTATAGCACACACTATACATGCGCTTGCATCTTTCATTGGTGTACACACAGGAAAAACTTAACAGAGTTTTGTTATCAAATGCTGAATTTATCTACTGCTGACAATTAACTCTCCAGCAGGACAATAGGTGAAACGTTTGAGAAAACAGAGAAGACAAAATAAAGTCAGAGAGAGTCTGGTATGACCAAGCAGTAATCAGACAATAAATTTAGTTGGTAATACAATAAATTGTGAGATGCTTTCTGTTTGATTGATGCAACACAAGTAATTTACTGTATGAAGGAAATTCTGTTTTGTGATAATATTTTGAACATGCATTTCTGTTGACCTATCATCTTAGCACATTATAAGCTGATATGCAAATTCGTTGATTGATAGTAGATTTGAAAAAATAACTGGAATAACTTATTCACTTATTCTTATATAAGTGAATAAGATGTAACAAGGGTTGAAATTAGTTTCTTATTTCTAGTGTGTGGAGCAAGATTTTATCATGGCACACATCTGTTTACATGGGAGGAAACTCCTTATGTGATACGACATTTAGCAATTTGCTTCTGATGTTCAGCACATCAGAAGGATGACTCTGAAATTACAAAGGGAAACAATTTTGCTGACAAAGCTGCAAAAACAGCAGCCATAGTAACCACAGTCTTATTAACAACTCATGAACACCACACCATTCCACTATCTGTACTGCAGGACGAACAAGGAGCAGCACCACCTAAAGAACAAAAACAATGGCTAAAACACAGAGCAGTACCAGACACTCATGACATATTGAAAATAGCAGGAAAGCCCATTCTTCCCAAATCATTACACAAAACAACCGCTCTGGTGAGCCATGGTTTAAGCCATGCCCTCATCAGGAGGGAGGATCTGAGTAGTGATCTTTATGATAAACCGTTAATTCTACATTATGATTTTTGAAACTTCAGCAAAAGAATACGTGAGAACATGTATGACCTGCCAAAAACACAATACCCAAGGTAACTTAATACCAAACAGAGGACATTTTCCTACACCACCTCACCCATTTCATACAATTTACATAGACTTCATTGAATTGAATGAGTGTCAAGGCTCAAAATATGCTCTAGGAAATAACAAACTGTCCCCATTTGAAATCATACATGGGCGACCTTTTCCACTGCCAGTTATTAGTGAGCCACTAGATAAATCAATCCGTGAAACCACTCTGGCAGATTGGATGACTCAATTGTTGACAAACAGAGAAGTTGTTTTAAACAATAAACTGCCGCAAGACTCTTTTTCACCTATTTCTTGCAGGTTGAAGCCAGGTGATTGGATCCTGGTCCGAGTACTCCAAAGAAAAAATTGGAGCTCGCCACGGTGGGAGGGTCCATACCAAGTGCTTCTGACCACTCCAACTACCTGCAAAATAGCAGAGAGACCCTCCTGGATACATCAGAGCCACTGCAAAAGGGTTGAGGTCCCAGGAAACCCCGGCACCTCCAAGACAGCACATTAGGGAAATCTCACCCACACTTGATTGCTTCAGTGGTGAGGGGGGAGTGTTGATTGGGCCCCCGTAGGGTAAGCTCGCACTCCAACCTCCAGCCTCTGATCAACTTTAGGGCAGCCAAGTGTGAGGTGTGACGTATCTGTGTGCAACCATGGGAAGGTGGACCCTCTTGGTTACCTTGACTACGATGCTCACCCTTACAGGACCCCAGCTGATGCCAACAACAGCTGAACCACAAGGCAGACAGAAAAGGTGGACGCATGACAACTCCCACCTAAGAGACATGACACAAGACCACATCCACCCTTGGATGAACAATGCCTGGTACCGCTACATCCACGACAGGACCAGAGCAGAATCGGAAAACACAGACTGTTATGTCTGTTCTTATATGCCCAGCACGTCGACACACCCCACACTATATGGCAAGTATATGAACAACACTCAAGCAAAGTGTGCAGCTAGCTTCGCTGGCATCGGACTCCAACACAGCCAAATCATCCTCGAAGACACAAACCCATCTACCTTTTACACTCTTCATGTCAACCTTCAAGGAGGGTTACAACGCAAGAAAATCACAGTTGAAGACGTGGGACTTGATAAAGGAGTATGTGATCAACTTTTCTGGATCAACTTCAATGTGACAAACCGCAACACATCCATCCATTTTCCAGTGTTCTTGGACCAAACTCCAGGGAAGAACCACTCCATGTGTTATAAACAAAGCAAAGGTAACAGGCCGCTTGGAAACACCACCAACTGCAACCGGACCGCTGGAGGAGGAGAAGGTGCCCCTGTGGACACGACTGGACCATCTAATGGCACATACTGGGTGCAAGGAATGGCCTGGCTATGTGGACAACGGGCGTATTTCATACTGCCCCCAAGCTGGACAGGAACATGTGCTCCTATATTCCTGTCAGACCACACTTTCAGAATGACCGCAGTAAACACCACTTCTACAGTACACCGGAAAAGAAGATCAACGCCTCCTGAAATTCAGCCACATGACCCAATATGGGGAAGCGACGTACCCAAGGAAGGTGGACTTTGTGTCATCTTTAACAACACCTGCTGCACTTACATACCAGACAATGTACACTCATCAAACATGACTGACGCACTGAACGCCTTGAGACAGATCCAGCAGGCCCAAAATCAGGACTATGTGAGTGATACGGGTGACTGGTTTTCTTGGCTTTACACTGGCTCCTGGCTACAGGTGCTAAAAAGACTACTCATCGGAGTTGGAATATTTTTACTTTTATTTTGTGTTTTTGCAACATGTATTCTGCCATGTTTAAAGCTCATGATTAACCGCATAATTGTTTCCACTGTTGCTGCATACATAGCCGTGACAAATGATGACGATGACTCCGACCTGTTGGAACATGAAAACTTTGTGTGACTAATGATGGTGTGACAGAAAATATACAACAAGATGTTACACACTGATATTTCACTTAAAAGTTATACGTGACAACAGGAGGGAATGTCAATGGAAAATTGTCAGTATAATCTTTTACTAATATAAGTTTGCATATGATAGAATATTGCATGATGACCTCTTTATAACTCAGACTGTTTTGATTCACTGTGACCCGTTATCATGCAGGGAAGGAGCAGTACCTGCTAGATAAGAGCTTAATGAGCAGTTTCACTTTGTACCAGGTAGAGGAGCCTCTCCTGGCACACGCACACACGCACACACGCCACACACACACACACACACACATATCCGCACATGCTCACGCATCAACATTCCACTGAACAAACGTATTCACTGTTGTATTACTCTTCTTGTGTATAAATAAAGACCAGGGCAGTGGCAGAGCGCGAGTCTCGGAGCCCTCACTCCAAGTGCAGGTGCTCTGTGGCTGCCCTTGCATGCAAGCAAAACTGTGTTTCTCCTCTCTGATTCTCAGCTGAAGAAGTGTCTTAGAGTACATCTCTTGACAATGGACCTGAACTATACATTTAAGGTGAAATGGCTAAAAGAATGCTTAAAATCTCCTGGATCATTATGGCATTTCATTCCACATAACATTTTTAGAAATGTTGGAGGTTTACAGTTCTTATTGTCTTGTAATTACAGTATATCAAAGTTACCAGTTAAAATGTCTGCATTTTATCAACAGGCATTGTTGGCTTGGAAATTATGTTATTCACATAACTTCTCTCCACATAGATCCATTATCTGGAATAACGAATCTATTACTAAGAGGAACAAATCACTATATTTGCAGAATTGGATTGATAAAAATATAATCTATTTAAAAGACTTATTTGACTCTGAAGGCAAACTACTTAGTTACAATGACTTTATTACAGAAAAAACATTCCCTATCAAATTTAAAGATTTTAGCTCAGTAATAAAGTCCGTTCCCAGCGGACTGACTGAGTTGATGAAAAGCTACAAAAAGCAGAACACACCGCATGCATCCGTTAACACTCTTTATATAAATGGTATTGATCTCTTAAGCAAGAAATGCACCAATAAACATATTAGAGAATGTTTGTATAATGAGAAGAAAATAACTCCAAGAGGGAAGTTTTTTTGGAATGCTATTTTTGATAATATCAATTGGGATAAAGCGTGGCTTGTTCCTTTTAGATTTTGTATTACAAACAAAGTTAGAGAATTACATTTGAAAATATGACATAATATATATCCATCCAACACATACATTTCAAGATTCTGTGACATTGATAGAAAATGCACCTTTTGTAAAACTGAACTTGAAAGTGTTACTCATTTGTTTTATGGCTGTTCATATAGTGCTACATTTTGGAGAGAGCTTGAAAATTATATGCTGTGCAAAACAACATACGAAATCAAAATTGAAGGGAAGAACATTATCACTTATTTTGAAACTAAAGAAAAAAAAATATGTACCATTGTCAATCTTTATATCTTATTAGGGAAATTCCATATACATAAATGTAAATTTCAAAACTCAACCCCATCATTTAATTTGTTTTTGATTGAAATTGAATATTACTTTAACCTTTTTTATTGGAAGTTAATTTAAGAGAGTTTATCATTGATTGAAATTCATTCAGAAATGTTTAATGAATGAGCTGTCACAGATACAACTTTCAAGTACAAAGTTGGTATGAAGTCTGTCACATTCCCCCTTTTTTTTCCTTTATTTATTTATCCTTCTTATTTCATTGTACTGTATATTGTTACTCTTATTTGCCCTGTATGTCTACTGTACAAATTGAACTGGAATGACTGACTGTTCGCTTTATAATTTCCAATAAAGTTGGGGGGAAAAAAAAAAGAGCGCTGTGGATCATTCTGCGCATGCTCAGATCATACATAATGAAATGAAATTTATTTTTAAATACTTCGCTATCTAACAAAGGTGACTTCCCTCTAACAAAGGTGAATTTTGCAACACCTGGTGGTGATTCACCGTTATCAACCCTTAAGCTCGTGAATTGGCTCTCTAGCTTTTACGTTTATGATCGATTGCTACTGTTGTCTATCGCATATGTATTATTTGGAACCCAGCTTACCTGTAAAAACAGAGAAACAGCAGGTAACAGGAACTACCTGGTGCGCCAGCTCTGCACTACTCTTCTTCTAGCGAGGTGTCAGCTACTGATGCGTAAGACACCGAGCGCCCTCTGCTTCCAAATATAGGGGGATCACACTCCTCAGGCTTCATGGGAAAGTGTGCTGGAAAGGAGAGTCTGGACCTCAGATACAAGAGGAACAATGCAGTTTTTGTCCTGGGGTCCGTTCTTCGTACCTCGCTTACTACATCCAAGATCAAATGACACATCCAAGATCAAATCATCGCGCCAACTTTGAGCTCGCTAATCCGGTTCTCCGAACACACCTGTTGTTGACGATTAGTACAGCTGGATGAAGTAATCTGAGATCACTGGGTGGCTTAAAAGGGGCTACGCATCGATAGTAGAAACATTGATCGGCAACCCTTTGATTGGTCGGCGAAGATGTCGAAGGAGCGCGCTCAGTATTTTTCGGCAGCAGAGCAAGAACTCTTGATTGAGGGATTTCAGGAGTTTCAGAGTTTAATTAAAACGCAAGGGAACACTGCAAAGGCTGCAAAAGCAAGGAGAGAGGGCTGGCAGAAAGTTGCTGACAAATTAAACTCGTAAGTAATTTATTATATTATATTACATTATATCCTCTTTCACATTAGAGCCACAACAGGACCCACTAGAACATGGGAACAAGTAAAAGTGAAATATAAGAATATTCTACAGAATGGTAATATTTATCACTTATATTGCTTTTAGTCTCTTGAAAAGAGACCCTGAAATAATCTGTTTGTTTGTTTATAACAGCAACCAAGAAAAGGGAAGAGCAAATAAAGACAGGTGGTGGTCCCGCACCCCCTCGTTGTTAAGTAAATAATACCCTCATGGGAAAATCAATATCTCTTGTTAGGGTTCAATGTTGAGAGAGGAATCCATAAATAACCACAGATCCAGGCGTGTGCAATTAGACAGTATTTTAATAAACACATGTGTGAGTTCAACAACCCAATCAGTGTTGAACTGTCTTTCTCATATTCAGACAACTGTTTTATGGGGTTAAGAATTGTACAGCCCCCTTTTCTGTTACTAGGCAGATTTACGTCACACCAAAACCACAATGACTTTTAACATAGAACATCATCTTCGTGTCTACGGCTGATGCTTCCTGTCAGCCCGCCTTCGCTGTCGCTTATCTCCCTGGAACATCAGGTGCACTTCCTGTAGAAAATGTCACTCATACAGGCACAACTTTGCAGTCTAAAACTCATTTAGTAGGTAAGAGTTTATATCTGTGTGTGTGTGCACGTGCGGGGGCGCGTGCATGCTGTGTACTGCGTACGTGTCATGACCTCTCTCACTATTTGTGTCTGTATGTATATGTCTCGCCCTTAAATGCTCTCACATCAGCCCGTTACACTTCTGACCTTTCACCAGAACAGAGGCTCATCCCTCCCTATAATAACCTAACTGGAACTATATATTTAATCTACTGAATAAACACCCTACTCTTTGGGTTGCGCTCGCTCTGCTTTCGGTTTCACTTCTGCAGAACCTGCAACTTCAAACACATGTAACTTCCTATCCCTGCAGTCAGCTTCTCCCCCACTGAAGACTTCAGTGTAAGAATATAAAAACATTCAAAAACCTTTAAATTATAGATTCAACTGATTATAACTGAACCTGTAATAAAGACTAATATAATACCAATATATTTGAACATCTGAATGCATCTGAATGCAACATCACATGAAATGGTAATGATGATTATAAAATAGCAGCAAATAATAGCAGTAAAATATTTCTCCCCTTCACACTCCCACTCTCGACCTCTGGCACACCAGAGGTCGCCATACATTATGTTGGGTCACTCCTTGGCCCATTCAACTGCTTCCCTGTCCACCCCTGACGTCATGGACATTAGGATCACTGTTCTTAGCTCTGACCCTCTCTTGGCATCCTGTGACTTAACAAATCAGACAACCTCATGTCATCTAGGTGGTCTTAGTTATAAAATGCCCGCTCCCACTTGAGAACACTTCATGCTTAAGTGGTCTCTGCTCCTCTTCTGGGTCCCACTCTAGTGGAAATCTTCTCCTGTAAAGGATAGAAAACACTTTCTCCCTAGTACGGCTTCCCTGCCTTATGTCCCTCAGTTGTCTTCTTTATTCAAACCTAATGTTACTCAACCTAATGTTACTCAAAACATGAACCTAATTTTGTATTTGGTTTTTGACTTTTATTTTTATATCTCATTCAACCGTACACAGCATTTGTAAAACTCTCCAAGCACTGCCTTTAAGAGAATCGAAGGAAGCACGTCTCTGCATGTGCTTCCTCTTTGCTCCTTATCTGATCATCAACATCCTGTGCACAAAACTGTCGCTGCTGCAAGTTCCTCTCATCTAAAGTCACCTATTACAAGCAAAATCCTAAACACTTATTCTACTAAAGGATCAAAGAAAAACAACCACTTTCATCATTACGTGTAAACACATAGTTAATTGCTCCTAGATAAACTTCATCATAGCTAAAAGCTGAACTCTAACTGTATTTTGAACTCCCATTTCCTGGGTGATAACCTGTTTGAATATATCATTTTATTTCATTTTGCTGCTTTTAATGTAATGACTCCTTCTAACTTAAGCTTTATCAGAACTGCATTTTATATAAGAGGACTAATTTAGAGCTGCATGTGCTATCTCAATATTTTACATGTCACCCCATTTAGTTACAACCGAAACTCCTATTCAGTTCCTCTTTTCTGTCACTTGTTACCGGGCCAACTCAAATTCAGTTAAAAGCTAAAGGAATTTCAGGCCCTAGGCCTCACCTATGTTTAAACCATATGTGTTTGTAAGCGTGAATGCTGTTTATCCTTCTGTTGCTCCAAGTCCCCTACAATATATCGACTGAGACATAACGCTCATCGAAGCTTATGACCTTTAAATGGACCGAACCTCAACTCTGTTAATGAGCACGATTGCAATGTGTAAGAAAAAATCATTTCTACATATATAATCTCCAATATTATTCATTTGAGTCCATAACACTTTTAACATCCTCATAAAAAGCTCTCCTCTTACTATCTGTTTCTAAAGCCTACATTATAACAACATTCTAGCATTATGTCACTGTTACAACTTATCCTAAAAATCAAAAAGAAATCCCACATTTTCTACTCATCAAATGTTCACTATTTTCCCCAAAGCATATCCTTTATTCCCACGGTTCCCCTTTAAGTTTTATATACCACTTCTTATTAACACCAGCAATTTATCTTCTAAACCTAATTCAGTTCATTTTAATCCTCTCTTTAAAGAATTTAAAGGATTTTACCATCTCTAAATTATCAAAAAACCCAATCGTTATAAAATCATACTAAAACCCATTTCAAATTAAACAAATTAAATCTTAAATCCCTCTCTTTTTTGACACATCTCATGTGGCAAAAAACTCAAAATGCTCCACCCAAGCTTAGGAAATTAACAAGGGAAAAAAGGTTAGTCATATCATATCATTTCTCAGAACACTTCAGCCATCCACCTCTCCGGTATTTTGCTCCAGCCCTGAAAACCTGTGTTTAAGGAACAAAATCAATTTAATCATCATGTCAAATCTTCTCAAAGTCGTTGCTCCATCGAACTCTGGATCCTTGGAACTTCCTGGAAACAAAACCTGTACTTAACTAGAACTTCACATTTCATACTCAATTTCCCCACTTATGATCCAACCTGTGTCATAACACAAAATAAACTTAAACAAAACAGTTATTAATCATGAGTTACCTCAGTTCATGGTAACTTGAATTTCATCAACCAATGTTTTCCCTTTTAGCATTTAGCATTCTATAATGTAATAACATAATCCAACCCCAGTAAATAATTTTCTCAAAGCACACATCAATGTCCCAAAATCAGCATCCCCAGATTTAAGTCTCCCACTTGTCCTTTCATTTATTTCCCCCTTGGTCCCATCACTCACATTCACTCCCATGCATTCACACATGATATTTTTTGCTGATACTGCAGCCTTCTGCGCACGTCATCAGATGCTCCACATCAGCAAAATGAGCTCAATCATTTGTTTTATTTCGTTTTCCTTTTTAGGAAAATAGTTCTCTATACTTTTGACTGGATTGAATCGATCAATCCATTTTTAGACAGAGACTTGCCGCCACTCAGTCTCTGATTGTAATCAATTATAATTCTGTAATGCCCACCTGATTTTCGTACTTGGTAATTTTGTCAGCGCCGTCCGTTCACTCTCTTCCAGGCCTGCTTAGAACAAAAATGAAAAAAGAGAGCTGATTATTAGCTCATCAAAGTACCAAACAAAATCACCTGACAGGTTTTTTCCCAAGTGCACTTACTACTACAAAAAATTTTTGGGGCCCCTCTCAGACATATCCATGTCTTAATCAAACACCCTCTCTGGAAATAAAACAACAGCCTCAAAAATCTGAAACAATCTTAAATTTCACCCATTCAACACACCGAAAACCTCGCCAAAAGCTACACCGTTTTGTACACAACAATAACCCCGGTTAAGCACTTTACCATACTCAGATTCAGCCTAACACCTTACAACAATGTGTCAACACTAATTTATAAACCTCCTAATCAAATTTGCACCTCTGAACAATCTACCCCTCCTTTAAGGCCTCAATCACACACACACAGCAAGCTCCTCTGTCCACATTCACACAAGTTCTCAAACTTTTTCCATCCTCAGCCATATCTCAACAATTTAACTTGGCAAAAGAAATACATGTTTAAACTTTATCACATTATTGAATTATTTTCATTTTCTTTCTGTACTAATCACTTACTTTGATAAATCAGTGCAAGAGCACTCCTAAGTAATTACTCCTCTTTTGTTTTTGTTTTTTTCCATAACTCACTCCCTTGTCATACAGCTTCGTTTGAGTTATTCCACAACAACTCTATTTTATCCAAGTGTGTTTTAAGTGTATTTTCTTCAACATTCACACCATTTTAACCCTCATGAAATTAACAGGCTGATTTAATTACATATGTTTGTGTTCTTAGCCAAGTTTTAATCACTATCTATGCATTACTCTTCATGAGCTTATCTCTGTAAGGTTAGTGCATTTTCTGTTTGTATGTGTGATTTTTATAAATGTTTCTTTATGATCTTTGTGATCTTGTAAATGTTTCTTTTGCAGTGTTTCAAACTCCTTTTGACAGGGTGTATTTTCTCTCTCTGGTTCATCACTGGTCATTGTTAATGACATTTCCCCTCGCCTGTGCCCAGTGGCCTTACCTGTTAAATCCCGTCTCCTCCAGTGACTCCAAGGTCACTCCGGGACTTAGGTTCAAGCAATCGTGACTGCGCCTTGCCTTAGGTTGTCCCAGGGTTTCGAGGTGGGATCTTACCCGTCATGGGCTGTCCAGCCTTCCATGCCCGCCTACTACAGTGGCCAACTGGGCAAGGGTGTTATCAGGCCTAGGGGACACACTGGTTCTGGAAATTAAAGGAGTGTAAACTGCTTTCTTTATTAAACTTTCCAACAATAATTTCACATGTAACAGTTTGTGTACGTGCGTTTTCAATTCATTAATGTAATTGTTAGTTCATGTATTTATTTCTCTCGGTCTAAAACCTGTAATTAATATAATTTTATTACTTTCTTACTTTTTCTTAAAACATGCATTCGCTTCATCTTCTTAGAATTCAACTCGGTCTATTTCTCTGGGTGCTCCCCTGACATCATCAGTCACACACACACACCTTCCTCTCACACACACTTTTAAATAGAGCTCTTCCAAACATCAGGACAACTAACACTTCTCCACGCACAGGACCATTCTTTAGGTCAGTTTTATAGCATCAGTCACCCAATAATCTCTTAACTGGGTTTCCCAAGTATATATACTTATGTATTTTCAATCGGAAAAAATAAACTCAACCTGTCATAACATCTCTCATGGATTTCTTGAATTAAAAGCACTTTCAAACTTTAAAACATCCTACTTTTCCTCACAAAAGAAATATATTTCCCACTCCTTTATTTCATACACACGTTTAAAAGTTCTAACCTCTTTAGTCATTCAGTAATCGTCTCACACACTGCCTTTTCTTTCAAACTCCCCCTTTTCACTTACTCAGACAAATCACACAGTCACTCAAATCAAATACTGACAGCATTCACACAGTTAAAATCACACAAAATACGCTTTCATACGAGTATTTTGGACATGGCTTCCATGATCAGAAAGAGCAAGTCAAAAGAAAAAAGAAAAAGAAAACTGAAACCTCTCATCGTCTCACACCCCGCTTCTCCACACACACATAACTGAAAAATAAAACACACCAACATTTATGGCTCACGAAATATACATCTATCAAAATTCAGTCATTTACTATACATCCACACTAATATATTCACACTGTATTTACACTCTCATAATAAGCAAAACCAACCTCTTATATACAGGCATTTAGCAAAAAGCTCAATACTGTCGAAATTGAAACCACCCTCTCTGCGCGTCCCCGCTGCTCATTTGCATTTACACACACCATCAGTGCACATCCGGCTGTGCATCGCTGACACAGAGACTGATCTTACTCATAGATCTCATATTTTATATTACAGACGTCTTATTAATTACAACTGCACAGATTTTTTAGGCCTCTTAAATCCTATAAATTTCGACAAATTTACCCATAACGGTCCGACCGATAAAGTCCCTGACTTTTTTGCGACCAATTTTAGCCAGTATTCCGTCCCTGACGGTGGCCCGATTGCTAATGCCCTAACCAAATTTATCGTAGCCAAAAAAGCACAGATACCGTTCCAAACGGTAAAGTGGTCCAACCACTGGCTTATCTCAGGATGCCCTGTACCCCACGGTCAAGCCAAACCGAGCTAACCCTACTCTGTGATAGGTCAACAATGCGCGTCCACATCGAGGAGGGATCGCAACGTCCGGGCTATGCGCTTCTTAGCAGCCCAGCTGCCGTTCTTGAAAAATTTAGAGTAATTTGAACCAACAATCTACATCCAAACCAGGATTAAGATTAAGGACAACCCTCAACAGTTTTAGAGATTCCCCAGTCCTCTTCGGATGTTGCCCGAAACTATCCCTAGTCATCGCTAGGTGAAGGATAAATTTCTCTATCCAGCAGGGAGCGTCACCTCCGAGAAACTTCTTAAAGGTTGCATAACCAATGGGACTTGAACCCACAAAATGACCAAATTCCCTATCATTCTAAAAGTTCACTTAGCAGCTCCAACTGCTTTAATTCTCTTTTCATTCCTTTATTCTCATTACTCAGTACTGTCACTTATACTTCCTTAACCTGCAACTTCAAACACATGTAACTTCCTATCCCTGCAGTCAGCTTCTCCCCCACTGAAGACTTCAGTGTAAGAATATAAAAACATTCAAAAACCTTTAAATTATAGATTCAACTGATTATAACTGAACCTGTAATAAAGACTAATATAATACCAATATATTTGAACATCTGAATGCATCTGAATGCAACATCACATGAAATGGTAATGATGATTATAAAATACAGGGTTCGTATGCTTTTTTCAGGGTCAAATTCAAGCACTTTTTAAGCACTTTCAAGATCCGTTTTTAAGCTTTTCCAGCCCCCCCCCCCCCCCCCCCCCGCTACCCGCCCCCCAAAAAAGAATGCATGTTTCAATTCGCATCACCTCAGTAAGACCATGTGAAAAGACACCTTAGCTCCCCTTTTGTTAGGACTCAGAAAAACGCACCACACAAAAATACTGCAAAAGGAACGGTCACCTTTTATACTTAGTGTATAAACTCAAAAAGCACATTTCACTTAAAAATTAAGATGTGCAAATGTGAACAAATCAACTTGTTAGAGATATTCTTCTCCTGTTGAAAAAAAAACAAAAATAAATAAGTCTAGATATTGATGTTTCTTTCCTGTGTGCCAAAAAAATAGGAGACAGATGTTTGTTTGTTTTTTAAGTTATTTCCCAATAAAACTGTTTTATTGCTAACTACATTGCTGTCTGTATTATTGCTGAAGTCCTAAATGATCACCTTTAAAGTGTTTGTGCTAATAACATCAAGTCAGTCAGGCATGGAGAACAGCACTGACTGTTTAACTAGTTTAATGTGTCGGTGGCGATAAACATATTTTGAATGAAAGCCGGGGAACTTTGGTAGCACAGAAACAAGTGGCTATTCTTTGTGACCATATGGATCACTCATATTACCATTATTTCACCCAAAGGTACCAAATTAATACTCAAAAAAGCTGCAGCAATACACACAAATATAAACAGTACTTGGTGACAACTTTGCCTTTAGCCGTTAACCCTCTGGTGTCCAGGGTATAATTGGCCGTTTTCGACTACTTTTGATTTGGCCTCTATATTTCACCATTAAAAACTGTTTATCTTGCCAATCTGTTATTATCTCATTTTGACATAATGTGTCAGTACAATTGATCTAAATTCAGACAAAATTTAAAATACAAGTAGAAAGTGATATTTTTGACTGTAAAAACCACAAGCATGTTTAAAGAATCATTTTCACAACTTAGTAATAGAAATTGGACATTTTTAAAAAATATGAACAAGTTTTGCAAACAACAGAGTTATATGGTACTATTTACCTAAAAATGCAGCCAAGGCTCAGACGTTTTTTATATAACCATTCAAAACTATTTACAGAACAATCAGGTGTTCTGCATCAAATAAGAAGGCACACAAATTATTTATGCAACTCCAAAACATAGTTTGTGTCACTATAACACAGATGAGAACAGCACAGGGATAAACCTGCAGGTCTGACAGCAGGTGTGTCACTCAGCGTTTACACTGCAACCTGCCTTTGGTGGCTTTTTTGCAGCAACTGTAACGTTCACTAGTAGAACTGACACACAAAACACAACTACTACACTACACACTAACTACACAAGACAACACACTAACTTGAGACTCCAAACACGATAAACGTCACAAATCTCGTATCAAAACTCTCTCTCTCTCTTTCGCTCACTCGCTCTCTCTCTTCCCTCTCTTCCCAACAACCAAATACCACATGTTGCTGTATCATTTTTTTGATTGGTCGACATGGTACATTTTTCCACCAATAGGGAAGGAGTGTTTTTCTTTTTTCACTCACAAGCAAAGCGTCTTTGCTAGCGCTCTCCATAAAAAACAGTTTTTGCCGTTTCTTCCCGGAGTAAACGCCACTGTTGTATTCAGACCCCCCTCCCCCCAAAACAAAACAAAACAAAACAAAATAAAAAACAAAAAACATCGGTTTTACGTGACCTATCAATACAATTTAAAAAAACTGGTATATAGTTTGAAGTCCGCACATTTGACCCAAGTTGAAATGGAGGATCTGGGTCCGTCGACCCCAGAGGGTTAATCAGAAAGCCTTAAGTTAGCTAGTTATGTATCGGGCTAATGTTTAAAGCTTTCACTTGAGTAAATTACTCATATTACTGCTAAGTAATGTTAGCTAAGTTCACAGCATATTCCGTAATAGCGCTGCCATACTGCATCACACTCAGTGCATTTCAATCATGTCTCCAGCGAGTTTGATAGCTAGCTAAATAATAATCTTTTTTTTTTCTTTTTCTTTAAATAGCATGTGTAACGTACGCGTCGCGTACTGGAAAATTATTTACTAGGACTCACCTATCATGCGACCAGAGAGCGCAAACTCCGCCATTGTTGTTTTCCATCATTAAAAACATTAAAAGCATTAAAACAGCAACCTACAGGTATGTTAGCGCACTCATCCCCAACTGTCCGAGGGAGGGGCGGGGTCACATATTAAAACAGACGCAAGGCAGCCCACGCGGGGGAAAATTGCTTTTGCTTTTTGTTACTCATTTTATTTCTCTATCTGATCAGAAAACAATTCAATCAGATAGCTATTTATTGTGAATGAAATACAGTTACATTTTCATGCACTTTTAAGCACCACATCTGAAATTCAAGCACTTTCACAACCTTGAAAAGAGGACATCAGAATTCAAGCACTTTCAAGGATTTCAAGCACCCGTACGAACCCTGAAAATAGCAGCAAATAATAGCAGTAAAATATTTCTCCCCTTCACACTCTCTATGAGCACACTGTCGCGCTGAGCTAAAGGATCCTGTCTATCCCGCAATATCCGCTGAATTCTGAAAACTCTCCTTATCAATCTTGCACCTTCCGCAACGGGTTGCTCGCGTACAAACGGACAGGACATGGCTGCGACAGACTTCCCAAATCCACCTTCGCTTTTATAGCCGTGGTCTCTCATCTTGATTACACGAAGTGTTTTACTATTACTACTCTAAAATATGAATTACATCTGAAATAATCAAATACATGAAATGGAATGATTAATAGTACATTTCCCTTTTTTTAGGAAATGACCTGTATGTATCTGTATGAAATCAATAAAAGAATCAAATACTGCATTATCTTTAGTTACATTGATAATATTTATTTATGGAAAAACAGTGGAGAAATATCGCTGTTGCTTTCGTATAAATGAAGCGGACATACCTGAGTGGCCGCGATCTAATCCTGTTTACATAAAGTAAGCCTGCTCCCAAGCAGGTTTACGCTTACGGATCTGTTGCTATGACAGCAAGTCCCGGATGAGCTTCGGAGAACCGAACGATCCAAGATCACGCGAAATCGTCAACAATTAAATCCAGCTAACTTACTTAGCGAGGTACGAAGAACGGACCCCTGGTCCTGACCAGCTCTTTACCCACTTAAGGATACTTGTGGGTGCATGGACGTTTACCCAAATAGTCTACATGTGCTTTGTGGACTTGGAGAAGGCGTTTGTGTCCCTCAGAGTGTCCTGTGGGAGATGCTTGGGGAGTATGGGGAGTCTGACCCATTACTACAGGACATTTGATCCTTATACAACTGTTGCAAGACCTTGGTTGGTTGTGCTTATGAATTCTGGGGTGATGGTGAGTTTTATTTTTTTAATAAAATTTATTAAAATTCAGTTCAATTAATTTAAAACATTGAATAAAGTATTCATTTGTGAATTTATTTCCACTTCTAACTAATTAGTGTCACTGTAAATGGCCTCGCTAGAAGTCTGACTAGCTATCCAAACAGCTAAACATGAACCCAGGAAGTCCAGACAATAGATGAGATCTTATGAAGTTTACTGGTTCTTTCATTTTGTGAAACTGTAACAATAAAGCATATGTGGAAATGCACATTACTCATCTGTACTGTTAACAACAACATACAGCCTTAACGGATTGTACAGCCTTAAACCAATGACCTAACAATGCATTTGAGAAGCTAGCATGACGATTAGCACCGCTAATTAGCATATGAACTGGCGATCTCATTTACATATGAATAGCACATTGAAAACTTGTTAACTGTGATCCATCACACATAAAGACAACACTTGGGAGTGTCTCGTTGCTTTTTACCATTAAATACTTACGGACAATGCTTTAACAAACACCCAAAGGAAGGACATGAATGTGGAGCGGCCATCTTGAAACAGCATAGCAAGAAAACATCCACTTCCTGTCTAACTCTTCTTCTACTGTCATAAAATATCGACTTAAAGGGGCCACAGAGTGGCACATTTTACTAACATCTGAAACATGAAATTAACTAAGCAGTAACATAACACTCCCCACCTGGGATTATAACAATCCCATATTAAATTGTCAGTCACTAAACTTTTCGGGGGACAGCAGCAAAACTACTTCTGTTACAGGACGAGAGAAAGTCTTCTTATTGCCTGAGTGAGAAGTAGTTACTTCGACTTTCCTGACAAGTCCATCTCTGCCTGGGAAAGTCTTGGTTATGACACACATGGGCCAATCGCTCCTCTTCACCTGAATGTCTTTGAGCAGAACGATGTCCCCTTCCTTGAGACTTTGTTTCTTGTCCTGCCATTTGTGTCGCAACTGAAGAGTATGAAGGTATTCCCGTCTCCATTTGGACCAGAACATGTCAGCGAGACTTTGTACTCTTTTCCATTGTTCTTTCAGAAGTATCCCCTTTCCAAAGTCACCAGGGGGTGGCGTTGCTGAGTCTGGTTTCATCGTGAGCAGCATTGATGGCGTGAGGATGAGGATCAACTCGATATGGACTGCTCTTGTTGACAGACATGAGAACATCACGGCCCACCTTTTAGAGCTAGCTTGTCCTCCTCTCGTGCGCCGTGTTACAATGCCACGGCTACACCCACATATGTGAAGGGGGGTGCAACTCGCAATCGTTCAGATGGTAAGTTTCCCCATTTGCTAACATTCTGCTTTTCCTCTCAATTTCTTGCATGTGACACACTTAAAAAAGCACTGTACTGATAGCCCTTTGGGCCCTACCATCCAGAACCCTGCAGCTCTAATGGCACCTTCTGTGAAATGTCTTCCTTGGTGTTTCACAGTCTCGTGAAAGTGTCGTATTAAGAGCGTTCCCAAGTGGTGTCGGGCAGGGATGACGAGAGGGTGAGTGGTGTCGATGCCCAGTTCAGATTGTATGATCCGGCCCCCAACTCTTAAGAGTCCATTACTGTCTAAAATCGGATGCAGTTTCCAGAGACTGCTTGAGGAGAAAATCTTGATTCCTTCCTGAATACACTTTATTTCCCTTTTGTAGCACTCACTCTGAACACTCTTTATGCAAACCTTCGCATTTTCCAATTCTTCCACCGTGGGTTGACAGAGATGCCAACCACGACAGCTGGATGCTTGGTTGGATAGACCAAAGGAACGAGCAATGTGGATCAAGCGGGCAACTGCTCTGAGGAGAGGACTGTAGTTGGAAAACTTCTCAAAATGAGATGAACTTACTGTTGATTTTGTGGCTTGTGTCAGATTTGCTGTCACCAGCGGACGCATTTCCGTATCAAGGGCGGGATCCACAAGGTCAAACGTGACTGGAGATTGTGGCTGTGCAGACGGTTTGAGGAGAAAGGCCGGCCCTTTAAACCATGTTGTGCTGCTCAGTTGCGCTGCTGCAACAGAGCGGGACCCATAATCTGCTGGGTTGAGTTCGGATGGAACATGTTTCCACTGGTTGGAGCATGTTGATTGGAGGATGCGTTGGACCCTGTTATGCACGTACACATAAAATCTTCGTGACTGATTGTGGATGTAGCCTAGCACGACTTTACTGTCGGTGTAGTACTCAATGTCGTCAAACGTGATGTCTATTTCCGCTACTATCAGCTCCGCAACTTCAACTGCAAGCATTGCGGCACATAACTCTAGCCTTGGAATCGTGAGGCCGGCTTGAGGAGCTAGCTTTGTTTTCCCAAACACAAAGCCGATTTCTGTTTCGTTTGAAGTAGACAGTTTGATGTAAGTGACAGCTGCAATGGCTTTCACGGATGCATCAGCGAATACACAAAGTTTTTTGGTTTGAGCGCCAGATGTAGAGAGAGAAGTGTAGGGGCGTGGTATTTGGAGACCTTCTAAATCTCGAAGTGAGTCCTTCCAAACCCTCCACTCTGCTTTCATGTTGTCTGGGAGTGCTGCATCCCAGTCATCCGTCAAGCTGGTAAGTTCTCTGAGAATCAGCCTGCCTTGAATTGTGATTGGAGCGAGAAACCCTAGGGGGTTGTAGAGACTATTAACAGTAGAGAGGACACCTCTACGCGTGAAGGCCTTTTGCTCGTTTTCAACTTTGAATGTGAAAGTGTCCGTGTTAACATTCCACAGCAGCCCTAAACTGCATTGCACTGGCAAGTCTTGAGCGCACAGGTCCAAGTTTCCAATATTTTTTGCCCTGTCTTCTGGTGGAAAAGCCTCTAGGACTGTAGGTCGGTTGGAGATGACTTTGTGTAGTCTGAGATTTGAGGAAGCAAGAGCCTGTTGAGCTTGGAGAACTTGTATAGCCCTTTCTTCAGTAGAAAATGATTTGAGAGCGTCATCGACGTAGAAATCTCGCTCAATGAATGTCCGCACCTCACTCCCAAAATCTAGCTCACCAGTCGCTGCTGCTTTCTTCAACCCATATATGGCGACGGAGGGGGAGGGACTGTTCCCAAAAATGTGCACCCGCATGCGATACTCTATAACTTCAGATGACATGTCGTTATCTTTGTACCACAAGAAGCGGAGAAAGTCTCTGTGGCTCTCTTTGACAACAAAACAGTGGAACGTGTTCAATGTCCGCCGTTATGGCCACCTGCTCCTTTCTGAATCTTATGAGCACCCCAACAAGACTGTTGTTGAGGTCGGGGCCTGTTAGCAACACGTCGTTGAGAGAGACTCCTTCATATGGGGCGCTTGAGTCAAATACGACCCTAATTTTGGCAGGTTTCTTCGGATGGTAAACTCCAAACAAAGGGAAGTACCAGCATTCCTGGTTCTGACTGAGAGCTGGTGCCACTTCGGCATGTCCTCTGGTAAGCATGTTCTTCATAAACTCCAGAAAGTGTGTTTTCATTTCAGGTCGTTTTTCAAGAGTGCGCCGGAGTGACATAAGGCGATCGTAGGCTAGTTGTCTGTTGTTCGGGAGCCGTTGTCGTGGCGATCGGAAAGGCAGAGGACCAACCCAGCTATTTGTCACTGCCCTGATAGAACTCTGAGTCCATTATTTGGAGAAACTGCATATCCTCAACTGATGGTGCAAGTCTGTGATCATCCGCTGTGCGTGTGAAAACCTGCTGACCAATGCTGTCCACATTACATCCTGATACATGAAGGCTTGAGGGGTTGTGACTAGTGCTGGGCGATATGACGATATATATCGTGTGGACGATAGAAAAGTTTCTATCGTGCCATTTGTCTTCTATCGTTTCTATCGTTTCTAACCCGAATTTTACAAATTATTACATAAAATATATCATTAACCCTTTAAAACCGGTCGGAGCAGGCAAACTCCGTTTTCCCTAACTATTTTTAAATCCCTGTAGAACTGTAACCACGTAAGGTAGCGCAATAATGGTTTTTTTTGCATATGAAACGGTAGGAGTTGTACTTACATCTTATTCCATTAGCTTGCCCTAGGTCACGGTTTCCTTCCACACATAGCTTTGCAAAAATTGCATAAAAAGCACTTCCAGCAACAAAAACATAATATTCCAGACTTGCAGCAACAAAAACATAATATTCCAGAAACAGGTTTTGCCGATCCGATCAGCTGTTCATAACACTTCCTACACTGGAATATAACTCAGCGCGAACTATCGCATGTCCGCCATTACATGTCCGAAACCGGAAGTGATGTCATTTTCGCGGAAAATGTAGTTTTTTAAGCTTCAAAGCCTATGTTGGTGTTTTTAAAAGTCATGTTTGACTTTATGTTCTTCTGTATCGTTTCTGGGATGCTTAGAAGTCAAATTACACTGCTGTAAATCGTTTATTTTGATGCACATGCTGTGTTTTTGCAAATTTGCATTTATTTATTTTCATTTTTCCTGTAGTATATAAAAATTTGTGTATCTCAAAAATAAAACTATGAAGACACTCAAAATAAATCAATTTTAAGATAAGCTCTGGTGGACTTGGTTCTATGGTAGGTCTTAAAGGGTTAAATAGCCTGTGCAAATATATTAATGTTGTCTTCTCACTTTACATACTCTTAACTTTATGCAAGAGAAAATAAAGTATAAAAAAATGACATTTTTCACAAAGAAACTCTGTCTTGTTGTTTTGCAACATGGTGCTGCTTTACATGCACCCGGATTTGCGACATGCTTTACAGTAACTCAAAACAAAGACTGCACCCTCTCCACTCGCTGTTTAAAGACTGCATACTTTCCAGATGACCACAGGTCAGGTGGTATATCGTGATATATATCGTTATCGTGATATAAAATAATTCATATCGTGATAAATATTTTTTCCATATCGCCCAGCACTAGTTGTGACTATGCTCAGGAGCTTTTGTGAATGTCTCTTTAACAGTTATTTGACTGCTGCATGGCTGAAAATGGCTTGCACGGCCATTCTCCAGTATGAAAGTTGTAGTGGAGATATCAAAGATAGGCACGGCTGTGGCACTGATTCAGACTTTGAGCACTACGGTCGCCCCGGTGTGTCGGCCAGAACACCACTTAAGGCCGAATTGTCCCAGAGTAGGAAAGAAGAAGGGAGCTTGAGGTTCCGTTTGAGGCACTTTATTGTCACCACTCAATTTCTGGGGCTGTAAACAGCGGGTGTACATAGGTGTGTGTGTGTGTGTGTGGTTTCCTACAAAGGAAATACACAAGGGAAATAACGATAAATAAAGAGAATAAACAAGTAAAACAGTCAAATATAAACATGATACAACATAGTTGACATAATCACATATATAGAAATAAGACAATACAGTACACTTCAAACTGCTCACACTATGCAACTAAACAGCATTAGTGCGAGGTTAAGTTACCGTCAGTACACAGGAACTACTTCCGGTAGTTGTACAAAATAAAAGCGCCCCCATTACAATCTGCCGTAATGCTCTTATTGTGAAGGGCAAGCGGGAACGCGATCCTTCCGGTCAAACTACGATCGCTATTTTATTAATCCTCATACCTAATTGTACACTACAAACTCCGCTACTTCAAAGTAAACAATCACAAGCATCACATACAACATACAGAGAAGGTTTGATAACACAGGAATGACGTTATGGACATACGAGCGACCGTACAAGCGTCAACAAAGCTAAACCAGGATAAGCTGACGACATAAATTGCCATATGAAATGAGGGTGAACTCACGCGTTGCATGCGTGGCCTACCGCTCCAACTATGGACTACATTAGCTCCTAAATGGTAAACATACTACAGTACTGACACAAACAAAGGCAAAATACAACACCGGTCAATACTCACTTGTCATTTACGCACACATAACATTCCCCAGGAATCAGTGCACCACCTCCAGACCAACACTGCTCATCCGACATTAAACTGCCCACCTTACTAACCGGATGATGTCACTAGAAGGTGGGCTGGCCCAAACTGACAGAAGAGTGAATATTAAATGAACTTATATAAACTTATAAACACCAATAAAACTATTCTATGAACTTTGGGGCCTTTTATACAAAAGTCTTATAGCTGTTCACGTGTGGGGGTCTGTGCACTCCATCAAGACAGACATCACCTACCACAACCCAACCCATGTCGAGTCTCTGAGCAAATGGGGCGTCGTCTGGGCCGTTTATTTGCTCCCGGACTTTGTGGACTCGAAGCATGTCTCGTCCCAGCAATAGTAGTATGTTGGCGTTTGGGTCTAATGGCGGGATCAAGTTAGCAATCTGTCGTAGATGGGCGTGGTGATGGGCAGCTTCTGGAGTTGGTATCTCAGAGCGGTTATCTGGAATGTCGTTACATTCGAGGAGTGTTGGCAGAGGAAGACTTGCCTTTCCATTCACTGACTCTACTATAAAGCCAGAAGCACTTCTTCCTGATACTCCTGTGAGTCCGGCACACATCTTTAACATGTACGGGCGACTCTCTCCTTGGATCTGAAAAACATCAAAGAACTGGGAACGTGCCAACGATCGATTACTCTGATCGTCCAAGATTGCATACATTTTCTTTGTTTGCTCTCTGTGTCCAGCAGGATATACATTCACTAGTGTGATTTTTGAACATTCTCTGGCGCTCACTCCTTCTCCACACACCTCAGTACACCGAGACGTGACTTCTTGGGTGTCTGCTTTGTCACTCTCCCCGCCTTGCTGTGGGGAAGGGGGCGATTTAGACTCCCGTGGTGCTGGACCTGGGTGGAGGGCAGAAATGTGATTCTTGCTGTCACACTCAGTGCACGTGATTTCTGATTCACAGTTCTTGGCTAGATGGTCAGTAGATGAGCAGCAGCGAAAGCAGACGTTTAATTTTTTGAGAATCTGTTTGCGCTCTTCCAAGGGTTTCTCTCTGAACCCTCTGCACCTTTTCAGGGGATGAGGCTTGTTGTGAATTGGGCACTGTTTATTTGGATTCACAGCACATTTGGATTTTTCTGCATCTGCCTTGTCCTGTACTTGAGTTTTGTGAACAGATATGGGCTCTTTGGGGAACCTTTCATGCATGTGTCTTCGTTCTGTTGTTATGGGTTGGTTAGGGCTGCGAACGCTGAAGCTAGGGTCAGTTCGTGTTCTGGCTTCAGTGCGAATGAAGTTGACAAACACAGTAAAGGGGGGAAAGCTGACGCCATAATTGTGCTTGTACTTTGAGCCAATATTCATCCACTTTTCTTGTAGATTGTACGGCAATTTTTCGACTATCGCTTGGATCCCTCTTGATGTGTCTAAGTACGACAAGCCAGGTAAGTAACCATCCAGCTTAGCTGCCTCTAGCTCTAACATTAGGTCAGCAAGATCACGGAGTTTATAAGGCTCTTTAAGTGTGATTTTAGGGAAGCTGTCTACCTTTTGAAAGAGAGCTTGCTCTACAGCTTCTGGGAAGCCATATACTTCTTCAAGTCTGTCCCAAGTCATAGCTAAACCAACTTCAGGGCATCTGATATTGACAGCTCTCATTTGTTTGGCTTGTTTGGCTGAATCTTTACCAAGGTAGCGCACCAGCAAATCCAGCTCTCCTCCTGGTGAAAGGTCTAACCCTGCAATTGCGGTTTTGAAAGATGATTTCCAGACATTTTTATTTTGTAAATTCTTTTTCTTTTGGTTTTCGTTTGAGTCTATCAGCATCAAGGCTTCTCGCCCTCTGTGCCGGTATTGCTGACAAAGAGGCTTTTGAGGAAGAGTGGTGAAAACACGGATGGAACAAATCTAACTAATGAAACAGGAAGTAAACTCAACATAACGAGCACAGGACAAAAGACTATCATAATAAAACAGGAAACAGACACAGGTAAACTAAACACCGACAAAATGTCCAAACTTAAAACACTGGGTCAACCACCCAGACACCATTACAGAAAAACATGATGAAAATTAGAAGATTTTATTAAATATTTCTGTAAAAATCCTGCAGGGTGAGATGCAATTGGACGACATGTATCATGAGAATAAAAGAGGACTGAAAATTGAACCTCGCTGTTCTCAATGGAAATCTCAAATGCTAATCTACCAGCTAACTCTAACAAGCTGTTTTTGTGTTGTTTTTATAATGTTTTAATAATTATTTGGCTGCTCACCTTTAAAACATGTATCTCTCTGACGAGAGTTTGTGTTGTATCAACATTATCAGAAACAAGGATGCAAGGAGAGGAGACAAACTAGTGAGGAATGCTGGCTCTATAATTGGAGCTGCCACACACACACACACACGCACGCACGCACACTAAGGACAGACTCTGTGTGCACTTAATCTATAATAAAATGATGACAGAAAATATAATGAAATATATTTGAAATAAAAACTTTATTTTGATTTGCTGCTAACTGCAAGGTTTTTATCTGTAGTTTTTGTAGTAGGAAGCACTGCAAAAACTACAATAAAAAAAGTGCAGTTAACAAATGTAGTGCTCTCCACTATGTAAAACCCTCACCTGAATTTTTAGGTTTTTCAGTTCAAGACAATTAAATGAAACCCAAAAATTCAACCCCAACAATCAAATGATCCCCTATGAGCAAGCACTCTGGCAACGGTGGAGAGGAAAAACTCCCTTTTAACAGGAAGAAACCTCTGGCAGAACCAGGCTCAGGGAGGGCGGTCTTCTGCCATGACTGGTTGGGGTTGGGGGTGAGGGGCAAAATAAAATCAAACATAAAGGAGAGCACAGCATATTTATGACAGGCTGGTGGGCTGTGGCTCGAGTCCAAAAGATGCTCGAGTGCCCTGCACCAGCGGGAACAACGCCAGGATGAAGGTGGACTGTGGCTGGAAAACATCATTACTGTTTTTAAAGGGTAACTGGTCCACATCCACAATTACAGTAGGGCTGTAATTGTGGATGTGGACCACAATCCACAATTGTATCGATCCCCGTTCTTTGAATGATCCCCGGGACATTCCCTTCAGCCAAAAAGCTTTGAGATGGCCCAGCAAGCTGCAGGAACAACAATGGCCACTGTGGCAAGACCTGAACCTACTTTAAGTAGGCGCTGATTATTTTCCACAGTTTTCATGAGTTCTGCATTCGCTTTCCTGCTATTTTTGAGCTGTTCCCTGAGCTCTGCGTTGACTTTCCAGCTAATTTCGAGCTCTTCCTTGAGCTCTGCGTTGTCTTTCCTGCTTTTTTCGAGCTCTTCCCTGCTATTTTTGAGCTCTTGGTTGTCTTTCCTGCTATTTTCGAGCTGTTCCCTGAGCTCTGCGTTGTCTTTCCTGCTAATTTCGAGCTCTTCCTTGAGCTCTGCATTGTCTTTCCTGCTATTTTCGAGCTCTTCACTGCTATTTTTGAGCTCTTCCCTTCTATTTTTGAGCTCTTCTCTGAGCTCTGTGTTGTCTTTCCTGTTATTCTCGAACCCTTTCCTGAGATCTGCGTTTTCTTTCTCAATATTTTCGAGCTCTTCCCTGAGATCTGTGTTTTCTTTCTTAATATTATTGAGCGTTTCCTTGAGATCTGTGTTTTCTTTCTTAATATTTTCAAGCTCTTCCTTTTGTTCTGCAGTTATTCTACGGGTGTACTCAAAATGAAGCCCTATGTCTCTGTAAACCTGAGACAGGCTCATCTCACTAGCCTCAAGCTGCAGCATTAGTGATTCCTCTCTACTATGGCTTCCAGAAGGTAAGTCATTTAATGATTCCTGTGACATTTTTTTAAAGGTTTAAAGCACGGTGTCACAGGTTAAATACGTATTAGCTTTGTCTAAAACAACTGGCTGTTTCTGAAAATGCTCCAATGTTAACTGTTAAAGGAGCTCCCCTATTTAAGGACTCGGTTTAGCAGAGAACGTGACGTCGCCCGCGGCGTCATAATGGTCCTTTGAGAAGATCAAAGAGCGCTGTGGATGGAGGAGGAGCCAAGATGGCGACCTGTGTGGACGCTTCTCTGTAAGCTCGTGAATCTCTGATGAGTACCAAACGTTTTAAATGATCTAAACTGACTCAGATAATTCCTTTATTAGAAGTGACTCATTGCACTTGTGTTTTGCGCTCGTACAGGACATCTTTATAACATAAAATCAGGCGAAACTGAGTTTCTTTTCTTTTTTTTCCTGCCGAATTCCGACACGGTGAAGTGTTAGCTTGTATAGAAACATTTAGCTAATAGCCACGAGATAAGCTTGCAAAATGGCCAAAAAAGAGGCAAGAAGAAAGGAAGGACTGATAATGGACTTGGAGCCAGATAAAACCTTTGCAGGCTTATGCAAACCTCTCCCTCAGACCCCTCTTAGTGCAACGTCTACGGTGTCTGTAGACCATTACGTCTTTTCATTGGCCCGGAATCTACGGTGAGCGTAGACACTGTAGACTCGGGCCAATAGGAGCGCCGAAACCCACTGTAGACGACCAATCGTCTGGTCGACGGAAGTTGCGTCACCAAAACAACAACAACAACACACAGCGAAGAAGCCGGCAAGTTCGCTATTTTTTTGAAATGGAAACTGGCATTTCTTCTGTTTACGTGAAGTTACAGACTCTGGATTTAGCGGAAATTACACGACGCTGAATAGCGCATTTAAGGCTTTTTCTTTGTGGTAAATGTTAGCCGCGCGCTAGCCGACATCTAATGTATTACGCCCATTTCTAGTCTTTTCAGTGGCTACAACTGATGATCGCGACATTAGCAATTCATGTTGTAAATCCAGATGCCCATGCACCTCGTCAGCAGGCCTGGTGAGAACTGTGGTCTTCACCAAACCTGCACACAGCAGCTGCTCAGCCGAGCCGCTGCCTTCACTCACGCACGGAGGGTATCCACGCGCCTTCAAGTCAACATGATGCCTTCCGTGGCTCGTTACAAACCATCTGAGATATATTAAGTAGTAAGTGTATTTAATATCATACTAGGCAGATTTACCGCACTGCCATTTACTACACATTTACCCGTGTTTGGCTATTGTCAGTACATCTCGCTCGTTGTAAACTTTCTTTAAGTACGTGTAACATTCACAATGATATTGTTGATGGTAACGTGTATGATTCCAGCCTACCTGATAGGCACTTTTGACTTTTTGTAGTTCAGTTCACTGATTGACTACCCTGCAGTGCTGTTTTCCTGTATTCCTGTTTCGTCCACTTTAATAAAGTGTCCTGTGTTACAGTAACAGTGAGTTGTGGATTTACTTAATGAATGTCTAAATTGGGCTTTAATCTGCCTTAGGCATGTAGACACAACTATGTAGAAACACATAACAGACCTGAACCAAAGAAGCAATGTGTACAAGCAGGCAAAGACAAGTTTTGGAAGTATTTGTACAACACATTATTGGGTTCAAAATATTGGGAAGAAAACACAGGAGGAATGCAAGTAACCACAATGGTCCAAAAGATGAATTCAAGCGATGACTTTAATGAAAATCACACGTGTGGGAGACACACCCTGCAGAACATCAAAGGTGGATCTCTCAAACAATAAACAACATAAAGGTTTTATATGGGCAGATTAATACAACGCCCCTTCATGTCTTAAACAGATACAATATTTGCATACGTCAAATCAAACCCACAAAACCCCAGTTAACTTTTGACCCCTTTTTAAAAGAACATTGGCTTCCATCCTTCTCTCGGTGCAGTCCCCGCACCCACAGTCCCCACAAGACAGTTAGACATCCTGTACTCTTATCAAACCATCACCTACACCCACAAAAACTGCAACCTTAGCAAGCATGCTTACCTTTCACCTAAATAAACTCACTTGTATGTCTGTGTACGTGTGGGTGTGTGTGTATGTCTGTGCATATGTTACCCTTGCCTTGCACCCTATGTGACCTCTCTGCTTATGCAACCAGGCTGAAGCCATCCTATGTGTGATGATCTTGGCTTATATGTAAAATATATAAAAAAGGTATTAAACAAATGTCTCAATCTGATACCACTACTTAAAACTTAATAAAAAGGTATACATGAATAAAAATAATAAAAGAACAGAATACAAATGTATTGTAAGCATGTGCAATCCTTCAATAACTCAGGTCATCCTCACAGTAGATTGGCTAATCCTAACCAAAAGTTTATAACCCTCAAGAGACGACTTCTTGAGTCACAACTCCTTTAAGGCACAAATGCAATGTGTAAAATAATCATAGGTGCTCCTGCAATGACAAATTATCATATGATTATACTGGCACCTGTACATAAAGTAAATAAAGTAAATAAAAGTGAACTTAAAATGAATGCAAACTTTAAGGTAATATCAATAAATGCATCAATGCAAATGCTTGTTATATGATTATGATGCGATAACAATATCCAAATAATAAAACTGAAAATAGTAAAATGAACTGATAAAAAATGGCAGGAAAAATAACATCTCTTTTCTCCACAACATGCCTCCACAACAACTTCAGTGTATCCTGGAATTGTTTAGTAAACACATTTCCCCAGAATAGTCTTGGTTGACGTCAGGTGACTGTGAAAGCCATGGTGTATGATCACGCCTTTTTCATAATCAACTACTCAGTCTATTTGTCACGGGACAAACATAATCTGTCATAGCAAGTTTGTAATGATTTTACAACTCTTTTACCTTTGACAAGTGAACCCTAACATGGCAGCAAAGTGCAACAATGTCTCTCTGTGTAGGGGTCAAGAGTTCAGGGCATGCCTTTAATTTCTTGCCTGTCTGTAAATGACAGTGTCATGGCATGAATAATCCTTCAGATTTTACCAGTAGAAAAGTAAAACAATTACATTGTCTCATCAGGAGAACCTAAAAGACTCCTCTTATGGCTAGTCTTTGCACATAATAATCACAGAAGAAAAGAAAGGAATTGATTTTCAATTGCGCTTAGTTTCAGGAGACTTTCCAACCTGTTGGTTCAAAAGAGCCAAAAGAAAATCCTCATCGATGTTGGAGTAAAAACTCGATGCTTTTATTGGAATATACACTGATAATGCTTACTGTCCTGTCATTGTAAACCAGTCAAAATACACAAATAACACATTGTGATCATGCTGAAGACCACAGACGGCATTCCAGGCGTCAGGTGAGATAAAGGAGCTGGAAACATCACCTGACAAAGAAAAAACAGACAACAGACTGAATGAATGAAAGAAGGCTTCTTCATTGAACATTTTCCACCAATCACAAGCCTCTTCTTTCACTCTAGACTTTTGACCAATCACCGATCAGGATGAATTGCACTACTGTACTGTGCATCCCCCAACCCAAAGAAGAGCCGCATCGAAGTGCATGAGGTGAGAGAGGAAGCTGTATCCAATGCCGACATCTTGAAAGCTATTAATGGGCTGAATGACAGATTCTCCAAATCCGAACAAAAACACGGCGGAGATTATTGCCGTGCGGGATCACGTGAAAGGTCTTGAAATACAGAGCAAAGAGACAGAGGTTACTGTGAAGAAGCTGAAAGATCGCATTGCTGCACTTCAGGAGAAACAAGAGGAGACGAGAGATATAGTCGGCGGTGGAACCTGCGTTTGCTGAATCTCCCAGAGCATAGTAACAAAGATATAAGAAAAGAGGTGATGGATATAATCGCCCTGATCATCCCAGAGGAAAAAAACAAATTCGAGTTCATGATAGATACTGTTCATAGAGTTGGTCGAACAAGAGATGAAAACCGCTCACGCCCCATCATCATACAGTTCACCATGCGCACCTTCCGACACAAAGTGTGGAGAGCTTCCCTCAACTCTGATGTGATGAAGAAGAAGAATCTCAGGTTGGCTGAAGATCTCACCTACATGGAGAGACAGTGCAGAAATAAACTGTGGCCAACTGTCAAACAAGCCCGTGACGAGGGAAAGAAGACCAAATGGATTGGTCCTGTGGCCATCATTGATGGTGTAAGACACACTGCATAAATAAGAGGTTATTAAAAGATCAGCAAGATGACTGAAATACTTTAAGTTCACTCTGTACGTTACCTAACATTAACAACAGGTATTTCAACTACCTCAGGCTCCCAATGTTACTGTTCAATATTTAATCATTTTGAGGCACTTGTATATTGTTTTTGTTTTGTGTTTTTGCTTGAAATACCTCAGGTTCATTAGGTAATATGTTTACAACCAATAATATCCTCTTTAAATTTTCTATAAAACTTTTATACCTCCAAGTTAGTTGTACCAATATCTGGCAAACATTATTATGGTTATGTTTGAACTTGCTTATGTTTTACAGTGTGAGTAGTTAAATATCCTACTTTTATTGGTGTATAAATGTTAATTTGCTTAAGCATTTGGGTCACTGCATCGGGGGGGGAAAAACCAAAGAGTCTGAAGAATTTTACTTAGGTACTCAACACTTAGTGTTCCCTTTTGAGAGTATCTTCTTTAGGTGTTTATACCTTAGCACCTTATAAGTTTCTAGTTAGTTTAACAGACATCCAGTTCACTTTATTCATTCCCTTCTTTTCTTATGACAGACTTACATTTCAGTTCCTTAAAAATACTATCCCTTAATGTTCGAGGTATTCGTGACAGTACCAAAAGAAAGTCAATTTTCATTTTCTGTAGACGGAAAAATGCTGATTTGATTTTTCTACAAGAAACTCATTCGAGTGATAATGATGTAAAATTCTGGAAAGCACAGTGGGGTGATCAGTGTTATTTTTGCCACGCCTCTCAACATTCGGCAGGCGTAGCCATTCTCCTTAACAACTTTAAAGGTAATATTATTGTATCATTGTCTTCAGATGAAGGCAGATGGATTATTCTGGTTTTCAAATTGGACAACGCCTTCTTTATAGTCTGTAATTTATACAGTCATAACAACACAACTCAGGCGGAATCTACAGGGAGTGCAGAATTATTAGGCAAGTTGTATTTTTGAGGAATAATTTTATTATTGAACAACAACCATGTTCTCAATGAACCCAAAAAACTCATTCATATCAAAGCTGAATGTTTTTGGAAGTAGTTTTTAGTTTTAGCTATTTTAGGGGGATATCTGTGTGTGCAGGTGACTATTACTGTGCATAATTATTAGGCAACTTAACAAAAAACAAATATATACCCATTTCAATTATTTATTTTTACCAGTGAAACCAATATAACATCTCCACATTCACAAATATACATTTCTGACATTCAAAAACAAATCAAAAACAAATCAGCGACCAATATAGCCACCTTTCTTTGCAAGGACACTCAAAAGCCTGCCATCCATGGATTCTGTCAGTGTTTTGATCTGTTCACCATCAACATTGCGTGCAGCAGCAACCACAGCCTCCCAGACACTGTTCAGAGAGGTGTACTGTTTTCCCTCCTTGTAAATCTCACATTTGATGATGGACCACAGGTTCTCAACATGATTATTTCTAATATTTATTCATTCAAGGAGAAAGAACCATCACTGCTTTGAATTCGTTCGTGTCTGCCGTTCCTCCACACAAATCCAGACATTTTTATTTTTTAAATTCTTTTTCTTTTGGTTTTCGTTTGAGTCTATCAGCACCGAGGCTTCTCGCCCTCTGTGCCGGTATTGCTGACAAAGAGGCTTTTGAGGAAGAGTAGCCGCAGGTACCCAGAGGTGACGATGAGGAGGCTGAGGGCCATCGACCACCAGGTGATGTACTTTGAGTTGGACTGCAGCAGGAAGTAGTCGACGCTCTTTCTCATCCAGCTGAAGCCGTAGTGCCGGAACATATGAAAGACGTAGGTCTCCACTTTGTGGGTCGTAGTCTGACACAGCAGAACAGACGCAGGTATAAAAATCTGTTTATTCACTTTTGATGTGTCAAACTCCAACAATCCCGCCTCTGCTACCAGTTACTGTTTTTAATTCATTATGTGAACCACTGAAACGGAGTTTGTCCTTAATGTTTCCATAGGAATTAAAATCAGTTGTATTTGATGGGTGTATCCAACAGCAGGTGTGAGAACCTTTGCAAATGCAGACGTTTTTGCAGTTTGCTGGTCTGCAGCATTCAGTTGTGTGTTAACACAATGCTACAATCATCTCAGGAGTGGATGTTCCAGCAAATTCAACCTAAGACCATCCAAACGCTCAGAAAAGCTGCAAAAACCCAAGAATTCTCATTCTCAGACTCTACAGGCCTCATGTTAAATGTTAAAGTTCATGAGAGTACAAATAGAAAGAGACTGAGAAGTGTGACTTGTTTGGAAGGGTTACCAGGAGGAAGCCTCTTCTCTTTAAATGAACATTGCAGCAGGGCTCAGGTTCCTTTGGACAGAAAAAACCAAAGTGGGCATGTTTGTCCATAAAGGAGAAAACGAAACACATCACACCAGCTGTCAGCACGGTGGTGGAGGGATGATGATCTGGGCTCCGTGCAGTGACTCAGTAAACCATGAATTCCTCTGTATACAAATGTATTCTAGAGTCAGATGTGAGGCCATCAGCCCCACAGCTAAAGCTCAGGCCAAACTCAGTCATACACATGACAGTGATACCAAGAACAGTGCCAAATCTCTAAAGAATGGCTGAAAAAGAAAAGAATCAAAGTGGTGCAATGCTCCAGTCAGTCCAGACCTCAGCCTGACTGAGAAGCTGTGGTGGGACCTTCAGAGAACAGTGCTGAAACTGACTGAAGAGTTGAGACTGAGGAAATTCCTTCATAATGATGAAACTAATAACATCTACAGGGTGCATGCACGAGGCATTGACGATGACGTGACCATCAGCAGAGACAAACAAATAATGAGACGATGAGAAACGGGTGAAAACACGGCTGGAACAAATCTAACTAATGAAACAAGAAGTAAACTCAACATAACGAGCACAGGACAAAAGACTATCATAATAAAACAGGAAACAGACACAGGTAAACTAAACACCGACAAAATGTCCAAACTTAAAACACTGGGTCAACCACCCAGACACCATTACAGAAAAACATGATGAAAATTAGAAGATTTTATTAAATATTTCTGTAAAAATCCTGCAGGGTGAGATGCAATTGGACGACATGTATCATGAGAATAAAAGAGGACTGAAAATTGAACCTCGCTGTTCTCAATGGAAATCTCAAATGCTAATCTACCTGCTAACTCTAACAAGCTGTTTTTGTGTTGTTTTTATAATGTTTTAATAATTATTTGGCTGCTCACCTTTAAAACATGTATCTCTCTGACGAGAGTTTGTGTTGTATCAACATTTAATGTTAAAGTGAATTACTAGTCATAATTTCCTACAATCTGTTCATCGCATTCAGCTGAAGTGAAATAACAGCGTGGAAGAGCTATCCCAGAACCGCTCCTGGTCTGTGACGTTGGGGCTGGCGTTTGCCTGGGAACCCCATGAGCTGAGCCCCAAAATAGTAGATGCTGTGTTGCAGTGTGAATAGATCAAAAATGATTAACCAACCCTGAAATGTCTCCTCTGGTGGGAAAACTGGACGGGCTGCACAGATGGAAGCACTGCTGATAGAGAGGAAACCCCTGCAGGAGAAAGGAGGGAAACTCTCCAGGTGATCCAAAACAAATGATCCTTGAAACTATTCCACAGACAGATCCTGACTGCTTAAAGGCATCCTGTGGAGATTTGGACCACCAGTTCAGTAATATTTGACCATGTGGTGGATGTACATTTAGATTATTCTCATGGCCATGATTCATATTTCAACATTTACATGAATCCATTGATCCACTGGTGAACAGGAAACAGCAGAAATATGCCAACAGGAGAGTGGGTGTATAGTGCTGGGAAGAAGGTTTTTTCTTATTGTTGCATATTTGTCTGTTTGATACATGTTTTAGAAATGAGAGGAGACAAACTAGTGAGGAATGCTGGCTCTATAATTGGAGCTGCCACACACACACACACACGCACACACACTAAGGACAGACTCTGTGTGAAGCCCGTCTATATTACATTTTCTGATCTATCACACAGGTTAAACTTATTCCTGGTTATATTCTGATCAGTGCTGAGCAGTTAAACATAATTAACTATCAATAAAATCATATATGAATTATGATTCTGTGATTAACAATGAATATACTTAATATCACTTCTCATTTTCAAAATCATGTCATTTAGCTTTGAAATGTCTGCATTTGAGAATAAAAAATTTTCTTAGTAACAACATTTGTTAAGATCCAACCCTGCAAAATATGATTTTTGCCAGTTTTCAAGTGGTCTTAAACCTTTTAATCAGGACTGTATCTTATATCACTTCCATTTAATGTGTAAAAACTGCATCAGTGTTTTGCTGGGATGTGTCTGCTCCTCTGGCTTTCCTTTTAGCAGTGAGTGCAACTATGTCATAGAGGTTTTAGTGCAGCATAAACTCCAGCAGATATTTTTGCAGGAGGTACAGTGTTAACAGGCTGCAAGAAATATAAATACAGTCGAACCCCAGCTAACGAAGACCCCATTTAACGAAAAATTCAAGTTACGAAGGCACTTCACGGCAATATTTCTGCCCGTGGTACAGCAAAATGCCCGCGTAACGAAATCCGCTGGCTGAGCCCAGAATGCCTTCCGAATCATGTGATAACCCTCGGCTTTCGTACTTGCATTTCGCTGTTCCACGTGAAAGACGTATTGTTGTTGCAGTGCGCTATTTCGTGTGCTTTTCGTTTGCAAATAGCCTATCGTTCATTCATAATGGGGCCGAAAAAACTTTCTGCAAGTGATTCGAGTGAAAAGAAGAAGCGTAAAGTGCTCTCAATGGAAACAAAGAGAGAAATTATTGAAAATATGAGCGAGGTCCTCCTCCACCAAGAACTTCGTCTTCAGCCAGCATCGCCTCACTCAAAATGCGATGGAAAAAGGTGCTTCGACTTACGAAAATTTTGACTTACGAAAGACCCTCTGGAACGAATTTATTCCATAAGTTGGGGTTCCACTGTACAGAGTCTCGTCTGTCTCTATCAGTAATTATAATACAAAACATACGACACACATGTGTACAAAGAAGTGTCCAGGTTCATCCTGACCATCAACCTTTCTGGCTGAAGGTCATTTCTGCCAGCAGGACTTTCATCAGCACCACAACACTTAATGCTAACACAACCTTACAAAACTCAGTTCACAACTACGCATTCTGATCTACAAAATATCAGTCATGGTCTGGCATTCCCAGAGCACAAAGCCCGGCAGGACATAAACAGTGTGGAATCATCAACATAATCAAGAAAAGGCAGAAGAGCTTTGAATGTCCTTCAAGAAGTCTGGAGAAGTGTTCCTGCAGGTCCTCACAGAGACGACAGAGAGCTGCTCAGAGAGTTCAGAGTGAGCTGAAGGATGAAGGTCAGACCAAACATTCACGTTCAAGCTCGTTACAACTGTAAAGACTTGATTTTTGCCTCGTATTCTGTATTTTTAATGAATATTTGCACGTTTCAGTGAATCGCTGCACCCGTTTCCAATTCTCCTGCAAAATGTAAAGAAACGAGGGCTCAAGACTTTTGCACAGTGCCGTCTATATTAAAGTAAAGCTGGATTCATTCTCATTTAAACACAGTGAAGGTGTTGCTGGTCCATCAGGTAATAAATCACAGAGCTTACAGTGATCACATGGTTTCAGACTCCATCACCTCCCAATCAAGGGTTCATACGCCTTTTTCTGGCTCCAATTCAAGCACTTTTTAAGCACTTTCAAGGTCCATGTTCAAGCTTTCCCAGCACATGGCCGAAAAAACAAACAGAAAGCATGTTTCACTTTGCATCACCTCACTAAGACCATGTGAAAATGAAAACGAATCATCTTAGGTTGACTTAAAAAGCCTTTCTTCCCCACAAAACAGGAAAACTGCACCAAACATCACATATTTCATGCACCCGTATGAACCCTGTTTACAGATAAATACAGATTCAATGAAACTGCACATTAATCCCATAAACATGAAGCTCTGACCTCCTACGTGACTGAAGGTTGATCAGTGACTAAATCAGTGGATCCTAACAGTGAGTCCGGAACACACTTCCTAGTTACCCTGCACAGTGCCTCAGGACTCCACTGCTGATGTTGTCAGGGCCAAGATGTCCAGATGAAGGGGTGGTGAAAAGCCAGCAATGTGTAGCGTGCTGTTGTCGTCGTTGTTGTTTAACCACGATTCCGTAAATGCCAGAACGGAGGCAGTTCTGTACTCATGGAAGTGGTTGATGCAGGCTTGCAGCTTGTCACATTAGCACATTAGCAAAGATAATGGACGGCAGCGCTCGTTGTTTGTGTGTCTGCCTCTTGAGTCTGGCTCTCACCCCACTCTTCTTTAATCCCCTCCTGGTCAGGGCCATGCAGAGATCTTTAAAGGGGCGGGTGCTCAAGTTAAAAAGGGGCACATTGAACCAGGCTGAATAACAACAAGACACATTCATCAAGAATCTAATATGGGATCGCATCATACTATATCAGTGTTGTGAGGTGGCGATAAGGCAAAGCAAACATAGCCTATGTTTTACCTGATGGGGTAAAATGTTGCTGTTGAGGGGTTTCTGCTGCTCCCGCTGCTGATAGTGCTGGAGGGCAGGGCTGTGTTGATCTGGGACTGTAGACAGTAAAACTTCCATAGGAGAGATGGTAGCCGATTAAACAAGTGTTATGAGATAATAACAAAATGCAAAGATTGGTGAAAGCGCTTGGAACCATAAGGCAACAAAAAACTGTGGTAAATAAACTAGGCTCTGCCTGTGAATCACTCTTTGCCTCTCTTCCTCCTCCCATCTCCTCATCTCATCTATCACTCTCCACTTGCTGTCCATCTGAGAACAAGGCGCAATTTGCTATTGCAATAAACTATTATTTAATTATCCACACTTAACAACTCTTGCACTTAATCTATAATAAAATGATGACAGAAAATATAATGAAATATATTTGAAATAAAAATTTAATACAATCAGTTTCTTAATGTATGTTCTTTAAAATACAGTGTGTTTATTAAATATCATAATTATAATATCCATAATTATGTGGATATGCATATTACATATATACACACAGAAGCGGACAGGATAAGACTAGCGTCATATCTGAGACAATAACCAGGGCCGGACCGTTTCTGACACCTCCATCGTTTTCATTGTGCAACAACACGGCAGCAGAGGACAATTTGATTTTGTCTTGGGAATAAATCACTACTGGAAATCACAGGACTCAGATCAACGCTCGATCTGCTCTCCAGAACCAGGAAAACGTGCTGAGATCACAGTGGGCGACAAATGTTCATCTGCAGAACGATGAGACAGAAACACAGAAGAGCCGTTTGTAAAGGCAGGAGGTACAGTGTTAACAGGCTGCAAGAAATATAAATACAGAGTCACGTCTGTCTCTATCAGTAATTATCATACAAAAGATACGACCCATGTGTACAAAGAAGTGTCCAGGCAACAAAAAACTGTGGTAAATAAACTAGGCTCTGCCTGTGAATCACTCTTTGCCTCTCTTCCTCCTCCCATCTCCTCATCTCATCTATCACTCTCCACTTGCTGTCCATCTGAGAACAAGGCGCAATTTGCTATTGCAATAAACTATTATTTAATTATCCACACTTAACAACTCTTGCACTTAATCTATAATAAATGATGACAGAAAATATAATGAAATATATTTGAAATAAAAACTTTATTTTGATTTGCTGCTAACTGCAAGGTTTTTATCTGTAGTTTTTGTAGTAGGAAGCACTGCAAAAACTACAATAAAAAAAGTGCAGTTAACAAATGTAGTGCTCTCCACTATGTAAAACCCTCACCTGAATTTTTAGGTTTTTCAGTTCAAGCCAATTAAATGAAACCCAAAAATTCAACCCCAACAATCAAATGATCCCCTATGAGCAAGCACTCTGGCAACGGTGGAGAGGAAAAACTCCCTTTTAACAGGAAGAAACCTCTGGCAGAACCAGGCTCAGGGAGGGGCGGTCTTCTGCCATGACTGGTTGGGGGGGTGAGGGGCAAAATAAAATCAAACATATAGGAGAGCACAGCGTATTTATGACAGGTTGGTGGGCTGTGGCTCGAGTCCAAAAGATGCTCGAGTCCCCTGCACCAGCGGGAACAACGCCAGGATGAAGATGGACTGTGGCTGGAAAACATCATTACTGTTTTTAAAGGGTAACTTTAAATCCACAATTGTAGCGATCCCCGCTCTTTGAATGATCCCCGGGACATTCCCTTCAGCCAAAAAGCTTTGAGATGGCCCAGCAAGCTGCAGGAACAACAATGGCCGCTGTGGCAAGACCTGAACCTACTTTAAGTAGGCGCTGATTATTTTCCACAGTTTTCATGAGTTCTGCATTCGCTTTCCTGCTATTTTCGAGCTCTTCCCTGAGCTCTGCGTTGTCTTTCCTGCTATTTTCGAGATCTTCCTTGAGCTCTGCGTTGTCTTTCCTGCTATTTTCGAGCTCTTTCCTGAGCTCTGCGTTGTCTTTCCCGCTATTTTCGAGCTGTTCCTTGAGCTCTGCGTTGTCTTTCCCGCTATTTTCGAGCTGTTCCTTGAGCTCTGCGTTGTCTTTCCTGCTATTTTCGACCTTTCCCTGAGCTCTGCATTGTCTTTCCTGCTATTCTCGAACTCTTCCCTGAGAACTGTGTTTTCTTTCCTACTATTTTTGAGCTCTTCCCTGAGATCTGCGTTTTCTTTCTTAATATTTTCGACCTTTTCCATGAGTTCTGAGTTGTCTTTGCTACTATTTTCGAGCTCTTTCCTGAGATCTGCGTTTTCTTTCTTAATATTTTTGAGCTCTTCCCTGAGATCTGTGTTTTCTTTCTTAATATTTTCGAGCTCTTCCATGACTTCTGAGTTGTCTTTGCTACTATTTTCAAGCTCTTTCCTGAGATCTGCGTTTTCTTTCTTAATATTTTTGAGCTCTTTCCTGAGATCTGCGTTTTCTTTCTTAATATTTTCAAGCGCTACCCTTAGTTCTGCAGTTATTCTACGCTTGTGCTCAAATTTAAGCACTACGTCTCTGTGAAGGTGAGACAGGCTCATCTCACTAGCCTCAAACTGCAGCATTAGTGATTCCTCTCCACTATCGCTTCCAGAAGGTAAGTTATTTAATGATTCCTGTGACATTTTTTTAAAGGTTTAAAGCACGGTGTCACAGGTTAAATACGTATTAGCTTTGTCTAAAACAACTGGCTGTTTCTGAAAATGCTCCAATGTAAACTGTTAAAGGAGCTCCCCTATTTAAGGACTCGGTTTAGCAGAGAACATGACGTCGCCCGTGACGTCACAATGGTCCTTTGAGAAGATCAAAGAGCGCTGTGGATCATTCTGCGCATGCTCAGATCATACATAATGAAATGAAATTCATTTTTAAATACTTTGCTATCTAACAAAGGTGACTTCCCTCTAACAAAGGTGAATTTTCCAACATCTGCTGGTGATTCACCGTTATCAACCCTTAAACTCGTGAATTGGCTCTCTAGCTTTTACGTTTACGTTTCGATTGCTACTGTTGTCTATCACATATGTATTATTTGGAACCCAGCTTACCTGTAAAACAGCAGGTAACAGGAACTACCTGGTGCGCCAGCTCTGCACTACTCTTCTTCTAGCGAGGTGTGGGCTACTGATGCGTAAGACACCGAGCGCCCTCTGCTGGCGGAACTTATATTACAGCAAAATAGACATTAACAGTAGTTTTTCCCAAAAGAAAAGTTACTTGAAGCATCAAAATAAAATGGGGGCTGCATTTTTCATGTATTCATCTATATCATAGTGCCACACATGCCCAAAACTTAATTTAGCACATTAAATAAATGTGAATGACTAGAAAAAGTTGTTTCCTAAAGAAAACTGTGCAAAATCAAAATATGAAACTCCAAAATAAAGTTTATTTAAAGCCACTGAGGTTACAGTGATCCTGAAATATATGTACATGTGCTTTGCAGTACATTAGGCAGGTCAGTTCTCTACGAGGCCACATATTACCGAATAAAGTGAATAATCGATGGATCGACATCCATAAGCACACTTCTCCATTTGTTTTATGTTTTTAAACCAGGAAATATTTTATTCTACACAATGAAACCAGAATCTGCAAGCTTTTTGTTTGAAAGAAGAACCCTTTAATCTGAGCGAATTCCTCCTGCCTTCCATCATCCCAGGACCTGAAGACATTTCACGACATCAGCTTCTCTCTGGTGTTTTCAGGGAATAAATGAGGACACTGAGCTTGAGCACTGCTCCACCAGCTACAGGTTTAATATCAGATCAACAACAGTAGAAAAACAGAGGCACAGCCTACCAGACAAAAAGAAGAGTAGGAGGCCGGCCCCCCTTCATCCACAGTGTTCTCTTTATTTCACGTGAAGCTGAAATGCATCCAGGTAATGGTGTGATGTCATCCAGAGCTGAGCCCGTCCTTCTAAAAGAGGTCAGACGTCACCGCAGGACATAAAAACCCAATCCGAGTGCCGTAAAATGACAGAGTGCCCAGTCGTCCCTGCAGGTACGTCACTGTGAATTCTGCCCACCTGCATCCCAGCAGCACCTGTTGGCTAACGGGACCGCCCAGAACCGGCAAAACCAAACGGGACCAGGATCCGGTCCAGCAAGGGTCAGAGCAGTCGGCTGGACGTCCAGGCAGAGATGTCAAACATACACAGAACACCATGAACTGATGTCACGGAAACAAAAACGCTTCTTCACTTGATCCAGTCACATGACTGAGAGGCATAGAGGCTGGCCAATCAAGTGTGCCTGTAGAAAGTGAGAGGAGATCACGGGTCATAAGATTTTACCAGGGAATGGTTTGAAATTAAAACAACAACAACAGAAGAAGAAGGTGATGATGATGATGAAGAGGAGGCTGACGTCTTGTTCAGTAACACTGTTTTTTTTATACTGAGATTCAATGATCTGACCAGTAGGTGGAGACACGTGAAACAGGGCAGGTGAATTTAAGTACAGGTGCAGAGGAGCGGCACAGAAGTCCAAGCATATTCATGGATGTGATGAGCACCTGCGCATTACTCACGCATAATTGCTTTTTATTAATTGCAAGTTTTTGGTGTGTTTAAAAAAAGAGGAGCAAGAAAAAGCAATAACAATAATGTGTGGGGGTCAAACTGTGACCCCAGGAAGACTCCCCAGAGCCGTCCATCTAAACAAAAGGCACTTAGCCTAAAACAGATATAGATACGTTTATCCTACCATAAAACAATCAAACAAGGTACGACCTCTCCCATGCTCCCAGGATGTGGGTGTGAAAGTCAGAGAGCTCTGGAATGCACACAAAGCTTGCAGACTATTAAGGATCAAACCTCTACCAATCTACACCTAATTATAAAACTCTAAGAATATATAAGTAGATATTTCTAAGCATAAATGACAATCACAATACAAATCTAACAATCACCATGGCTGTGTGGCTGGTCACTAAACTGAGCAGGTTGTCCTCCAGTCTGAGAACACCTGAGCTAAAGAGGATCTAAAGGCAGCAGGCGAGGCTCACCTGAGGGGTAGGACAGGTCGTACAGAGGGTATCCCAGGTGGTGATGGGACTGATGCGTTGCGAGGGCGAGGAGCGTGGCTGGTCGCCCTCCCTTTCTCTCCCGCTCCCGCTCATGCGGCGTCTTGCTGTCCTGGATGGACAGCGACTTGCTTTTGTACTGGCTGTCGTGCAGCTGCAGCAGGTCCAGATCTTTGGCCTCACTGGACAGCTTCACAGACGGACTTGACCTGGAGGGCTTCTCGCCGTCCTCGCCTGCGACCACCTTCCCGCCGTATGAGGAAGCGTAGTAACTGGCTGGCAGCCTGGAGAGACCAACATAAAGAAACAACACGGATCCGCGGACGGTTCGACATGATGACGTGACGGCAGCTTGAGGCAGTGAAGTTTCAGGCAGCAGCTCTAAAGGTACAGTACACCATTTTTCAGGTTATTTAATGAAAAGACAACAAAAAGTGGTGATTTGTGTGTAACTGTGTTCTCCAACAAACTTAGGAATTCTCACAAACTAAGAATGAATCCACTAAAAATACAAAGGAGCTCCGTGTTACCCCCACCAGCTTTGACTACAATGGCTGAGATGGATCCACCCAGTCACGTTTTATGTATGTGGCTAGAGACTGCCCACAAATGCATGACGCCAAAGGCAGAGGAGAAGAGAAATCGTAGGCGTTTGTTTGCCTTGGAGGAGCTTTTAAATTCATGCCTGCATCTTCAGACTTGAGATATGAAACAAGAGTGTTTTATCCTTCACCAAACACATAACAACAGGAAGGAAAGAGACAACGCCACTTTAATAAAATGTCATCCTATTCCTTCTCACCTCAAACTATAGCGCCAAATCACAACAACAGTTTCCACAAGGCCACTTACAGTGCAAGGTGAAGAGCCTACAACAGGCTACAGTAACACTGACTTTGATGCGTCTTTGTTGACTTGGATGTTTGTCCCACAGTGGCCACCGTAGCCAGGATTAAACATGCAGTGGTGAGATAGCTTAAAGATCTTTAAACCTGTCAGAGTTCGGTTGAGCTTTCAGCATCAACTCCTCTACAGCGTTTTTAAAGCTTCACGCTTCTTTCGGGGGCCAGTGAAAGTCTGATCATCTGGGGCCGTGCGCTGCATTCGTCTAATTTTATATTAATAATGTGAATGAAAATGAACAGAAGTAAATTTTAAGCGTCTGCTGGTCTAAAACAGCCTGATCTGATTTGTTTACACAGAAATGTGGAAAAAAGTGAAAATTGGTGGTTTTTAGAGGAAGTTGCACATTGAACTGTGGCTTCCTGAAGTCTTATCACCGTGAACAGTTGACAGGTTTGGTACCGGCGAGCCTAAACAGAAACCAAAACCAACAGCTGGCATTCGCTCGTCCCTCAGAAACCACAAAGAAACATGACTTTTTACATTTCGGTCAAACCAAAACACTCGCGCTCCTCCCTGGTTTTCACTCTCCAGTCCTCGCCGCCCTCATGCTCTCTTTGGTGCAGCATGCGCCTGCTTTATGTCGTGTTTGAGTTTCTCACCTGGGTAATTCTGCATCATGACCGAGGGCATGCCTCTGTACCCGGGGTGGCTCGGCGCGCCTCCTTCCCGCCCCCGTGGAGCTCCTCGGAGGCCAGCTGTGTCCTGCCCTCCGAGCCTCCTTTGCCGACTCATCTTTCTGGAGGCTCTCCTTGGGCCGCAGCCTCTCTTCCTTCACCTTCCTGTCCCGCTCCTCCTTCCACCTGTCGTCCTCCTGCGGTTTCGGAGCCTCCGAGTATTTGCTGGGGTAGACGGAGGACCACAGACGCGAGTTGGGCTCCTGCAGAGGGGGAGAAACCTAAGTCAGCATCAAATTAACCTCAATCAATCTTAAAACACAAGCGAGGCAGAAAGAGCCGTGACAGAGGGAGGAGACTGGACACCTTTACCTGTCTGTACCACATGGCGGCTTCGACACTCTCCGCTCGGCCCGACTCCACCCCTGTTGGCATAGGTGGGGGAGTAGTAGGCGTCGTAGCTGGGGTAGTGCGGCGAATCTTTATTGGACGCCTGAGGGGGAAACAGCGTCTTCTTGACGCCCTCACGAGGTCCCTGGTCAGGCTCTGGCTTGACCTTTACCCCCCCCCCCGCCTTACCCTCGCCGTCCTCCCCAGCATCAGAGATGTCAGAGTGGGCAGGGCTACCGGTCTTGACCGACGTGTTGTCGGCTCCGTTCTGGTCCATGTGGAGCGTGGGCGCCAGGCCAGCCTCCATCCTGCTGGCCACGCCGATGGACGGGCTGGGTGCGTTGTCAGAGAAGCTGTACACCTTGTCGGCTTCGGCTTTGATGCTGGCGAGCCGGCTCTGCTGAGATTCTGAGGAGCCGTTTAAACATATTAAGGATTGGCCATTAACATTAAAATGTTGTTTTATGAAACATACACACACACACATATGAAAAGAGACAGAGTATGTGTTGCCCCCCTGGTGTGACAGGTGCCTGGGAGGGGTGCAATCCTAGATCCCGCAGCTGTATATTGAAATAAAGAGGCACAGATCATTAACTTGTTTACAATTCAACTGCAGGATTTATTCTGCACATCAACAGGGGAACAAGTCATTAATCGCCTCTGATAAGAACCAGCAATTCTTTGTAACGTGTGGCATAACAGCTGTCAGCGCATTGTCAAAAGTACAGGAATAATAAAAAAAAAAAGTACAGGAATAACCTTGGCGAATATACATTAACCATCATACATATAGATAACATTGGCTCGCAGTGACCAGGTTGCCTCAGCCTTTGTTCCGGTTACACATACATATCACTTGCATCAAGAAATACAATGTACTGTAACTCACAGCCCATGAATAGCAAATAACTATTCATATACAGCACATGAGTGGCTATGCAAGGATCAATTACAGCCTTTGCATCCTGTCTTACTTCAACAAGACATATAGAGAACACACAACTGAGAACGTGCATTAGCATCGCTACGGTACTTGAAACTCACTTTCCCCGCTAGTTAGTCCCTTAGCCTAGCATGATCACGTTCACATCACGATCAAAACACAACAGTACTTAACTTATAACGGTATACTTTCATTCACGAGTTCACAACAGTCTTATTGCTTCTACTGTGTTACCTATTAGTCATTTTGAGGACTAGTAACCCACCTGTATATTGAAATAAAGAGGCACAGATCATTAACTTGTTTACAATTCAACTGCAGGATTTATTCTGCAGATTTGCCTCCCAGGGGGGTTTACGCTTCTCCTGGCCACTATGCGCCACCTAGTGGTATTTTTAAGTAATGCCATGGAAGATGTAAAGTATAATTAGAAAATACTGAATCAACACCGAAAGATATAACAAAGACCAAAATATAACTGGGGTGTTCCCTTTTTTTCTTTGTTTGAAGACATAAACTGAACTAACATCCCCATAAGTCTTTTTATCTCTTAACTTTTTAACTATTGGTGTAATCCAGATTTACCAGCCACACATTTCAACTTAAACACATATGTTAACCTATTACATATGCATAGTATGCGTCTCGTTCCTCTTTGATTTTGTCCTCCGATGGGTGTAGATGAATAACTTTTACTCTTTGATTTTTCATGATGCGGCACGATTTAAGCAGAAGTTGCCTAAACACTCAGGAGTTCACCTCTTTGCATCTGTGTGAAGGCTGGAGGCTGGTGGTGAGGAGGGGCTTTAATAATTGTACGCTTCATCTCATAAATCATCTGCACATTTTGAATGTTATCTTCAAATGTGGTTTTCTTTATATTATTAAATTAAATTATCTGTGTACATTTTTGGAACACACTGATTTAAAAACAGAAGAGTTTCCATTAACAGTTTTTTACCTGCAGTTGTACAGCTGTTCATTTTTACTCAATAACTCACATAGCTGGACTGGCCATCGGGCATACCGGGCATTTGCCCGGGGGGCCGCTGGCGATTTTTGTTTTTATGGGCCGATGGATTTTTTTTTAATTTTATTTTATTTATTTTTTTTAGGAAGGGTATATATAATGAAAGGTGTTGGATTGGCCAATTGGTCATGATCGACTCTGGGCTGGACCAATTACAGCCGAGGAGGCCGGATGCACCCTCCCCCTTGTTTAGCAATCTTATAGACGAACTAAAGAAAATGGAGAACAAAACAAGGAAAGGAGGTGTTTATGAAAATATCACTAAATCTGTCATTTATTAATTTTAATTTTAATTAATGATCATGTCTCACCTCTAGTGTTCTTGGTCTTAATTTAAGGTTTTTCCTATAGCGATTGACAGATCACGTGACTTTCGCGCATTGCATGCCGGGAACTCGAGGCAAAACAATCCAAGTACCGCATCAAATGCAAGCATTTGCAGCACCGCAAAACGTTCATTCTCTCGTTCCAGTACCTCGCCGGCCTCGAGGCAGACTGCCCGCCTTTGGAATCATGATCCCACAGAGCGGGACATTCACTTCAGCCAAAAAGCTTTGAGATGGCCCAGCAAGCTGCAGGAACAACAATGGCCGCTGTGGCAAGACCTAAACCTACTTTAAGTAGGTGTTTGGCACCATGACACCACGAACCATGGGCCTCAGCCTCCTCAGGTTCAGGAGCATTTCTATTTATTATACACTGCGCTTCTTCCACTAGGCGCTGATGATTTTCCACAGTTTTCCTGAGTTCTGTGATTTCTTTTGTAATATTTTCGTACCCTCTTCTGAGTTCTGCGTTGTCTTCCTTGAGTTCTGTGTCTTCTTTTGTAATATTTTCGTACCCTCTTCTGAGTTTTGCATTTTCTTCCCTGAGTTCTGCGTTTTCTTTTGTAATATTTTCGTACCCTCTTCTGAGTTCTGCGTTGTCTTCCTTGAGTTCTGTGTCTTCTTTTGTAATATTTTCGTACCCTCTTCTGAGTTCTGCGTTGTCTTCCTTGAGTTCTGTGTCTTCTTTTGTAATATTTTCGTACGCTCTTCTGAGTTCTGCATTTTCTTCCCCGAGTTCTGCGGGTTTTTTTGTAATATTTTTGTGCCCTCTTCTGAGGTCTGCGTTTTTTCTTTTTATATTTTCGTACCTTGTTTTGAGTTTTGTGTTTTCTTCACACATTTTTTTGATCTCTTCCCCGTGAGCTCTCTTACTGTCTTTATACTTTTCGCTGATTTCATCTCTCTCCCTTATAACGGCAGACAGCTCAGTAGTACTTGTACTGTTGGACTCAGAACTTAGCCTTACGAGTTCCTGAAGGTGAGACAGTCTCATGTCATTAGCCTGAACCCGCAGCCTGAGTGATTCCAATTCATTATTCCTTCCAGAAGGTAAGTTATTTAATGATTCCAGTGACATTATTTTAAAGGTTTAAAGCACGGTGTCACAGGTTAAATACGTATTAGCTTTGTCTAAAACAACTGGCTGTTTCTGAAAATGCTCCAATGTAAACTGTTAAAGGAGCTCCCCTATTTAAGGACTCGGTTTAGCAGAGAACGTGACGTCGCCCGTGACGTCACAATGGTCCTTTGAGAAGATCAAAGAGCGCTGTGGATCGAGGAGGAGCCAAGATGGCGCTCTGAGCAGTCACGTATTGCTGAGCTCTGCGAACCTGGCCTTTCTTAAAATATATATTACACACAGTGAACAGAGACTTTATTTACGCCTACGCAATAGTCATCCTTTACTTCTAGTTTTGGTATCTATTTGTGAACCAAAATGAGCAAACCCGAGAAGAGAAAGAACGAATCTAAGAAGCTCCAAGCTATTAGCAGCTCCGTTAGCAAACTTGCTAATGTTAGCCAAGCTGCTCAGTCTTCTCTCGCTACTGAGAAGCCCGGCGACACTAAAAATACTCTCATCGACTCCATGCACGACTATTTGGAGGCAGTTTCCGAACCGCTTCAGTATTCACGGATGGAAGAAGAGTTTCCCCCTCTCCCTATCACTCCATGTGCCTCTCCCGCTGGTAAGCTGTTAAGGGATTTTATTAATACCATCATGACATGTGTATACATATTTGTTTTTGCTTGCGTGTGTGAATATGTTTACCCATTTTAAACATATCTGAACAGTGCGTACCTGGGAGCAGTGTGTCATGCACCCATCTTTCCCAGCTGTCAGCAGTAGATTACACACACTCACTCAGTTTCTGTTTATTAATCATTGTACTTCTGCTTTATCCTCGCCCAACTGAAACCAGCATGAACTGATTTTACAGAAACCAAGATCAGCACACGCTCAGCATTTCTTGAGAGCTATCTATATTCTGAAAACAGGCGGAGACTGCCTCCGTCTGCTGTGTAACCTACATGCCTATATAACCTGCAATAAAGAAGAGTACTGTGTGACTCTCTGACTCTTTAGAGAGTTCACCCATGTACATATGATTTTTTATATTGTCTCACTGTGTCTCTGTTTTACTTTGGCAGCTTTCTATTTGGGAAATTTTCCCCTGACATTTCTTGGTCCTTCGAAGCCGGATGAGACAGCCTATTTAAAGCAGCTCTCACAGAAAGCACCTCACCAGGTCCCGTCGGTACGAGAAGCCCACGTTGCAACGTTTTACAAGCGGTCCGCACCGTCGGGGGCTGATCAGGTGCATCTGAAGAAACCAGCGCCAAGGTAGGACAGACTACTTTGAGATAATAAAGGTTTGCGCAAAAACGAAAACGAAACTTAAGACTCGTCCAAGACAGACTGGAAGCATTAAGCTCGTCCTGAGGACTGGTAGTCAGCTCGCCCGCAGAGGGTTGGAAGCAGACTCGTCCAAGACAGACTGGAAGCATTAAGCTCGTCCTGAGGACTGGTAGTCAGCTCGCCTAAGAAAGGCTGGAAGTCAGAGACTCGCCTGTAAGACGGAATTGGTAGTCCTGCCTGGACTCATTCCGCAGTTTAAAAAGGCTGGAAGTCAGGGACTCGCCTGTAAGACGGAATTGGTAGTCCTGCGTGGACTCATTCCGCAGTTTAAAAGGCTGGAAGCACTACGCTCGCTTTAAGGAAGCTGGTAGCGTGAACGCGCGTTAAAACTGTCTGTTTTTATTGTTTTTTTGGTGGAATAAGTTGATTTCTACAGCACAATAAGGAGGCTGAACTATTCCACTGATTTGTTTACTGTCGGTTGCTGAAGTACTGGTGAATCGAGAAGAAGGTCGTGTTTTATCACATAAAGTTGACACCGCTTTTGAGAATAGCTCAAAAGTAGAAGGGCGTGTCAGCCACCTCTCTCTGTTCTCGTGCCAGTGAAAGCGCCGCAGGTGTGTGTGTGTGTATTACTAAGCGCTAAATACATAAAGAATTATCAAATAAAATAAATCAAAATTAAATATGGGAAATAAATCTACAAAACCCGAATTGACTGCAGATGAACAATGGTTAGAGAAAAAATGCCCTGGTGCAGGAAAGATAAGCGCAAATAGGTGGAGAAATCCCAAAAAAACAAACTGCACCGCCTGGGAGGGGAACTGTAGCCCTGGCCAAATACAGCAATTAAGTAAATGCCTACACGCAGAGATAGAAAAGACTAGTGGTAAAAAGAAAGTCCTGCGCATGTTCGAATACGTAAGTTTCTTTGTACCATGGCAGGAGGAAAGTAAAAAGCGTGAAGAGAAAAGAAACAAAAAGCAAAATAAACAAAGCGAAAAGCCACCTACCGAAACCACCAATCCTCCTCCTTGTCAACCACTTCCCTCAGCCCCGGGTCCCCCTGAGACTGAGCAACCATACCCCCCAAATCCTTATCCCCCTGTTTCAAAAAATCCCTTTGTGAAACCACAAGACCCTTATGTCTCAGCGAGACAACAACTGGACCTAATGACCCGCGAAGACCCACTGCCATGGCCTCCATGCCCGTTAGGGCAATTTCCATTAATTCAGGCGCCAAACCCAGATTACGGAAAAATAGGAGAAACAAAACAAAAAGAAAACGAGTCTGCCTCTGACTTCCTAGACAGACTACGACCAGTCTTTAGACAAAACTCAGGTCTAGAATATGATGAGGGCGTGAACACCCCTTTCGAACAACAACTAAAAAACGCGTTTCTAAAAGGCCTCCTCCCAAAGGTCCGCGCCCACGTAGATAAACATTGGGTCACTCAAAATACCGGAAGTCTAGCTGATGCTTTACAGCATGCAGAGCATGCAGTAAAGGTACAGAAAAACAAAACAGCACTGCCAGACTATGAGAAACCATTTCATTTGCATGTGGATGGCAGCTCAGGCTATATGAAAGCAGTATCGACCCCAGCAGAGCGGATGACAAAACTACTGGAAAACAAAGAAATAGTTTTGAGCAACCAACTGCCGCGTGATTCTCTCCCAGTCTCTTCCAGGTCCTGCTCACAACACCCACAGCATGCAGGATTGCTGAACGACCTTCGTGGATTCATCAAAGCCACACAAAGAAGGTTGAACCAATCCAAGACCCACCAACATCTCCTTAAAGTGAGTGATAAGTTTAGACTCTGGTCCTCCCCAACCTCTAGTGTTCGCTCGGTGGGGGGTAGGGTGATCAGTGGCAACACTCGTGATCCCACTCCTCTGGCTGAGGTCTACTCATTAGAGGCTACGGGTATGTCTGGTGGTCGAGAAGAGGAGAACACTCACAGGAATGGAGATGCTAGACAAAGAACCCAAGATTCCACTGAGGGAGAAAGGAGAGACGGACATAGACGACGTCAATATTGGACAACAGGATGCCAGCTAACAGCAGTCACAACCCTGTGCTTCATGTTTGTGTTCTCAGTGTTCCTGACAACAGCCATCGTATCCATGAACATGGCCAGCACCAATAATCCCTGTGATCCCCACTGCCAGCAGTCCCGGAAAAAGCGCAGTTTCTGTAGAGGATACTGCTACGGAGTGGCAGGGGCCAGGAAATATGACAACCCATGTAACCAAACTGCAACCCTGAAGAAGACCGAAGATCTATACCTATGCTACCACAAAACCAGTTTTTCCTCCACAGTATGGATCCCACTAAACTCATTCCACATTGGAGGCTATCGAGGTGACGAGTGGAACGAATACGACTGGTACCTGTCAAGCACGGACTGGGACCAAGGCTGGGACACTGTCTTCACCTATACTGGCAACGACTGGACACCCTACAGTGAGCACTGGCTGGCAAACTCGGCAAAGAACTGGTCAAAAACTATGAATATGACCAAGACATCAACCCATCTGATACTGAATTTCCATACGGAAAAGCTCCCTCTGGCTGAAACCCCGCTAGCCATGTCCGTCCAAACTTGGGATCAGTTTACCAACTCCCCTTGCTACCACCTGACACTGTCTGTGTACAGAAAACATGCAAATGATCCACACACCTACCTGTCAATATGCAGCAACATCACAAAAACCGGAACCAACGACACGACGAAAGACACCAAGAATGCTCCTGTCCTGACAGTGGGTCCTCACACATATATGACGAGAGTGGTGATAGTAGGACCCGACTTGGAAGCAGACGACTGGTTCAAAATAACCACAGGCATCTCTGGACACTCAAACAACTGGCTACTGCTAGCAGAACAAGCAGCCCAGGATGCAAATGATGACTGCATGGTCTGTTTAGGACCCCGCCCGACGTTAAGGGTGGTACCTTCACCAGTAGAAGAACACTGTCTGGTACCTGTAATGAACCACACCAATGTTCCCAGAGCTAACTGTTCGAGATGGGACACAATCTTCCCAGTGACGGGCCTGGAAAAAACAAAGCCCATATTTTCGCGAGACGTGACTGGCACAAACCACACGTGCATTAACATGACAGGCCCAGGAGAACGAATAGGAAGCCTGAATTCATCGAACTGCCTATCAATCACAAATGTAAATGAGACTTTTAAGCCTATAAGCAGAGCAGATGTGTGGTGGTGGTGCGGAGACCCCCAGATCTACGACCGCTTGCCCAGGGACTGGACCGGTGTATGCGGACTGGTGTCACTACTCCTACCAGTACAAGTTGTTAAACTCTCAGTGACTGACATAACCACAACCTCACGAGAACATTGGCCAAAAACACGCGAAAGGAGAGCTGCACCAGAAGAGCCCGGCCCGGATCCAACCTATATTGACGCAATAGGTGTCCCTCGGGGAGTACCTGATGAGTATAAGCTGGTAGACCAGGTGGCTGCAGGCTTCGAGTCATCAGTATGCTGGTGGTGCACAATCAACAAAAACGTGGACAGAATAAATTACATCCACTACAATGTCCAACGTCTGGGCAACCTAACCCAGGCAGGCTTCCATGCTGTGGCTGAACAATTGAGAGCCACATCCTTGATGTCATTCCAGAACAGGATCGCCCTGGACATGTTGCTAAGTGAAAAGAATGGCGTGTGTTCAATGTTTGGGGAACAATGCTGCACGTTCATACCAAACAACACAGCCGCAGATGGCAGTTTGACCAGAGCCCTAGAAGGCTTGAAGACCCTGAATGAGAAGATGAAAGAACACTCCGGTGTTGATATTTCAATATGGGACAGCTGGATGAACATGTTTGGAAAATACCGCAGCCTGGTATCATCCATTTTAGTATCAATAGCCGTCTTTGCAGCCATTCTGACTCTTTGTGGTTGCTGCTGCATACCATGCATAAGAGCCCTGATCAACAGACTGATAGCAACTGCCATTACACCAGACCCTGTCAGCCCAAGAGAAACTATGACGTTATTGGAACACGCTGACACTGACACAGACACTGATAATGATGAAGCTGATTCAAGTGAAGAGAACAGCCTGTAAAATGAAAACAAAATAAAGACCCCTGTTAACAATGATGCAACAGTTAAAAATGCTAAGTCAAGAAACTGTATGCTGAACAGTTAAAATGTGTAAACAAATTAACAACAGGAGGGAATATGTTAAGGGATTTTATTAATACCATCATGACATGTGTATACATATATGTTTTTGCTTGCGTGTGTGAATATGTTTACCCATTTTAAACATATCTGAACAGTGCGTACCTGGGAGCAGTGTGTCATGCACCCATCTTTCCCAGCTGTCAGCAGTAGATTACACACACTCACTCAGTTTCTGTTTATTAATCATTGTACTTCTGCTTTATCCTCGCCCAACTGAAACCAGCATGAACTGATTTTACAGAAACCAAGATCAGCACACGCTCAGCATTTCTTGAGAGCTATCTATATTCTGAAAACAGGCGGAGACTGCCTCCGTCTGCTGTGTAACCTACATGCCTATATAACCTGCAATAAAGAAGAGTACTGTGTGACTCTCTGACTCTTTAGAGAGTTCACCCATGTACATATGATTTTTTATATTGTCTCACTGTGTCTCTGTTTTACTTTGGCAGCTTTCTATTTGGGAAATTTTCCCCTGACATAAGCTAAGAAAAGTCGCGGATACGGAGACATCTACGGTTCTCTCCCAGCTCTCATCACTTACCATGTTGATTAACTCGAGGTCGGACACTCTTGAAAAAATGGTGAGTGACAACTCCATAGTCATCTCCGAGATGAAAAAAGCTGTCCAAGAGAACACTGAACACATCACAGCTGTTAAGGAGTCATTTGATGTTGTCTGTGCTGAGTTAAATGATATGAAGAGCAGAGTTGTCAGCGTTGAAGCACAGCTCGAAAAATATAAAGCAATAGCTGAAGCACAGGAAAAGCGCATCTCTCACCTGGAGAGCTATTCACGCCGTTGGAATCTGAAGCTCTACGGTCTGACCGAGAGGGACAAGCAGGACGTGCGGCAGGAGGTGATCAAAGTCTGTAGATCGGTCCTACCGGAGATGCAAGATAAATTCCTCGACGT